>NC_138557.1:4926217-5055853 GCF_964273705.1 Natrix helvetica
CATAGGAATCTCAAAATTACTGCCATTTTTTAAAAGTTCAGCATGACTTTGCAACTCCGACATCTTATATTTGTTTCTTGTTAACAAAAACGTGTTTAGACGTAACAGAAGCCTTACTATTCCATATGCATAGCTAATATTAGACTGTCCAAGGATTCGTTATGCGTATTATGTACACCCATAATCCACACACATCGTTTTCTATTCAACTCAGCCTGAAAACCTCTGTGACGAATGGCCTCTTCCCCTCTCCAGATTATGCACCCTAAATTCTGTGGCCGGCGCTAAGCGGGCAAAGATTTCCACCCATTGCCATTCCTTCCTTAAACCTGCAGTTACATTCACGTTTGACCCACTTTTCTCCCTGCCAGCGAGAAAGTCAACACAAAGTTAAGGGGGAAATCCTCCAAAAGACTCTTCAGCGAGTAAACCTGCACCTGTTTCCATAGAAATGACTCATTATTGCACAAGTAACAGACTTACCATTGCACGGATTTTTACAAACTCTGCTTTAAACAAAACCTGTCAAATACCATTGGGGAGGCTAAAGGAAAACATCTTGTATCCGCTGGGGATTATGGTCGTCGGCCTTAAGTACACCCGAGACACCAAGGCTGAGACCCTTGGTTTGAACTCCTGTCTGTTTTATATATATTTTATATTTATATTTATTAAATTTATAGACCGCCCCCTCTCACCGAAGGGACTCGGGGCGGGTTTTCTTCTGAAGACGGTGAATTCTAGTCCAGCTTTAGGTATGAAAGGCAGCTGAATGATCTTATGCCATTCACCAGGAGATGGTGAATTATAGTTCCGTCTTAGGCCTGAAAATTGGCTGGGTGACCTTGGGACAAGAGACAATTCTAGTCCAGTTTTAGGTATGAAAGGCAGCTAACTTTATGCCATTCACTAGGAGATGGTGAGTTATAGTTCCGTCTTAGGCCTGAAAATTGGCTGGGTGACCTTGGGACAAGAGACAGTGAATTCTAGTCCAGCTTTAGGTATGAAAGGCAGCTAACTTTATGCCATTCACTAGGAGATGGTGAGTTATAGTTCAGCCTGACGCACGAAAGCCAGTCTTTGTCTGAAGCCCAAACCACCTCACAAGGTTGTCGCTTTGGGGAAAACACAAGCAGGGAGGGGATTAGGTGTGTTCACCACCTGGAGTTATTTATTCAAAAAAAATGGGACATAAATAAAATATTAAAAAATGTTTTAAAAAATCCCTCCACCTGGCGTTTAGAGCAAATGTATTTTTGATTTTTTTTCTCCCCAATGCACAATGTCATTTGCATCCTGATCCACCCAACACAAATGCAACGCAACACAACACAACCTTGGACCTTAATACACTCAGACCTGGCGTTTTCTGGTGCCCAGGGATAGCTCGCTAATTCAGAAGAGAAATTGAATGGAGAATGATTCTCTACCCACTTCCTAAAGATGCGTAATCTAGTCTGTTTGGCCGGAAAAATCAGATGGGGGGAATCGCTTTTCTCCCCCGCCCAACCCTCCTACCGCAAAGTTCAAGGCAATTATAAAGTGCTTCTTTATGTGGAAATTGTGTCTGACAGAATCGCAGGCAACAAGCAGCAGCTTGCAGAAAATGGAAAAAAGAGGGGGGGGGGAAGAGAAATGGAGAAGAAGAAGGTTCACAAATATCCATACATTAACATTAAGTCTTCACTGAAAGAGGAGGGGTGGGTGGGAAATGACTTTCACAACGTCTCATGTTCATGCAACAGATCCTAAGAGCATTATCGTTTCGGAGCTTATTAGTGGCTGCTCCAACTGAAGAGAAAAGCATTTTCAGTTTGATTTAATCTAATACATATTTAATGCCTAGTTTGCACACTTGAAGATGCTATTCTCCTAAGCGAGCAGGAAGGGGATATGAGGGAGGGGAAGGGAGGAGGGGGTGCAACGGAACCAATTGGGAGTGCAATAAATAATACATGAACTAAAGACTCTCTTTCCTTCTTTTGATCTGAGGAAAATCCCTCCAACGGAGATGGATGGATAGGATAGGATAGGATAGGATAGACAGACAGATAGGGATGGATGAATGGATGGACGGACAGATGGACAGACAGATAGACACAATAGATAGATAAATAGATAGATAGAAAGATAGATAGAAAGATGATAGATAGATAGATAGATAGATAGATAGATAGATAGATAGATAGATAGATACAATAGACAGACGGACAAGATAGATAGATATGATAGATAGATAGATGTTAGATAGATAGATAGATAGATAGATAGATAGATAGATAGATAGATAGATAGATAGATAGATAGATAGATAGATAGATAGATAGATAGATAGATAGATAGATAGATAGATAGATAGATAGATAGATAGATAGATAGGACAGGACAGGACAAGACAAGACAAGACAAGACAAGACAGATAAATAGATAGATACCGTAGATAGATAGATGATAGATAGATAGATAGAGAGAGAGATAGAGAGATAGATACCATAGATAGATAGATACCATAGATAGATACAAGAGAGAGAGAGAGAGAGAGAGGAGATGATGATGATGATGATGATGATAATGGTGATGGATGGATGGATGGATGGATGGATGGATGGATGATGGAGATCTGGGCAGAAACAACATGCTTTATCAATTATAAATCAATAGATTCCATGATAACTCTGCGATTAATAGACACTGTATCAAAACTGAGTTCCGCAGATTTTCATTTTCCTCTTTCAAGCAAAGATCTGGTCTCCTTCCATGATGACAGGTTACATAATCCAGATCTGCATTCAGCACTAAGCTATAAATCACAGGTTAACCATCAGAATTGGATCGGTCCCTCACTCTAATAGAAGGAAAAACAAGAAGAGAGTGAGCAACAGCAAGATGGATGGAGACAATTACAGCGGTGATGGGTTCACCATTATAAAACCTGAAGGACCAGGGTGGTGGTGGAATTGTCTTAGAAGAAATCTACCTTTTTGCTAAGAACTGACACCGACTTGATGGCATACAATCAATCAATCTGTTTGCATCACTCTAAGCCTAAATCTAACTTGATGGCCTAGTTTGAGAGAAGAACCTGGACCTCATTTCGAAGAAATGCTTGAGAAAGAACTTCAGAAAGAAAGAATTGGTCACGGTAGTCCTTCTCTTGAAGGGCTGTAATCTGATCTCCCTCTGTCAAATTCAGCCTCAAACTGAGATCCAGTGAAATGGAACATCAACATCAAAACAGCAGGATCATAGATATAGTACCTCAAATATACGAAGACCTTACCTCAAATATATGAAGAAATTACCTCAAATGTATGAAGACCTTACCTCAAACATATGAAGAAATTACCTCAAACGTATGAAGACATTATCTCAAATATATGAAGAAATTACCTCAAATGTATGAAGACCTTACCTCAAACTTATGAAAAAATTACCTCAAATGTATGAAGACATTACCTCAAACTTATGAAGAAACGCTGAGCTTGTCGACTAGGAAGGTTGGCAGTTTGGCTGTTTGAATCCCTAGCGCCGCGTAACGGAGTGAGATCCCATTACTTGTCCCAGCTTCTGCCAACCTAGCAGTTCGAAAACATGTAAACATGCAAGTAGAAAAATAGTAACCACCTTCGGTGGAAAGGTAACAGGTTCCATGCGCCTTCGGTGTTTAGTCATGCCGGTCACATGACCACGGAGACGTCTTCGGACAGTGCTGGCTCTTCGGCTTTGAAACGAAGATGAGCACCGCCCTCTAGAGTCAGGAATGGCTAGCACATATATGTGAGGGGAACTTTTACCTTTATATGAAGAAATTACCTCAAATATATCAAGAAATTACCTCAAATATATCAAGAAATTACCTCAAATATATCAAGAAATTACCTCAAATATATCAAGAAATTACCTCAAATATATGAAAAAAAATACCTCAAGCATAAGAACAGTTGCATGAATTGAGTATGGCTAGTCTAATGAAAAGAAGGACTTGGGGTGACATGATAGCACTATTCCAGTATTTGAGGGACTGCCACAAAGAAGAGGGGGGTCAACCTATTCTCCAAAGCACTCGAAGGCAGGACAAGAAAAAATGGATGGAAACTAATCGAGGGAAGCAACCTGGAATTAAGGAGAAACTTCCTAACAGTGAGGACAATTAATCAGTGGAACATCAGAATACATCAACAGTTGCCACCAGAAGTTGTAGGTTCTCTATCATTGGAGGTTTTTAAGAAGAGCCATTTGTCTGAAATGGTGTAGGGTCTCCTGTTTGAGCAAAGGGGCTGGGCTAGAAGACCTCCAAGGTCTCTTCCAGCTCTATTCTGACTGAGAAATACTTTAGGCTACATTCCCAGTTTCTCAAGCTGTTGCATCTGTCGAATTGTGGGGGCAATATAGCTTGTAGGCCCAAGTAGGTTTACTCATTGGATTATGACTAAAATACTGGGGGGGGGGGGATCAGATAATTTGTAGAGCATCTGTTGGCTGCAACTTTATTTCTTCCTACCTCAATGATGGCTCTGATTGTTTTCCGCCAAAGGAATTATTTGCGTCCTGGACTCTAAATATTTGTTTGCTCTTCACACTTTGGAAATAAATTTCATGAGGAATCCATTTGCTTTGCCTGAATATTGTCAACAATTTTCAACCCATTAGGTCTTTACCGACTGCAAGGATAACATTTGAAAACAATATGATTCACGATCAACAGATGCTCCTCAAACCTTCATCCCCTACACACAACCACCATCCAAAGTAGATCTTGGATGGTTTCCTACATTTATGAATTCAGTACTGTCTTCTTAAAGCTGGAAGGGTGTGATTTATCCAACTATTAAGTATTAAGATTGATCCGATAGCTTAATCAATAGGAATGTAAGTAAAATGTTGAACTCTTGGCAGGCTTTTAGCACACAATGCCCAAAAAATACGTCAGTATTCTCCTCCTCCTTATTAGAAATCATAAATTAGGAAACGTGAAAGACAGAACAAGCTGCAACTTACAGATAGTTCTCGACTTACAACTATACCTTAAAGGATCATTTTTTTACACTTACGACTGTTGCAGCATCCCATGGTCACATGATCAAAATGCAGAGGTTTTAATAAGTTATCTCCTCCTCCTCTTCCTCTTATCCATAAACCCCACTCCCTTCTAGCACTGATGATGTTACCTAGTTGGGTAATGAAACTTCTGCAAGAAAGCAACCAAGCTCAGAGAGCACCAAAGATTCCATAGTTCTCCTCTTCTTCCTCCCTCCTCTGAAAACCCCATTCACTTCTAGCACTGATGATGTTACCTAGTTGGGTCATGAAAAGTCTGCAAGAAAACAACCAAACTCGGAGAGCACCAAAGACTCCACAATCCTCCTATCATTCCTTCTTTTCCTCCTCCAATTATTGAATCTGTCATTTGTACCTTTATAACTGTCTGATTTGGCACAGCAACCAAACAAGACAGACACGGACGTCGACGGATAATTAGGGCTGCAGAAAAAAACAATTGCGACCAGCCTGCCTTCCACCAAGGACCTGTACCCTGCACGAACCAGAAAGAGGGCTGAGAAAATATCTACGGACCCATCCCCAACATTCTAGATGCAAACTCCTTCCCTCTTATGCATTGGAGATAAATTTCTTGTGTGTCCAATCACGCTTGGCCAATAAAGAACATTTTATTCTCTTCTAGTCTTTCAACCTGCAAGAGGATGGGTTGACAAGATGAAAAGTCCGAAAAATGAATGTGATTGACACTTTACAAGAGCAGAATAATAGAAACCATTTAATACAACATCGGTGGTTATGCCTTGTGTTTCATAGCAATCCCATCTCATGGTTGTGCCAAGCTAAGAGTGTTGTGTTCTTTCCTGGTTTTATTTTTCTGCCCAAGGGAGAGAAAAAAAAATCATTAAAAGTGAAACGATTAGGGTTCGATATATTTGACGGGGGCTGGACCGTGGGAAAAAGATTGCAAAACTATCTCTGTTAGTTGTGTTGCATTTTTGTTCCCCCACCTGACAAGCAACAATGGCAGATTTTGCAAAACTCTTACGTCCGAATAGATTTTGTTGGAAGTGCCATCTTTTTTGTGCAAATCCTTTGAATTGACCCACGCAGCTTTCACGCCTGTCCTGTTTTCTTTCTTTTCATCCCTGCTTAAGTCTCAAGTTCTCTGTTAGTAGGAATCATCTCATCTTCGTTCTTGAAAAAGCATAAGTGGAGAAGCAAAACGCTTGTTTTTAAAGAAAGCTCTCCTTCTCAAGGGGATGTTTTGAGTAGCAATGGGTAGGTGGCTCCTATGAACTGGAGTGGTTTCATCTTGATTTTAACTCAAGGTTTTTCACACCGTTCTGTTTTAACCACTTGCCAGTCTTCTGGGTGGAGCAGGGGTTGGACTAGAACAGCGGTCCCCAACTGGTGGTCTGGGAGAAAATTGTGGTGGTCTCCAGAAAAAAGTATTTGCCTTTTTTAAATTGCACTAAACCCGGGGTCCTCAAACTACGGCCCCTGGGCCGGATACATGCAATGAATGCTTATGTTGCTGCAGAGAGTCTCTCCCTTCGGGGTCTTTTTGTGCGGGTCAGAGGGGGGCAGAAATTCTGCCTTGGGGTCTGCTTCAGTCTCCTGGTGGGGGGCTTTGGGCAAAGGCTGGAGGGAAGTGCCACTGGTGGCGAAGAGCCAGAGGGCATCGTTCCAGTGGGACTGCATCATGGCCTGGAACTGGCTGACCATCTCAGCCCACTGAGCATCCAGGCGCCGGTATCTGGCCTTGCACTCCCGCAGGTCTTCCCTCTGCTTGGATAGCCTATGCTCGTAGTCCTCAGTGAGGTGCTTCTGCTGAGCCTCCTTCTCGGTCCGATCCAATTTGAACTGAGCTCTTTTCCCAACTCTTTCTCATGGTGGCTGCTTAGCTCCAGCAACTGCTTCCTGTTGGGGCCTTAAGGAGCCCGGGTGGGCAGGCGAGGAATGGCTGGGAGGGGAGGGGCGAATAGAGGCTGGCGAGGTGCCCCTCGACATGAGTGACATCAAGTTGGCCATGCCCACCCAGTCACATGATCACCTTGTCACGCCCACCCAGCCGGTCATTAGGAAGATCCTATTAGTGGTCCAAGGGATTATGAATTTAGTGGTCCCTGAAGCCCGAAAGGCTGGGGACCCCTGGACTAGAAGACCTCCAAGGTCCCTTCTATGATTCTAAGATGCAACAGCCCAGACTGAGCTAATGAACACACACACACACACACACACACACTGCTTTGGACTTGTAAAAGGCCGATTTTTGTGTTTGGGTAGCCCTGACTTATGCAGGTATCTCACCCACATAAGAAAGGATGCTACTACCCAGCATGGATGCAAGACAAGTCATAGGATAAGCAGCTGGAGTGCTGAAGCGAGGGGGATGGGAAGCCCATTCTAGAGATTGAACTGGCTTGCTATCTCCGTACTCTTCCAACAGGCATAGTCCTTTGAATAAAACATTACCAGTAATTTATTTAGTGAGCAAGGATGGAAAGAAGGGAGCAGGTTTGTGTGTGTGTGTGTTTCCCATTTGGCTGCTTTATCGCAAATGTTTCTGCTGGCCCCTTTTTATAAAAAGCGGCTAGCCAAGTGGATCTAATATCATGTTTGTGGCTTGGGCGCGGCTTTCCTGTGGATATAATTCTATAATTCTCTGGGTTGGTTTTTTTTTTTTTTTTGTATGCCTGATAAAGCCTGAAAGAGATTCCTAGGCTGCAGCTCGATCCGTGATCTATTTGGCGGCCCCTTCTTAACGTATCCGGCGGAGGCATTTCCCGGCTAGCTAAGTGCCATATTGGATCACAGCCAAGAGAAGGACGGTCAAATGGCGCCTCCAGTTTTGGAGAAGCAAAGTAATATTCTACTACATCAGCAAGGACAATTGTAAAATTCAACGGGTAGCATCTCGTTTGTAAAATTCAACGGGTAGCGTCTCATTTGTAAAATTCAATGGGTAGCATCTCGTTTGTAAAATTCAATGAGTAGTATCTCGTTTGTAAAATTCAACGAGTAGTATCTCATTTGTAAAATTCAACGGGTAGCATCTCGTTTGTAAAATTCAATGGGTAGCATCTCATTTGTAAAATTCAACGGGTAGCATCTCATTTGTACGTGAATTGGGGGCGTGGGCTTTGGAGGAATCCTAGCAAGCGTGCCTGCTTCATTTAATTTGCAGACCCACCTGAATTTGTGCTCTCTCTCTCCCCCACACCCAGCTGGTCCCCCACCCCACCCCACCCGTGGCAACGTCCATTCATTAAAAGAAAAAGGGAAAAAATCACCAAAGATACATTAAGTATTTGCAAATGCCGAAAGGCAGATGTTCAGCAGTATTTAAAGATTATCGGTCTAAAGTAGGTCAAATTATTGCTGTTTGGTTCTGTACAAAATTTTCTAAGCTGATTGGGAGAGCTGACCCAGATTGCAGCTTTCACCCTGAAAATTCACCGCAGATCTTGCAGTATGTGGTCGTCAAGCAACGGAAGAGTTGGGGTCCTGGGCCTACAAGTACAAAGAACGGGACTCCCTCCTTCCTCTTGAATTGTCTGCAAGGGTGAAATATGTCTCATTAATTTACATAGCAGGCTCTTCCATCCCAGCCTATCGTAGATTGCAATTAAGGCAAATTTATTGCTAAAGCCACTCCTTGTGGTCTAAGATCAGAGTTGAGCTCTCTATAGCAAGATAGATGATAGCTAGATAGATAGATAGATAGATAGATAGATAGATAGATAGATAGATAGATAGATGATAGATAGAAGAGAGAGAGAAAGAGAGGCAAACAGATAGACAGAGGAAGGGGAAGGGAGATAGATGATAGATTCTAAGCTAGATAGTCATGATTGATGGATGGATGGATGGATGGATGGATGATAGATAAATAATAAGATAGGGAGATTAGATGATAGAGAGAGAAGGAGGGAAAAAGAGAGAGAGGGAGAGAGGGAGAGACAGAGATGATAGATTCTAAACTAGATAACCAGATGATTGATAGATGATTGATGGATGATAGATAAATAATAGATAGGGAGATTAGATGATAGAGAGAGAAGGAGGGAAAAAGAGCGAGAGGGAGAGAGGGAGAGACAGAGATGATAGATTCTAAACTAGATAACCAGATGATTGATAGATGATTGATGGATGATAGATAAATAATAGATAGATAGGGAGATTAGATAATAGAGACAGAAGGAGGGAGAAAGAGAGAGAGGGAGAGGGAGAGAGACAGAGGAAGGGGAGGGAGGGAGAGACAGAGATGATAGATTCTAAGCTAGATAACCAGATGATTGATAGATGATGATGGATGATAGATAAATAATAGAGATAGATAGGGAGATTAGATGATAGATTGATAGATGATAAAAGATAGATAATAGATAGGTAGGTAGGTAGGTGGGTGGGTGGGTGGGTGGGTGGATGGATGGATGGATGGATGGATGGATGATGGGCTGGCTGAGGAATTCTGGGAGCTGAAGTTCTACAGATCTTAAAGTTGGACACCCCTGCTTTAGATATCTCATAGTCTGGGCTTTTGAGGGTGCAGATCTCAAGGTAACTTCATTGGTTCCAAGTGTCCAAAGATCTCAGTCAGATAACAAACCCTGGTTTATTAGCTAATCTGCACGGTTTTCCTGGCCAACTGTGGTTCTCCCAAAATTGTGGTGCATTCAGCCAGCTGCGACTTAGTCCCACGCATAATCCACCGTGATTCCATTTTCTACAAAAATGGAAGATGGAAGGCATCACTCTTCTTTCCTTGCCATTCCTGGTGCTTTCCATCAAGCCAAAACATGTTTCTCGTATTCCTTTATTTAAAAAAAAAAACCCCACACATATATTTTTAAAGAAACAGGGCCCTGTTCATCATTTCAGATTGTTTTTGAGAGGCACAATCTGTTTTTGCTATTCCTAGCAGCTGCAGGAGCGGCTGTAATTTTATTCCGTTTTTAATCAGCTTGCATCCATATGCAGGACCAATTCACTCTAGTCGTATTTCAGCTTCGGATGTGACAAATAGAGTTTACCATGGCTTGAGAATGGACTAATAATGGAGTACAATCAACTATAAGGTCTCTGAGCTTGAGATTAGCAACAGACTAAAATACAAAGGAGGCAGAAATGCGTAAAAAAAATAGCCATTCTTCATTTTATGGCAAACTCATATATCTTGCTCCCAGGTTAAAATGTTAAATCTTCTCTTAACGGCATCCTTTCCTTCCTCCTTTATAATGTTTTATTTTTAAGTGTTGCTTCCTGGTAACATGCTGAAAAACCACGCACTGCCTTCCACCCTCCAGATATAAATTTGAGCAGAATTATTTTCCAGGGAGGGCCATAAACATGTACAAGCCATGCCGCCCACTTAAGATACGCTGCCTGGAATCGTGATTTGCTGATTCATGGGAGGTTTTTTTGAGTAAGCTAACATACATCGGGTTCACACCACAAGTTAAGGGAACCAAGAAACCATATTCTGGGTTAAGGTCAGGGGTGGCTTCCTGAACAGGTTAGTACCTGTTTGCTGCTCACTCACTTTGCGTGTGCTCTGTTCATTGCTCTCTCTCTCTCTCTCTCTCTCTCTCTCTCTCTCTCTCTCTCTCTCTCTCTCTCTCTCCATCCCTCTCCCTCTCCCTCTCCCTATCTGACTATCTTTCTATCTATCTATATCTATATATATCTTTCTGTCTATTTATCTATTTATCTTTCTATCTTTCTATCTATCTATCCTTCTATCCATCTATCTATCTATCTATCTATCTATCTATCTATCTATCTATCTATCTATCTTTCTTTCTTTCTATCTATCTATCTATCTTTCTATCTATCTTTTTTTTGTAAAGCCAGAATGTTCAAGTCCAACAAATTTAGAATTTCCAAATAACAAGGTAGCCCTTCAGGTATTGCTCCAAGGGCTCCAATTACAATCGGGACAACACACGGTTTCTTTTTCCACAGTCACTCAACTTCAATTTGCAAGTCCTGGTACTTTGTGATTTTTTTCTTGCTGCCTATCTTCAATTCGCACATCACCAGGTGTTGCGATGTCAATGAACCAAACTTTTTTTCCTTTTCAACTATTGTTATGTCAGGTGTGTTGTAGGCCAAGTGCCTGTCAGTCTGAATTCTGAAGTCCCACAAGATCTTGACTTTTTCATTCTCTAGAACCTTCTCAACCTGATGTTCCCAGTGGTTTTTGCTGTTATTATTATTATTTGGTTAACCTTTGGTGAGATTCACAGACTTTGGGGCTGGTTGTAGCTCAACAGCTGGAGTCCTAACCAAGGACCTAGGAACTATTATTATTATTGCGTGGTTAATCTTTGGTGAGATTCACAGCCTTTGGGGCTGGTGGGTAGCTCAACAGCTCGAGTCCTAACCAAGGACCTAGGAGCTGTTAAGCTATTGTTATTATTATTGTTGATGTTGTTAATCTTTGGTGAGATTCACAGCCTTTGGGGCTGGTGGGTAGCTCAACAGCTCGAGTCCTAGCCAAGGACGTAGGAACTGTTAAGATAATGTCGGAGGATATAAGCTGTTCCAAGTAGGGTAGTTTTTTGTAGAGTCAGAATGTTCAAGTCTGATAAATTTAGATAAAATTATTATTATTATGATTATTATTATCATTATCATCATCATCATCTTTGGGAAAGTAGCATTGCGAGTGGGTTTTCAAGTGCGGTGCATTGAAATTTCCTTTTAACGTGTGCCGTTGTGCATGCAGGAAAATGACAATAAAAGTTATCTTAGTCATCTTATGATGGTGGCCGCATCCCTACGATCCTTTGCTCAAAATTAGGGTGCTTGGCAAACTTAAAACTTTAATTCGTTGCATGAATATCGTCGAATAGATCTTCCCTTGACAGAACTAGATCGTATTTTGGGGGCACATTGTTTCAACACAACATTTCTGCATCCGGATATTTTCTTTCTTTTTTTAAGCTACTGCAAAAAAGCCTTTCCTTGCCACGATAATTACTGCATTCAAATACATTCGCAATCCCACCCCCTCACGCCTGTCTCCCTTTAAGACGGAGGCGCTGTTGTTAACATCTGCCCTACTTTCCTCGTTATCAAAAAAAAAAGTTTGGAAATGAGTGAGTCACTTGCTGATAAAGATGCTGTGATTCAGCTACTCACAGCCGCTCTCTTACCTCCCTCAACAGTTGCACAAAACCCACTTCGCTTGCGTTGTGACAAGCTCCGGTTGCGTTCAGCCACCCAACATTTGCCTGAAGTATTAGGTTGAGTGCAGCATCTTCGTGCTGCCAACAGAAGCTTCCCAGAATGGGTGAAACTATTGATATGCCAAGGATTTTTGAGTGAGCTCAAGCGATCTACTTTGACATGGTTTGATTAATGATGGGTTGTTGAAAATAAGGGAGGAGGAGGAGGAGAAGAAGAAGAGGAGGAGGAGGAAACCTTGCTAATGACATTACTTATTTCTTCAAATGTAAAGGTAACAAATTCAGCAAAGAACCAAAGAGAGAAGAAAAATTAAAAATCCTGGCTCTTTCATTCATTCTCACCCTTCCTCCTGTCTTGGATTCCCCCCTCGGGAAAGGAATCCCCACCAGAACCTTGCTCACAGTCTTAGTAAGAAGAGTGTGAAAGTGTGTGTGTGTGTTTTAACACACATCCTGCAGTGCAACAAATTTCAGCTTCCTCACCTACTGAGAAATTAACAACCTTTCCATTTCAGAAGAGGTACACAAATAAATGTGTTTTTTTTTCTTTATTTCTGTCTGGCTTCTGTTCTATTTTATTCTCTTCTGTTCTACATTTCTATTCTATTCTGAATTTTTCTTTTATTCTCTGCTATTCTATATTCTATTCTATTTTCTGCTATTCTATTTTATTATTCTATTGTATTCTATTCTCTGCTATTCTGTTCTATTATTCTATTCTATTCTCTGCTATTCTATTCTATTTTCTATTCTTGTTCTCTGCTATTCTATATTCTATCCTATTCTATTATTCTATTCTATTTTCTGCTATTCTGTTCTATTATTCTAATCTAGTCTATTCTATGCTATTCTATTATTCTATTCTATATTCTATTCCATTCTATTCTATATTCTATTCCATTCTATTCTATTACTATATTCTAATCTACTATTCTGTTCTGTTCTGTTCTATTCTTTTCTTTTCTCTATTCTATTCTGAATTCTATTCTATTCATTCTTTATTTATTCTATTCATTCTTTATTTATTCTATTCATTCTTTATTCTATTCTGAATTCTATGCTATGCTACGCTATGCTATCCGTTATCTTAAATTTCAGCTTTTGTGAGCTGCATAAGACCCAGGTGTTCAGAAGCATTTCCAAGTTCCTTTTGTTTGAAAAGGAGAGCGTGAAGACTGTGTTTCAAATAGGAGAAACTCTGGGCCAAGGAACAGCGTTTGCATTTCTCTGACGTGCCCGCTTTACCTCCCACAAACAGAACAGCTACATGACGTTTGCGTAAGGAATATGTGACAGAGGCTAGAAAGAAAATCTAGGAAAACAACATTTCACGAAAGTGCAAAAGGCAAATTCCCTTCCAGTGCAAGAACATGTTTAATTTCCTTTTTTTTTTTAAGAACATCATCTTACATTTCAAGGGAAATATGTCTGACAGTCCTTGTTACAGACCTGGTTACAGACCTCCGGACAATCCAAGCGTATGAAAAAATAAAATATGAACCTCTGTAAAGGACACCCTCTCTAAAATTAAACTCTCCCTACAAATCGCCCTCCTTCCCTGTTAGGGTTACTTTAGTGTCAGGAGCCCCAAATATTTAAAAGGGGGAGGGGGAGGGAGAGAAGGAAATGGAGGGGGTGAAAGAACCAGATATTTCCAAAAAGAGGATTAAAGGGGAGTAAAACACACACACTCAATTACGCATGTCTGATCAGGATTCGCAAGTACGCAAATGGGACGGGAGGTAGAGAAATATGATCCACAGATAAATAAATAAGTAAAAAATTGCTGTGCTTTACAATTTCAAACCATTCATCAAATCAGTACTTATTCTCTCTCTCTCTCTCCCTGTCTCTCTCCCTCCTTCTTTCTAACCTCTCTCCCCTAATTTCTCTCTCTATCTTTCTCCCTCCCTCCCTCTGTCCATCTCTCTCCTTGTCTCTCTCCCTCCTCTTTAACTTCTCTCTCTATCCCTTTCTCTATCCCTCTCTTATCCCTCTCCCTCTTTAATTTCTCTCTCTCCATCTGTTTCTCTCTCTCCTCTAACTTCTCTCTTTTTCTCCCAATTTCTCTCCCTCCCTCTGTCTTATCTTTCTCCTTGTCTCCCTCTCTAAACTTCTCTCTAATTTCTCTCTCTCCTTATCTCTTTCTCCCTCTCCTTGTCTCTCTCTCCTCTAACTTCTCTTTCCCTCCAATTTATTTCTCTCCCACTTACCTTTCTCTCCTCTCTAACCTCTCTCCCTCTTTAATTCCCCTCCCTCTCTCTCTTATCTCTCTCTCCTTCTCTCTCTCCTTGTCTCTCTCTCCTCTGACTTTCCTCTCTCTTCCCAATTTCTCCCCCTCTTTTCTCTCTCTCCATCTCTCCCTCTATCTCTCTCTCCCTGTCTCCCGCTCTAACTTCTCTCTCTTTCTCTCCTCTTTCTCCCTCTCTCCCTCCCTGTCTATCTCCCTGCCTCTCTCTTCATTCTTTTTATTAAATCCATGCATTTTTGCACAGATTTATTTTCCTACTTGCTTTTGTCAACAGTGGGCATTTGTTTGCTTTAGAGAATACAAAAATGAAAGGGAAGTACATTTTTTTTAAAAAAAGAATAACCGACCTGTACTCCCAGCCAAC
Source organism: Natrix helvetica (assembly GCF_964273705.1). NCBI lineage: Eukaryota > Metazoa > Chordata > Lepidosauria > Squamata > Natricidae > Natrix > Natrix helvetica. The sequence goes on from NC_138557.1 coordinate 4,941,030, forward strand.
ACCTCCGATGTGATATTACACATCGGTAAACAAATTGGATTTCTTTTCATTCCGGTCCTCGTTGGCTAACACTCCCAACAAATGAAAAACAGCACAGGGAGCCTCGCCATCGGGTTGAATCACAGACACACAAAAATGAAAACAGACTAGGTGTTCCGCGATTCCATTTTGCAACCCCGATGGCGGCGCAGGACACGTTGTTGGAAGGGCCTTGATGACACGATATTAAGAGAAGTCTATTTGTCTATGACTATCACAACAGAAGAGCATATTGAAAAGGGTAACCAGAACGTAAGGCTCAGCATTTCAGGAGATGGGTGTCGAACATGGTGTCTCTTCGTGATCAGATATCTCCGGCATCCCGTTGTCCCAAAGGTGCTTTTTCAAGAGGCAACTGTTGGGCCTCCAAGTTTATCTTTGAAGACGTTTCTCTTCTCATCCAAGAAGCTTCTTCAGTTCTGACTTGGGATGGCGGGGAATGGAAGGATTGATATTCCTTGCAGACAGAGCTGGTCATTTGCATCCTTTTAGAGGGTCGTTGAGGCCACTTGGAGGTATAGCTAAAAGTCTGTAGAGATTCTCGTCGTTTTTCCCGGAGGACGGAGAATCTCTACGGACGCTAGCTTCTTGGATGAGAAGCAAAACATCTTCAAGGAAAAACGCAAGTTTTCAGTTGCCTCCTGAAAAAGCACCTTTGGGGCAACCATGACATGGATGACTGAAAATCTACAGACATTTAGCTCTGCACTTTGGGATGCACGCCCTTCGAACGTTAGGAGCATGAACAGGATTTCCAGAAAAAATGGGAACCATTTGCGCCACTTGGGTGACCCCGAAAATACAAATAAACCTCCAAGTGGCCTCAACAACCCTCTAAAAAGGATGCAGATAACCAGCTGTCTGCAAGAAGTATAAATCCTTCCGTTCCCCAGTATCCAGTCTTTTGGGTTTATGCGTTCTGAGGTGCTTTTTCAAGAGGCAAGTGGACTTCCTTGTGTTTTTCTTGGAGGACGTTTTGCTCCTCATCCAAGAAGCTTCTTCTGCTCTGACTTGGGATGGCGGGGAATGGAAGCATTGATATTCTTTACAGACAGAGCTGGTCATTTGCATCCTTTTAGAGGGTCGTTGAGGCCACTCGGAGGTTTGTCTGTGTCCTCGGGGTTACCTGAGTGGTGCAAATGGTTCCTGTAGTCTGCAATTTCCCCCCGGAAATCCGCTCATACTCCCACCCACACCATTTGAAGGATGTTCATCCCAAACCTCCAAGTGGCCTCAAGGACTCTCTAAATCTGATGCAAATGACCAGCTCTCTGCAAGAAAAATGAATCCTTCCATTTCCCCACCGTCCAGTCAGAGCTGAAGAAGCTTCATGGATGAGAAGCGAAACGTCTTCACAGGCAAACTCAAAAGTCCGGTTTCCGCTTGAAAAGAAAGCACCTTTGGGACTTCATTTTCAGTTTTATAACAGGTTATTATAGCAGAGTTTCCAACCTTGTCAATTTTAAGACTTGCGGACTTCAACTCCCAGAATCCCTCTCAGCCAGCCGTGCTCAATTCTGGGAGTTGAAGTCTGCAAATCTTGACAAAGTTGGAGCCCCCCTGATTCCTAGGAAACTAGTTTCCTACTTACAACCATGGGCTTGGTGACCGTTCAATGTTATAACAGAAGTGAAAAGAGTAACTCATGGGCCGGTCCTTGCACTTATGACTATGGCAATATCCTTATGGGTACCATGATCCACGTTTGGCCACCTGGCAACTGGGATGCAGTTACAGCATCACCATTTGCGATCTTCCCGATGGCAAAATCAACGGGGGAAGCTAGGCTGTGTGTGATTCACTTAGCGATGGGGCAAAACAGGTCGTAAAATCCAGCATGGCTGATTGAACAACTGCCTTGCTTAGCAACAGTAATTGTGTCCCGCATTATAGTGGTAAGTCGAGGACTGCCTGTAGAAGAATGCGGATCATTGCAACAACGGAGCTGTCAACTCACAAAGCATTCATGGTCTGCTCTCAAGTTGCCATGGGCAGGAGGAGGGAGAACGGATGGAGCAGCTCAGCAGCCATGTTCAGAAGCACATTCCACGCATACCTTTCTCCAGGTTGGATCTCAGGTTACCGGAGCCAGCCTGAAAGGCGGGGTTTTTACAGCCCGCGAAAGTGCCTTGTTGGACAATGTGATTTATGACACACTCTGGGAGGAGGGGGGGGGAAACAGGGTCACAGTTGAGCCCTAAAATATGCGAGGTCAGAGCTGACTTCACTCGGGAACAGTGCTGACATGTTGCTCCGAATAAACAACTGGATTTCTTTTGAAACTTGGTTCGAGGCTCATGAATTAATTAGGGCCTCCGTCGGAACCCTGACAGGAGCTACAAGCAGAAGGAGTGAAGTAGTATGGCTTTAACAACAGTTTCCCACATGGCTGATCACAGGTCTTTGCCAGGTTTATCAAGAAAGGTTTGGGCTTCTGACCATTAGATATGCCTCTAGGCAAGAGGTATATCTGTATATATTTGTCCATTGTATATCCAATTCTAGAACAGGGGTGTCAAACTCAAGGCCCGCAGGCCCACCCTGGAAACAGCGAAGAACCGGCCCGCAGTGCCTTTGCCAGTGAAAAGAGGTCTCAAGTGGGCCGTGCACTTCCTCCCCGAACTCCGTTTTTGCTGGCAGAGGGTTGCAGGAGGCTAACACAGCCAAAATCAGAGCCCAGAGGACTGCACACCGCCTCCCTGAGCTGTTTTCACTGGCAGATGCTGCAGGAGACTGTTGCGGGTGAAAACAGAGCCTCAATGAATGAGGTTGAGCTGGCCATGCCCCACCACCCCCAAGTTGAAACACAACCCTGATGTGGCCCTCAATGAAATCGAGTTTGACACCCCTGTTCTAGAATCATCATCTTTTATAACAGTGGTTCTCAACCTGTGGTTCGGGACCCTTTTGGGGGGCTCAAATGACCCTTTCACAGGGGTCACCAAAGACCATTGGAAAACACATATTTCCGATGGTCTTAGGAACCGAGACACCAATTTTATTTATTTATTTATTTATTTCTTAGATTTTTAGACCGCCCCTCTCCCAAGAAGGGACTTTTTGGGGCCACCACAACATGAGGAACTGTATTTAAAGGGTCACGGCATTGGGAAGGTTGAGAACCACTGCTTTAAAAGATGAACGTTTATAAAAAAATTGGAGGGGGGTGGGGAAACCAACAGGTAACAAGTGAACTGACCCTATGAGTAGCTATGGACTCACAAAATCTATAGAAGGGAGGGCATTTATGTTTTCAAGTTGTTATGAGATTCGGCTAGTAATCCTCTCCATCCAAACTGGCTTACCTCCATGTCCGTGGACTTCATCTTCCAGAATTCCCCTGCCCATGTGGCCATCGCAGGAACCACCTCAACAGGGCCGCCAGCTGTAAACAAGACTTCTTCTGGAAGCCAGAATGTTTTTGTTCTAATACTGGCTTCAGCCTTAGAACACGCTTTAGAAATCGCCATGGCTCAGTCCAACGCAACTGGATGGGGCAACGCAGCCATGGAAGACCTCAAGAGGACTTTTGTGGGCATCTCTACAGGGGTAGGATTCAGCCGGTTCGCACCGCTTCAGCCAAACCGGATGTTAATTTTACAGCCAGTTCGCTGAACTGGTTAGTTGCAAAGACTGGCTGGTCCCACCCGCCCCACCCCTCCCAGGAGTCCCCGCATGGCCCATTCATCATGCCAGATAAGCGCAGGACCTGGGAGGGCAAAAAATGGGCAACCTGGAAGTCTGGAAATGGTCCTGTTTCCAGCCTCCAGAGGGCCTCCGGAGCCTGTTTTTGCCCTCCTGGAGGCTCAAGGAAAGCCTCCAGAACCTGGGGAGGGTGAAAAATGAACCTACCAGAAGTACCGGAAGTATGGATATTGTTTCCAGCCTCCAGAAAGTCTCTGGAGCCTGGGGAGCCCATTTTCGCCCTTCTGGAGGCTCGAGAAAAGCCTCTGGAGCCTGGGGAGGGCGATGCCGTGATGCAGGAGGGTGAGTAGGCCATGCCCACCATGGGCCACGCCCACCCAGCAACTGTGCAGAGAACTGGTTGCTAACATTTTTCAATCCCACCTCTGCATCTCTAGAGAACTATACTCTAGATGTGGGATTGTATCTTGTGCTCGGGCACGAGGGCAGCTCACTAAGCAGGGTTTATAAAAAATAGAATTATAACGACCGGGATGTTTACGCCACCAAGGAACAAAGAGGGATCTCAGAGCATCAAAGATTGTCTTCATAAAAAGAGGGCACATGCCCGCGGCTATAAGTTGAGCAGACGCTCTTCGCAGCTCTCCACGGGCCATTTCGTAGCCCCGCCAAACACATCCACGTTATTGTCGACCCACGGAATGATGTTGCCGGGCATGTTGATGGAACAATTCGCAATCTTCGTAATATCGTCTGGCTTTAAGACTCTGTCCCAGATATTGAACTGGCTCATTTCTCCAACAAAGGCTTGGGTGGCGTCAAACCTGCCTCCAACAGTGTCCTTCAAGACAAAGGAAAGGAAAGCATCTGTTAAGATCAAGCAAATGGGGAGAGGGGGTTGCTTAGAAGAAGAAGAAGAAGAAGAAGAAGAAGAAGAAGAAGAAGGAGAAGGAGAAGGAGAAGGAGAAGGAGAAGGAGAAGGAGAAGGAGAAGGAGAAGGAGAAGGAGAAGGAGAAGGAGAAGAAGAAGAAGAGGAAGAGGAAGAGGAAGAGGAAGAAGAAGAAGAGGAAGAGGAAGAGGAAGAAGAGGAAGAGGAAGAGGAAGAGGAAGAGGAAGAAGAGGAGGAGGAGGAGGAGGAGGAGAAGAAGAAGGAGGAGAAGGAGAAGGAGAAGGAGAAGAGGAAGAGGAGGAGGAGGAGGAGGAGGAGGAGAAGGAGAAGAAGAAGAAGAAGAAGAAGAAGAAGAAGAAGAAGAAGAAGAAGAAGAAGAAGAAGATCATCCTGAAAAAGGCAACTTCTCCAACTTCCAAGTATCATAAAATAAAATAAAAATAAAAAAACCACCTCCAAATCCGAGAAACTCATCAAATCTCATGGGGTTTTGGAAATGCTACTTAGAGGTCAGTCTGAATGTTCTTAGATGCAATTTATTTATCTCTTCTAAGTCTATTTATTATTTCTTCTAACCCCGATGAGGTTACCTAGTTGAGCAATGAAACATCTGCAAGAAAACAACCAAGCCCAGACAGCACCAAGAAATCCCACATATCGTATTATTTGCATGCATAAATTATAAATGAAAAATAAATGAGAGGCAGCGGAAGAAACCAGGGGAGAGAGAAAAGGAATGTTTCTGTTCAGCCCTGATCTTCCAACACATTTTCTTTTCTTTTCTTTCCTTTTCTTTTTTAAATAGTTGCTATTGAACGTTTTAATCTTTAAAAGCAGAAAGCAAAGCACAACGAGAAAAAAGACACAAAATAGACATAACAATATAAAGTAATTATACAGGTAAAAGCCATAGGAGGGCAATGCAGAATGGAGAACTATAAAGGCTAAACATGAAAGCCGATACAGAAGGCCGTATGATTAGTTTTTATTTGCATCAGATCCAGCTGCAGATCCCGGAATTTCGTTTAAAACAAAAAAAAAAGGCAAAAACAAAGTGGAACCCATCCCAAACGATCAGCCGCAGCTCACCTGTTCCTGCCCAAGGATCAAAACCCCTCCAGGTTTAATAGGATGCCAAGGGGCTAAATTCTCTCCGGTACCCAATTTCTCTCCATCCTGAAATGCTTCCCACATCCCATCTCGGGTGGTCCAGGTAATGCAAATGTGATGCCATTTTCCATCGCTGATGAAGAGAGGGAGTTGGACCACCTTGTCAAAAGAAAATCAAAGCAATCATTGTGGTTTATGATTATTATTATCTCTTTTATTCATTAAACATGAAGCTCAAATTAACTGAACATTTAAAGATGTGTCACAAATACACTTGAGTTGCTAAATTAATCCACTGGCCATTATGTAAAAAATATGATTTGCCTGTATCCAGAAAGTCATGGGAACATAAAGTGGAAAAAGTTATCGAAAATGAGAAGGTGAAGATCTTGTGGGACTTTTGAATACTAACGGATTGTCATTTGGAGCACAACACGCCAGATATTACGGTTGTCGAGGGCCAAAGTGTAGAGTTTATTGATATCGCTATTCCTGGAGATGCCAGAGCCGAAGAAAAAGAACTGGAAAAAATCACGAAATATCGCAACCTGGCCATCGAAACTACAAAGCTATGGATGAAGCATGTAACAGTGGTACCCATTGTCATCGGGGCACTTGGCACCAGGTCCAAGAATTTTACAAGATACATCCACAAATTGCAGCTTCCTGCAATAACACCAGCGGAACTGCAAAAAACTGCGCTACTCGGAACATCTTATATTTTAAGAAGGTCCTTGGTTGATACCTAGGACACTGGCAGCAAACCGTATCAACCATTAGCACAAGTCAGTGGTATTTGTGATGCATTTTTGAATGTTCAGTTGGCTGAGTTTTGTGTTTAATGAATAAAGATAATAACAACAACAACAACAACAACAACAATAATAATAATAATAATGGAAATTTTGCGCATCTTGAAAAGGAGACACTTGGCGATTGAAATCACATCCTGTGCCTGGACTTCAGTTAAATCCTGTGCATAAGGAAGGCGCACTGTGGCAATTTCAGAGCGATGCGCGTGTCACTTAGCAACTCACCTCCAACTCTCCCGGGGATTCATTGTTTATGAGACTCTCCTCGCACCATGTATTCCCCCCCCCCACCTTCTGTCTCAATGACAACTTTTTGTGTCCTGATAAATGTTTCGCTTTCAACAAAGCAACATGTTCCCCAAGTCAACGGTTCTGTTGAAATGATTCGGTTTTAATGTATAGCGCCAACAAAACCCAAACACAGGGGTGGGAAAGTGAAAGTTTCCCCTGTCCAGTAGTGTCTGACTCTAGAGTTTGATTAGATTAGATTCACAGAGTTGGAAGGGACCTTGTAGGTCATCTAGTCCAACCCCCCACCCATCCAAGCAGGAGACCCTACACCATTTATGACAGAGGGCAGTCCAGTCTCTTCTTGAAAGTTTCCAGGTATGAAGCTCCCAGAACTTCCAACTTCTGTTCCATGGGTTGTTCTCACTGTCAGAATTTTTTCCCTTATTTCTAGGTTGAATCTCTCCTTGATTAGTTTTCATCCATTATCCCTTGTCTGGCCTTTGGTTGCTTTGGAAAATAGTTTGAACCCCCTCCTCTCTGGGGCAGCCCCTCAAATATGGGAAGACTGCTATCATGTCTCCCCTGGTCCTTCTCTTCACTAGACTAGCCAGGCCCGGTTCCTGCAACTGTTCTTCATATGTTTTAGACTCATCTCCGTTTCTTGGCCGAGGGAGCCAGCATTGTCTGAAGACACTTTGCATGGTTATGTGGCCAGCATTGGCTTTTATGCCAAAGGCTGTTTTACCTTCCCACCGAAATGGTACCTATTTATCTACTTGCATTTGCTTGCTTTCGAGCTACTGGGTGGGCAGGAGCTGCAGTAAGTAACGGAAGCTCATCAGAAAATAACTGCATAACCCTCATATCCTGGCTATAAATTGTCTCAAGTTGGCTGGAATGACCCCGAAGGTCATGCCAAAATGACTAGACACAGGGACAGATTTTTCCCTTGTGCCATCACTCTCCTGAGCACCAAATTCTCACAGTGTTGTCTAACATCTATGAATATTTACCCATGTAGCATGGCTATAATATTATTATTTACCGTTCTTATTATCTTCTTTATTCCTTCCCCCTCTTATTGGTGTTTTTGTTACGATGATGGGCTTGGACAAGGTGGCTCAGCGGCTATAACACTAAGCTTGTTGATCAGAAAGGTCGGCAGTTCAACGGTTCGAATCCCTAGCGCCACGTAACGGAGTGAGCTCCCGTGACTTGTCACGGCTTCTGCCAACCTAGCAGTTCAAAAGGAAGTAGGAAAATAGGGACCACCTTTGGTAGGAAGGGAACAGCGTTCCGTGCGCCTTCGGCGTTGAGTCACGCCGGCCACATGACCACGAAGACGTCTTCGGGCAGCACTGGCTCTTCGGCTTTGAAACGGAGATGAGCACCGCCCCCTAGAGTCAGGAACGACAAGCACATATGTGCGAGGGGAACCTTTACCTATTATGATGATTATCACTATTCTTTTGCTTTGCGTGTACATTGAGTGCTTTATGGAGACAAATTCCTTGTGTGTCTGATGACCACTTGGCCAAATAAAGTATGCAATTCAGTCAAAAGTGGTGCTTGGCCCTACCTTGTCATTGATCAGGAGTTCAATGGGGTTATTCCCCCACTCGATCAACACGACTTCGTTGGTTTGTCCTGGCACGGCGTAAGAGAAGGGGGTCCCAATTCCAGGGGAGGCGCCAGATTTCAGCCACAAGCAGACGGTGAAGGCGTAGAGCTCGGGAAGTGTTTTCTTGACCTTCCCATACAAGTAGTTGGTACGGAGAGGGAGGGAGACTTTAAATTCATCCGGTGCTTTAAAGGCGCTGGTACCTAAGGGCCAGAAACAAAAATGATCTACACAGGACAACGGGATTGTCCCTAATCGATGGATTTTTGCCTAGTGATAATGTGTCAGATAAGAGGAAAAAATTAGCTGGTTCTTCGGCTGCTAAAATGCACTTATGCCTTTGCCCAAAACTGGAAAAACAGGGAAATTCCACCAGAAGAGGAAGTAATTAGGGAAATTCTGATTTGTGCTGAAATGGATAAATTGATGTGGGAATTGAAGAACAAAGACGAATCAGAATATTAGAAGACCCAAAATAAGCAATAACTAAGATTTATAGAATGGAGATTAGAATTAGGTATGAAATCGTAACAGTGGAAAATGTACAAGACAAGAGCAAAGCAACATGGCTGGAAATACGATATCCTTATATTTGCAAATACCGAATAGACCAACTGTAAATAAGCAGGGGGGTTATCATATTGAACTTTATATTCTAGTATAAAGACATTGCCAAGACGGTTACGCTGTGTCCAATGTTTTAAGGTGTGTTTAATTTTTTTAAAAAAACTTTTTAATTAAAAACAAAAAGGAAAGAGAAGCTGGCAGCGTAACCGGGGAAGAGTTCGTTCGGCTTCTATGTCGGGGAGGAAAAAAATTAAACGCTGTAAGCCCCCATCATCCCGTAGAAATCACATAAAGGAATGCAAATCCCTAAGCCAGCAGAGAATGTAGGTCACAACTTCCCACTTTGACAAGCCAATATTTCTCCGTCGCTCCCGACTTCAAGCAGGAGAGCATATAACAAGCGGGGTGGAAGAATGACAGATCTGCTACGAAAAAAGAGATTTGGACACTCAAGTGCTGTTCAGAAGTGACTTATTACTGTTCAGGATGTGTAGGGGCATTTCAGCTGCAAGATGTAAGGCATCAAAGGGAGGTGAGCCCTACTCTATAACTCAACGGCGGCCTTTCCAGATCCAGGTTGTCTCCAGATTGTATTTCGGCTACGCGAAGGTCTGGAGGGTGTGATTGAAAGAAGAAAAAAATAAGGATAGTGGCTCAGGAAGGACTATGGAAGCTTTGCCCCTTTATGCATGTAACATGCAAGAAAGTAACAGTGATATTTCAAACATATCAGCACAGCCTCTGGGGTTTTTTTCCCTATATCCTGTGGACACCCTTGGTTCTGTAGGGGTGGGAGTGTGTTTGTGTGTGTGTGTGTTCTAACACAATTCATATTTAAGGGGAAGGGTAGAAAATCTGGCCTTGGTGCACTCCATTAAAGTCATCAACGAATAGATGGTAGAAGGAATGTAGGTAGGTAGGTAGGTAGGTAGGTAGGTAGGTAGGTAGGTAGGTAGGTAGATACATAGATAGTACATAGATAGATAGATACATAGATATAGATAGATAGATAGAAATAGAAGATAGATAGAAATAGAAGATAGATAGAGATAGAAGATAGATAGATAGATGATAGATAGATAGACAGACAGACAGACAGACAGACAGACAGACAGATATAGATAGATAGAAATAGTAGATAGATAGAGATAGAAGATAGAAGATAGAAGATAGATAGATAGATAGATAGATAGATAGATAGATAGATAGATATGATTGATAGATTACAGAGAGAGAGATTAGGCAGCAAGAGAGGGAGATATGATATAGAGAGAGAGATTAGAGAGAGAGAAAAGAAAAGAGAGACAGAGAGACACACCGACCAATATTAAAGCATGTACCACTGGCCTCCCAGGTGACAAAGTAGAAAACCATCCACAAAGCTGAATGATGCTGCCTTTCAGAGAGGCAAGTCAACCTATCAGTTGCGCCAAGGGCTCAACGGGTGAATTTCCTAACACCCAAGGCGTTCTCGAGAAGGAAGACCCGAGCCCCAGCGAGCTTACCTCTTTCCAGTTCAGACACCCTTTCTAGCAGAGCATTCAAGGCGGCTTCGGTCTTCTGCCGGTGAGTGGAGGTCTCGTTGTGGAGCAGCCACTTCTCGTTCTCCAGCTCAGAGACTTTGCTTAGCAGCTGGCGCTCTAGTTCTCCAAGCCGCCTCTGAAGCATCTCTCGGAGGTCGTTGGGCAAGGCTCCAACCGTCGCATTGCCTCGAAGCTGATGCTTTGAAGGGGGGGGGGAGAGAAATCACACACCACAGGAAATGAATGCCAACTTCATTTGTTTAATTAAGTAGCATCTTAATGCTGAGCTTGTCAATCAGAAAGGTCAGACGTTCGGCGGTTAGAATCCCTAGCGCCGCATAACGGAGTGAGTTCCTGTTACTCTTGTGTTGCCCAACCAATTACTATCCCTGTACTAATGAGCTAACCAGCTGTACTAACCAGGGATGGGGTGGCTCAGTGGCTAAGACGCTGAGCTTGTCGATCAGAAAGGTTGGCAGTTCGGCAGTTAGAATCCCTAGCACCACGTAATGGAGTGAGCTCCCGTTCCTTGTCCCCACCTTCTGCCAACCTAGCAGTTCGAAAGCATGTAAAAATGCAAGTAGAAAAATAGGAACCACCTTTGGTGGGAAGGTAACAGCGTTCCGTGCGCCTTCGGCGTTTAGTCATGCCGGCCACATGACCACAGAGACGTCTTTGGACAGCGCTGGCTCTTTGAATAATTGAATAATCAACGCTTCTGACTTTTTTTTTTTGGAAGACCAGTAGGAAGGAAATCCTCTAAAGCAAGAGTGGGCAACTATGCCCCCTCCGCCAAGACCCGTGGACATCAACTCCCAGAATGCCTGAGCCTGCCCCTTGCTCTAACCCTAACCAATGCTGGCTCAGGCATTCTGGGAGTTGAAGTCCGAGGTCGTAAGGGGACCAGAGTTACTCTAAAGCAATGTTTCGCAACTGCGGCAGCTTGAAGATGTATGGACTTCAACTCCCAGAATTCCCCAGCCAGCCATTGGACCGCAACGGACTTAATCCCAACAAATCCAAGCAGAGCTTCAGCGAACATGAGTTAGCAGTTACCATAGCTTTACATTCTCATTGCGTTTTTATAAATTCTCATATTATTTCTCCAGCTACAGTCCTCTTAAACTGAACAATCTGTAACACTGGTAAATAAACCCCCATTTTCTTCTCCTGCAATGTCGATCACACATGTCTGCATCAAATAATCCACTTGTTGTCTAGCTATCCGAGATCAAAAAAATTCAGCAAGGGAAGACAAATTTCAAGCCACAATGCCCATGGCTAAGATATTAGCTTTGGGGAGACAAAATTGCAATTTTTACAGACCTCTCCATTAGCAGTTAGTGCTTTTGGTGTTTTATCACAATGGGATTTCCACCATGCCGTAAGAACGGTGCTTCAAAGAAGTGCAACAGCCAATTTAATTGGCTAAATGTCCCATTGATTGCAAAGAGCTTTCAACTTTTTTCTTTCCTAAGTATTGGTTAGAAAAGCAACCTCAGATCTCCATTAACGAGTGTTGGAATTTCAAATGCGGGTAGCTACATTTACTCAAGGTTTAAGGGGAAAGTAGGAGAGGAGGCTGAATTCTAAAGCACGGTTCAATCTTTGAAACAATCCAAGAACTGAAAAACTTTCGGCCTGGGATAGTAAAACTAAACTGTCCAAGGAATAATTCCAGAAGTTCTTCTAATGCTTGAGGTTACTCCAAAGATTGCTAATTATAAGACCACTGGACAAAAAGCAATGGGAAAGGGGGAGGGGAGAAAGAGATGGTGGGAGAAGGGAGCTAAGAAACATTCTGCCCTCCCCCAGGGGTTATCTGCCCATCATGTTTTTGACAGTTAAGGTCTGCTGAGCTTTTAACAAAAGAAATTAGAAATGCTATTTGCACCTACATGGGGGAAAAAGAATAAAAAAATACAGTCTGTTGAATTTAAATAGGAAGGAAGGAAGGAGAAGGAAGAAATGAGAGGAAAGAAAGAAGGAAGGAAGGGGAAGAAGGAGGAGAAGAGGAAAGAGGAAATGAGATTAAGGAAGGAAGGAAGGGAATGAGAGGAAGGAAAGAAAGAAGGGGAAGAGAAAATGAGAAAAAGGAAGGCAGCCAGGCAATGGACAGAAAAATGAAAATGCCTTTATTAATGAGATAGACATAAAATTGTATAGATTGTATTCCTTGCAATCTATTTTCACAAGATTACCCCTTTAATCAGATGCACAATCAGTTTATTTCTCAGCTTTGTGGATGATCGGTCCTCCCTTTCTCCAATCCTCTGTGCTTTCCATGTTTATCTGGTTTCTCTCCCTAGTGTAATTGTTTTAAAAAAAATGCTTCGTTGCAGAGAATTTGAAGACCACGACTCATTTAAAAGCCTTTGTTTTCTTAGTAAATAATGCAACCTTGAGAGTAAGCAATTCTGAGAAATGAAGCTTGTTTGTGGAAATTATCCCACTGGACACTCACTAATTACCCTCCTGATAATAACCGGCATGTATATTTAGCTCGCAACACTGTTCCAAGGTGCATCTCCTCTTAGGCGACAGCAGAAATTCCAGCCCGCAAGTTTGAAATGATGAATGACCGTGCAAAGAGGAGAAAGAGAGGTACATGGCAAAAGGGAGCGATCGTTGAATGAATTCACAAATTAATCCAGAAATAGGGAGTAGAAATAAAGGCATGTTTTAGTTATGTTGCAACAGGCAAGTTGGGCTGAGAATTTTCAAGCCCTTTTCAATGGCTTAATAGCAATCGATCGATCAATGAACTCTACTTCTAAACAATCCTAACATCGATCAATTCATTCACCCCATTTCCCAATAGGTAGCTGTAGATACCTAGGGATGCGGTGGCTCAGTGGCTAAGACTCTGAGCTTGTCAATCAGAATGGTTGGCAGTTTGGCGGTTCAAATCCCTAGCGCCGTGTAATGGAGTGAGCTCCCGTTACTTGTCCCAGCTTCTGCCAACCTAGCAGTTCGAAAGCACGTACAAATGCAGGTAGAAAAATAGGGACCACCTTTGGTGGGAAGGGAACAGTGTTCCTTGCGCCTTTGGCATTGAGTCATGCCAGCCACATGACCACAGAAATGTCTTCGGACAGCGCTGGCTCTTTGGCTTTGAAATGGAGATGAGCACCGCCCCCTAGAGTCAGGAACAACTAGCACATATGTGTGAGAGGACCTAGCTGTAGATAACTCTCTATCTCAGCCCAGCTCACTTCACAGGAGGAGGCAGCAGTAGCAGATGTGTTCACCATTGTGAGTTGTTTATTAAATTTATAAACAGTATCTGCACTGTTATACAGCATAAGGCAGCATATGTATAACTGGAATATAGAGCGATATCTCTAATATAGGACAGATTTATAATGTTAAGAAATCAGACTAGAATGTTGATTCCCTTCTCCTTTTAACCATGAAAAAAAATGAGGTTTCCCCATCACTACCTCTTAATTTAATGTCCCTGTTGATAAGATTATTATGCAGATACAACCGGGTGAGAAGAGAAGTAAACAACACACGCTGAACTGCAGGAAAGGGAAAATATACAACTCGCTGTGACTGCACATCCCTGCAAAGTGATCGCATTAAATAAATCAGGGGGGCTGACAACAAGAAGCAATCAGTCATCACCCTACAGAAAGATGAGCCAAGGAGCAAAATGTTACATGAACTTCAGCTCTCTCTCTCTCTCTCTCTCTCTCTCTGTCTCTCATTCTCTCATTTATTTTGTTTATTAATCAGATTTATACGGCCACTGCTTTGAGAAGGCAGCAGGTGGGGGGGGGGGGGAAGCTGGATTCGGCCACCTTCCTCGCTGGGAGTTATGAGTCAGACTTTTGGATTTAGATCAAGCAATGCCTGAGGTCAGATTTCAGCCCCATTTCTGATTTTCAGTGCACTTGAGACCAGCCCCTACATCTCCAGGCAGGGCGGTGGCGGGAATGTTGGCCAGTAGAAGCCACAGAGGTTAACTCCTCCAGAGCAAAGGAAAGGAGACAGGGATGAAACAGGAACCGTGCAACTTTTCTCCAAGAGAAGTCCATCTCGGTGTGTGTGTGTGTGTGTGTGTGTGTGTGTCCCCACAATCACACACTCTATGGAACTGGTCTTGAAAGATGCTTCAAAGCATCTTTTGACTTCTCCTGCAATTTGTTTCCTGCAGCCTAGATTTTGAGCAAACAACCCACACCGCCCTTAAGAGCAAAGTTGCAAGGGGGAGACACCAATCCTTGTTTTTCAAGACCTTCCCCGCCCCCCCCCGCCCCCACCACCATCCCCAGGTCCCTTCCCAAAAGCTCTCGATTTCTCGCCCCTTCGAACGGGCTGCCTTTCAGCACCACGGACAGCGACGGCCGCGTCTCTCCTCCGCCTGAGCATCTAAGATGCTGGTTGTCAACTTCAGACCCGAGTTTGGGAGGAGGTTCCTACAACCCCAACTTCCCCGACTCGCTTTGGGCTCTCACCCCGCGGTGCTCTTCCCTTCTCCCTCTTCCACTACCAGCAGCACCCCACGCCTCTTCTGTCCTCACCTCCAGGTTCTCCAAGCGATCCTTGAGGGCTTGCATGGTGCGGGTCAGCTGGTCGACGATCTTGCCGGGGTCGCGGGGCAGATCCCCCATGGTGTCCTTGCCCTTGGCCAACTCTTTCCTCCACGGGCCGCCTTTGCCGTCGGAGCTCTCGCACCGGCCCAGCTTGCCGCTCAGCTCGCGGATGGTCTCCCGCTGGTTGCCGATGGTCTCCTTCTGTTGCAGGATGGTTTCCCGCAGCTGGAAGAGGGTGGCCTTCAGCTCCTCCTCGGGGGGCAGCCCTCCCCCCGCCATGGGCATCGAGGGCAGCGGGCAGCCCGGGTTGGCGGCGTCCAGCGGCAGCGAGGTGCAGACGAAGCGACTGCCCGCCACTGGGGTGTCTTGCGCGCCTGCCGGCGCTCCCCAAGCCGAGAAGAAGAAGCCGGCCAGGACGGGCAACAGCATAGTGGCCAGACGCGGGGACCGATCTATTGCATGGAGGGAGGCGAACGTGGGAAACGGGCGCCAGCGAGAGGAGAGTCCCGCCTTCGGCTCGCTTTTTCCCGCAGAGAAAGCCCGAGGCGAACGTGGGAAACGGGCGCCAGCGAGAGGACGGTCCCGTTTTCGGCTCGCTTTTTTCCCCTGCAGAGAAAGCCCGAGAATGAGCCTGGAGTTGGCCCGGACGCGCAACAGCTACGGGAGCCACCCGTCCCCGCGTAAAAGCATCAGAGCCAACTCCGCGCTCCGCGCAACCCCTTAAAAATGCCCAGCCGCCTCGAGCGGGGCGGGGGGAGCGAGGAAGAGGGCGAGGCAGCTGGTTGGCTGAGCGCCCGTCCCAAGCCACGCCCCCCCTTGGCCCGGGACCATGAAACCGTGAGAGGCGGGGACGGCGGGAAGGCTTGTGATTGGCGGGGACCCGGAGGGAGGAGAGTCTGGAAAAAGAGTTTGCATTCATTCATTCATGTATTTATTGGTAGGTAGGTAGGTGCAAAGATCCGGACGGCCGCTAAGGGGCAGGGACGGGGTACTTTTGGGAGTTTGTTTGTTTTTTGCAGCATGGATCGGGTTTAGTTTTGCATGTAATGCTCTCGGGCGTTGCAAACTAGGGACATTCGGGGAGGTGTGTAGCTAGTCTTGGTTAGTTTTAACCTAGTTTCTTGGTTTGGGGGAGGTTGGAACCATGGGTAAAAGCCAGCCCCTTTGGTTAGATTGGGGTAGGATGAATTGGGTGGACCCACAGAACGTGTTTATGATGTAGCCCTGTGACAGAGGTTGTGTGAATGCGAAGAGCGAGCAGTAGGGAGATTCCAACAGGTTTTTCTCCCAGCTAAAATAAATGCTCCAGGTTGGAGAAGATGCTCTCTCGTCAGTCCCCTCCCCCTTTCCTTTCTGATAAGGGATTTTTTTTTTTTGCCAGGATAAGAGAAAGTGAGTATCGGCTTGAAGAAGGATACACAGAATAGATTGGCTTCAGTTTTGCTTCTCGAATCCTTTATCTCTATATATAAAAGCGAAATACCACTCACGCATCATCACAAAATCTCCAGAACTGTAAAGCCTACAAGCTTGAAATTTGGCACATATGGTCCTCTTGGCTTCTATGTGCTCTCTAAGAAAGGATTTTTCAAAATGACCATTAGATCATTAGTATTCCTTATAAAATATTAACATGCTCTGATGCTAAGGAGTTGTACTCCCCCTCCCCACCTGAAAAGAACTCTGTCCCAACTGCCAGTTGCCTTGTATTAACACGCTGTGAAGCTAAGGAGTTAGACATTCTACTCCCCCTCCCCGCTTGAAAAGAACTCTGTTCCAACTGCCAGTTGCCTCACATTCTGTTACCTCAGTTCAAGCTGGCAGACGTTCCACTCCTTCACTCAGGAGCAGCCTGGGGCTCCTTACAGTACTAAACGTCGGTACCTCGTCAAAATGTCTACACCTTCCATCTATGGAACTGCTTCTGGACTCAAGGCAGCGGGAGCGATAGTCCCTTGTGTGTTTCAATCACCGACCACCAGTGAGCCAACGGATTGTGAAACGAATTCCTCCTGCATAGCCCGATCACATAGTTTCGTCGTAAAGCACAGGAATCCGGCTAGTCTAAGGATATGTAGGGGGATATTGAAATACTCTGGATTAGCCTGGTATTCTCCCGTCTAGTAGGACTCTACTACCCATGAATCTTCAGCATCAGTCTGGGGGAATTCTGGGAATCATGGTTCCAGTTTAAGTGGAAGGCCCTTCCAGATGTTTCCAGGGAAGAAATATGTTCCCACAAGTATTTCATGCGCATGTTTTCTAACTTCAAATGTTTCTGAGGTTTTTTTTAATCAAAGACGCCCAGCTGTCGGCTCTGAAATTTATGCCATCACACGCGCCCCGGCTTGTGCAAATTCCAGACAGTTCTGGGGCTAATGAGATGTCCTATAAGGCGGCATTCACACAAACCACAAGCCATTGTTTAGCCAAGATATAGGGAATAGATCACAGGGGTTGGGTCTCACCAACATGGCAAATCAAATTGAAATAAACCACATTCAGCCCTAGATAAGACAAGAGCTGTGATCCTTGGGACTCTCTATTTTTTTTTTATTTTTCAAATGGCTAACAATGCCATATTGTGGTGGGAAATAACTGGAAATTGCATTAAAAGACAAGACAAGAACAGGTTTTTTTCCAGAATGCCATCACTCTGCTAAACAAATAAGTCTCAACCATTCACTAAGCCTGCATTACTATTACTATTAATCTTCTCATCGTTCCTATCACCCATCTCCTCCCACTTATGACTGCATGTCTGTAACTTTGTTGCTTGTATCCTTATGATTTATATTGATATTGTTTCCTGATTGCTTATTTGTACCCTATGACCATCATTAAGTGTTGTACCTTATGATTCGTGACAAATGTATCTTGTCTTTTTATTTACACTGAGAGCATCTGCACCAAAGACAAATTCCTTGTGCGTCCAATCACACTTGGCCAATAAAGAATCCTATTCTATTCTATTAAAAGCCTAAAGAACAGGCATCACAGCTTAGCCCAATAATGCTAATAATTCAATAGTGAACTGAGCTTTAAAACAAATGATTGAATTGTGTCAACACTTCCTACACCCCAAATGTTTA
This sequence comes from Natrix helvetica, assembly GCF_964273705.1. Taxonomy (NCBI): domain Eukaryota; kingdom Metazoa; phylum Chordata; class Lepidosauria; order Squamata; family Natricidae; genus Natrix; species Natrix helvetica. Next base: position 4,959,100 of record NC_138557.1, read on the forward strand.
ATGTACGTAAAAGTAAAGACTTTTGCTAAAAGTAAAGACTTTTACGTACACTAAACACCAACACCATGTCACAAATCCACCAGCCTTTCTCTGCCCCCTTTTTGTAACTATAATGATGCTGTTGCTTAACAATAATGCCTTCTATTTTGGACTTGACAGCAAATCCACCCAAAGAAAGTACGTAGGATGGCTGAAAACAAATGTTACATCCTAAGCAAACCAGAAGTAAGCACCGGAAACCAGCAGAAAGGGTCACAACGAGCTATCAAAAGAAGCCAGTTAACAAGTGCCCAACAACAAGTGCGATCATGTGACCACGGAGGGGGGAGGCAGACATAACTTTAATAACAGATTGTAAGTAGCTGGGGGGGGGGGGAAACCATGGTAATTTTGAACAATTAAGGGACAGGTTGTAAGTTGAGGATGATGGATGGATGGATGGATGGATGGATGGATGGATGGATGGACGGATGGACGGATGGACAGATTGATAGATTGATAGATTGATAGATTGATAGATTGATAGAAGATAGAGATAGAAGATAGATAGATAGATAGAAGAGATAGATAGAGATAGAAGATAGATAGATAGATAGATAGATAGATAGATAGATAGATAGATAGAAGATAGAAGATGGAGATAGAGATAGAAGATAGATAGATGATAGATAGATAGATAGATAGATAGATGATAGATAGAAGATAGAGATGGAAGGTGATAGATAGATAGATAGATAGATAGATAGATGACAGATAGATAGATAGAAGATAGAGATAGAAGATAGAGATAGAAGATAGATGATAGATAGAAGATAGAGATAGAAGATAGATAGATAGATAGATGATAGATAGATAGATAGATAGATAGATAGATAGATAGATGATTGATAGATAGATAGATAGATAGATAGATAGATAGATAGATAGATAGATAGATAGATAGATAGATGACATACAGATAATTTGATGCTGGTTACAAGTGAAATTAAAAAAAAACACCCCCTTTCTCAGGGACCTACAGGAACAATAGTCCATCTCAGACCAATCATAAAACGCTTAGAAGTCATTGTAGAAGATTGCTAAAGCTGGAAGAAAGCCATGGGGGGGGAGGGAGGGGGGATGCCCATCGTCTTTGAGAAGCAAAGCCAATCTAAGACAAGCGGGCATCAAAGGAACTCCCTAGGAAGAGGCCAGGGTCATAAATGAAACCCTGCCTCTTGTGTACCATTCTCTTTGCAGTCCTGATCTCATTAACTTACAGCGCCACCCTAACCACCTGCCTGACCTCACTCCACACCTGCATCCAATCACAGGTATATTCTAATTTGCATAACTTTATAATTGAAGGTGTGTGTCTGTGTGAGTGAGTGAGTGAGTGAGAGAGGGAGGGGGGAAGGAGGGAGGGGGAGGAAGGGAAGGAATGAGGGAGGGAGAAGAGGGAGGGAGAGAGGGAGAGAGAGAGAAGGAGGGAGGGAGAGGGAGGGGGAGAGGGAGAAGAAAAGAGAGAGAGACTGCAATTGTGGGGCTGAGATTCGGTTTCAGTGAACCCACCCTGCCCTCTGGTGGCTAAAGATCCAGATTCGCACTCGTTTCTCGCTTTTACATCCATGCACCTGGTTAAGAGGGAGTTAGAAGTTCTGATCATTTCTTCATCTGAGGCTGTTTTCCCAGCAAGAGTCTAGAAATGGTTCACTGTGGCTTTCTTCCATTCTATCCCTCACCAGGGGTCTTCTGGGTCCCCTCTAGCCCCCAGACTCTTTTTCTTTTCTTTCTACAGACTCTGAGGGCTTCCCCCAATCTCCCCACCCCACCCCACCCCCTCTGACACCTGCTTCATGTGCATGGAGAATGATACTGGGATGAGTTTGGCTAGTCATTTTTGAACTGGTATCTTCCAGTCCTTGGACATTGCTATTCAATCATTGCGTACATTTTTTAAAAAAAGTATTATACATCTGTTCCGAAAAGAAAACTAAAGACGTTATGATCTCACAGCATCCAATTAATCATAACTGTATTCCAGGTTGTAGTCTGTCTGTCTTTCTTCCTTTCTCTTTCTTTTGTCTTTCTTTCCTTTCTCTGTCTTTCTCCCTTCCGTTTCTTTCTCCATCTTTCCTTTTCTTTCCTTCTTTTTTTCTTTCCTCTTTCCTTTTTTCTTTCTCTCTAAATCTCTTTTCTCTTTAATTCATTTTTTCCTCTCCTTTCAGTTCCCCCTTTTCCCTTCCTTCCTTCCTTCTTTCCTTCTCTTTCTTTTGTCTTTCTTTCCTTTCTCTGTCTTTCTCCCTTCCATTTCTTTCTCCATCTTTCCTTTTCTTTCCTTCTTTTTATTTTCTTTCCTCTTTCCTTTTTTTCTTTCTCTCTAAATCTCTTTTTCTCTTTGATTCATTTTTTCCTCTCCTTTCAATTCCCCCTTTTTCCTTCCTTCCTTCTCTTTCTTTCTTTCTTTCTTTCTTTCTTTCTTTCTTTCTTTCTTTCTTTCTTTCTTTCTTTCTTTCTTTCCATTCAACATATTCTTTTTTGGTCTGTGTGTTTGTCTTCTTTTCAGGGGCTCATAAAAAAAAATACATCTGCTCCCAAGGCCAGTAATCTGAATTATCCTTATTTTCTACCAGTCTGTATTGATGACTTGCAGCAGTGCCCTATTCAATAGAGATTACAATGTATAATATTCCCATTTACAGCAGGAACTTTCCTGTTGATCTCGGCAGGATGGCGATTTATACATTAAAGCCGCGTGGGAGTATCAGGTGTTTTATGGGGAACGGAGACAGCTAAACACCATGCCATGGGATCACATTCCGTTCGGCTGGCTATTGAATACTTGCAAACAGTACGGCGGAAGAGAATTATGAGCACAAAGAGTTGTTAAGTATTAAAACAGTCTGTCTTTTGCCTTGACAGGTAGAGTCAATACAATTGCAGAGGCCTCTAATGTAGGCAGCTGTAAGTGATGCCACATTCGCTTGGAGACACCGAGCAGAAGAAAAATGGAGTTGGCAGTCTAATATTCCCCTTCATGCCCTCCTTTCTGATGCGTATCCCAATCTGACACCACTCAAAAGGGGGAAGATCTAATTGTTGACAATCTATTTCACCGTCACTGTTAAATACCATGGCTATTAAGATACAAGGGGCGTTTTCGCATTTAAGAGCAGGTGTACCGCTTAATATACCAGCTATTTATTGAATGGGGCGGGGGGGGGGGAGAATCCTAAAAACAAACAGACATCAGTCCAACCTGTCACTGATTAGTCAAGCAGCTGCTTTAAGAGAGAAAGAAGAAAATAGCTCCTCGTAACTGAGTTCTGCAAGATAGCGATATATTTCCTTTGGCAAAATATAATATATTATATTAAAAGAGAGAGGACGGGGGGAGGGAGGAGGACAGGGAGAGAGAGAAGAGAAGGAGAGGGAGGGTGGAGAGAGAAGGAGAGGGAGAGGGAGAAGGAGAGGGAGAGAGGGAGGGAGGGCGTCGAAACGTCGCCAAGATACTCTCAATCTTACACAGGAAAAGACCCGAATACGCTCGGCGAGGTCCCACTAGCCATCTTCATGCTGGTGTTTTTGGCTTCGTGCTTGTGCCAGTAAGGCATGGTCGGAGCTGTCATCTTTCTATAAAACTTGGTGGGGGTGTGTGGAGTGCTGGTTTTGTTGCTGTAAGTGGGTTGATTGGCTGTGTGGTTGCATCCTGATTGGTAGATGGATTGGTTGATGTTTGTAGATTGGTCGGCTGTTTTGTATCATCCTGTGTGGCTGAGGTGCTGGCTGTGTGTCCATTGTTCTTTTGTGTTGTAACGACCTGGGTGGTGGGTGGGGTGGAGATATATATATATATATATATATATATATATTCGGTACGTCTATGATGTGTACAATCCAAATAATATGTTATTATACCAACGTCGCTGTACAAAACACCAAAAATGCCAGGATAATGGAAGAGCTTTGAGGCCATCTAATGACACATAATGTTGCAGCTAATCAATGTTTTTGTGCACATTTCTTATTTTCTGAGGAGCGTTATCCGTAACCTTGAGTCCTGCCTTCAGCTGTTCTTCTCTCATTCCATCTCAGGGATGGATAATTGAAGAGTGCATTATAACTTCATGCATGGGATGGATCAAAAGGCCAAACCATTAGGGGCCAGACTCCGTTTCCTCTCGAGCTCTTGAGTAGCATGGCAGAGAAAACAAACCTTAATAGATCTCCAAGGACACTTGATGGGTCCAGAAAGACATTAAATCCAGAGGAAGCATTACTTCATATGTTAAGTGTGCAATTTGTTAGAAAAAAACCAGAAAATTGGGAGGGGAGGGGAGGAAGAGGAAAAATGCCCCTCAAAAAGCAAACGTGGGCTGTTTCTTATATCCAAGATGTGGATTTTTAAAACCAAAATCCCCCCCTCGGCAAATGATTTTGTCGTGATAAAACTCCAAAGTTGCAGTTGGAATATTCCAGGGGTGAAATTCAACAGATTCTGACCAGTTCAGGAGAATCGGTAGCGAAAATTTTGAGTAGTTTGGAGAACCGGCAAATACCACCTCTAGCTGGCCCCTGGAGTGGGGAGGGAATGGAGATTTTGCAGTATCCTTCCCCTGGAGTAGGGAGGGGATGGAGATTTTACAGTATCTTTGCCCTGGAGTAGGGAGGGGATGGAGATTTTACAGTATCTTTGCCCTGGTGTAGGGAGGGGATGGGGATTTTGCAGGATCCTTCCCCTGGAGTGGAAAGTGAATGGAGATTTTACAGTATCCTTCCCCTGCCACACCCACCAAGCCACAGAACCGGCAGTAAAAAAAATTGAATTTCACCACTGGAATATTCTATTTTTTTTTAAAAAAAATGCTTTCAAAAGGGTGAAATGCAAATGACCCCCAAAACGGTGTTTTTCCTCTAGATTGGGGGTCTCCAACCTCAGCAACTTTTAAGACTTGTGGACTTCAACTCCCAGAATTCTTCGTAAGCTTGAAAAATGGTCCTACGTCAATTTTTTTTCATCGCCATCGTAACTTCAAACTGTCACCAAACGAACTGCTTTTAAGTCAAGGACTGCCTGTATACAAATGGCTGCAAGTCAATGCCTACTATACAAATATTTGCATTGCCCTTCACATGGAGACTCTGTTTTGCACCGGGGTTAATGAGGTGTCATTAGCCGAGCTTCACTTTTGGGGTCACGGACCAATATTTACAAATGCTGACTTGTTGAACGAGATTGCAAAGCATATTTAATCCTGGAGGGATTCGCAAAACACACCGCGTTGCTAACTGTCTCTGAGTTTTCTGTCTATTCCTGGCGGAGAATTGATCCGAGCAGTTCATAAACTGATGATTATTTCATCAAGGCAAGTCATTCAGGCCTGCGGGGATGCCACGTGGTGCCAAGTCAGAGTCTAAAATAAGCCTCCCAATCTACAACTCCGCATTTCAGAGCAGGGTAATGTTTCCCCGAGCAAATTGTATGAATGAAAGTCATTTTCTGGCTGAAAAGACATTTCCTTAAAGAAGAGGTGTTCAATCTTCTCGGTCTTGGGTATGTCTTTCGCAGTTCTGGAGATGGGATTTAGGTTTTTGCTGTTTTGCAAATCCAGTCTGGGTGCAGGTTGAAATCCCTGCATGTTGTGGCCTGCCAGCAGCCAGGGGAGCTGGCAGCAGATTCGGACAGTGAGGAGGTTGGGGAGGAACATGAGCCAGTCCTGGAGTCTGGGGAAGGCTCGGATGAGGGCTCTGTGTGGGAGGCAGAGAGGGGGCCAGGGCCGTCTGACAGTTATCAGCTGCCTTCAGAGTCGGACATCAGTGAAGCTCCCTTCTAGCGCATGTGCCACCCATGCATACACCCCACCCCCATCCTGGCCCCCATTTTGGCTTCCAGGTTGATGCAGGAAGCATTTCAGGCCCAAAACGGTGCGCAGGGGGCCTCGGGGGTCTCCACACTTTCTTTCCCCAGTGCATCCTAGCATTCCTGCCAGGGACAGGCCCCTGCAGAGGATGGAACCTGCAGAGAACGGGGAAGGCATGGGCAGCAGAAATGCAGGAGAAAGCTCGGGCGTGCTCGGTAGAGAAGGGTAAGGCGCACTGTGGAGTGGGGGGAACTGAAAAGATTGGGGAAGGCCTCGCCCACGCGCATGCGGGGCAGAGACCTAAAGACCACCTGGCTGGCATGCGCACATGCGCGGTGGCCTAGGCTGGGGTGACAGCTGGCGTGCCCACGGAGGGCTCTGCATGCCATAGTTTCCCCATCATGGATATAGACCTCCCTTTTTTTTAAATCTGAAAGAGTCCTAGATGGATTTGGTCCGCCAGCTGTCTATTTATTCCAAGCTGCTGTGACGAATGTCACCCATTGTGGGTTTTGGCAGGCGCTGCGACAGCGGAGGCTTCAGCAGACAAAGGGCTGACTCATGGCCAAACAGCTGGAGGGGTTTCTTTAGCAAGCCGAGAGGCGTAGCAATGAGTCCAGCGCACTTCGTTCACAAATCAAGGTTGTCGTTCTGGCAGGCGGATGAATCGGGAAACTGACAGGGCCTCATCTGTTTTTCCAGGGTGTCAGCTATCTGTCATTGAGCAAATACTTTTGAGTCCGGGCAAAGCTTGCCTCCAGCAGAGACAATGGCTCCTTTCCTGGATCAAATGCAAATTTTAGCAATCAATCCATCATAAAGAAGAGGGAGTCAACCTATTCTCCAAAGCATCTGAAGGCAGGACAAGAAGCAATGGGTGGAAACTCATCAAGGAGAGAAGCAACTTAGAACTGAGGAGGAATTTCCTGACAATTAGAACAATTAATCAGTGGAACAACTTGCCTCCAGAAGTTGTGAACGCCCCAACACTGGAAGTCTTTAAGAAGATGTTGGATAACCCTTTGTCTGGAAGTCTACGGAGATTCTCCGTCATCCAGGTCATGGTTGTCCCAAAGGTGCTTTTTCCAAGAAGCAACTAAACTTTCTGGTTTTTCTTTGAAGATTTTTCGCTTCTCATCGAAGACTGGCTGGGCGCCTCCTGTCGCCAACTTACCCATCGCAGGAATGTGATGAAGCCGAGAGACTCCTTGGCAGGCCCCAGATCCAAACTAAACCCGGATATTTCCCGCTGCCGCCGCCCTCTCCACCACCCTCTCCAGCATTCTGCCCCCGTCCCTGCCACGGCTGCAATGGCAGCGGCTTCGGGCTTGGGGAGGGAGGCTAGGTTAGCGCAAATGCTTACCAGTGTGTAAGCAGGAGGAGGCAGCTCTATGGATACAGGTGGGAAAGGCGAGACAGAGAGAGTGTCAGAGCGGGCTGTTTCGAGGGCGTGGCCAGCCAGCCGTCACTACCAGTTCCGTAACCCATGCCTAATTACCACTACCGGTTTGTCCAAACTGGTCCAAACTTGGAGCAACCCACCTCTGGTGTGCAGCGAGCAGGCAAGCGGGTGGGTGGGCATGGGCGGGGCCAATCAGGGGTGGTTTTTATTGGTTTGGCGAACCGATTCAAATCGTCCCTACCAGTTCGTCCGAACCAGTGGAATTTCACCACTGAGTGTTACTGACTTGACAAGTACAGTGATTCACTTAACACCAGTGGCAAGAAAGGTCGTAAAATGGGGGAAACTCACTTCACAAATGTCACGCTTAGCAACAACAATTTGGGGCTCAATTGTAGTCCTAAGTCGAGGGTTACCTGTACTGGGGAACTGGCTACGTCTACCTATGTAGGAATGAAGGAGCAGTTCCTCCATCAAAGTATCTCTTTTAGTTAAAAGCCCCACTTCCTGCTTGCAAACTTCCGGAGGTGCTCCTCCTAGCCGCCCCAACTGCGGGTCCTGTTCTTGGGGAAATGGTTCTGACAGCATCGCGAGAGAAACTACCCTCATTAAGGTTATTTTTGTAAAAGGATGGTAAGTTATATTAACGCCGTTCCCTTGACTGTAACTCAGAGAAGCTGCAGGGGTGGGCTTTTCCAACCCGCAGTAAAACATCGAAATGCAAATGAGATTAAAAACAGCATTAATTCCTTTTGCAAGGCTTACCAAGGGCTGGGAAAGTTTCCGTGCAGAACTTTGAAGAGCGCAGATCGTCTCCTGTGACCTTGGATGGCGGAGGCGGCGGAACTGAAGGGATGTGGCTTGCTGGCAAAGTTGTTGCTCAGATGGGGCGGGAGGCAGGAAAACCCCAAGCAATGGGGCAGAGAAAGCCAGCAGTGCTGTTGTTAGTTGCGAAGTCGTGTCCGACCCATCGTGACCCCATGGACAATGTTTCTCCAGGCCTTCCTGTCCTCTACCATCCTCTGGAGTCTATTGAAGCTCATGCCGACTGCTTTGGTGACTCCATCCAGCCACCTCCTTCTCTGCCGTCCCCTTCTTCTTTTGCCCTCCATCGTTCCCAGCATGAGGCTCTTAGATCTATCTATCTATCTATCTATCTATCTATCTATCTATCTATCTATCTATCTATCTATCTATCTATCCATCCATCCATCCATCCCATTTATCTATCTATCTATCTATCTATCTATCTATCTATCTATCTATCTATCTATCTAACTCTATCCATCTATCCATCCATCCATCCATCTCATTTATCTGTCTGTCTGTCTGTCTGTCTGTCTGTCTGTCTGTCTGTCTGTCTGTCTGTCTGTCTATTTATCTAGCCAGCCAGCCAGCCAGCCAGCCCATTTATCTATCTATCTATCTATCATCTATCTATCTATCTATCTATCTATCTATCTATCTATCTATCTATCTATCTTTGTTGTTGTTGTTAGTTGTGAAGTCATGTCCAACCCATCGCGACCCCATGGACCATGTTCCTCCAGGCCTTCACACTGACTGATTCAGTGACTTCATCTTCTCTGTGACACCTCCTGCTCTGCCGTCCCCTTCTTCTTCTTCTGCCCTCAATCATTCCCAGCATGAGGCTCCTCTCCAGGGAGTCCTTCCTTCTCATTAGGTGGCCAAAGTCTTTGAGTTTCCTCTTCAGGATCTGGCCTTCTAAAGAGCACCCAGGGTGGATCGCTTCTAGGACTGACCGGTTGGATCACCTTGCAGTCCAAGGGACTCAATGCAGGAGTCTTCTCCAGCACCCGAGTTCAAAGACCTCAAACATCTTAGCCACTGAGCCATCTTGCCAGAATGTGAAGTATCCTTGATTTGGCCAGGGGTTGCTAAATGTTCGTGTGAATGCATTAATTTGCATCCCAACCAGCGACTGGAGACAGTTCACTGAACACCGTTTGAGAATCTTTATCATCTTTGGAAAGAAGTCCGTTTTGGTTCTGTGCATCCCATTAAACAAGAAAGGGAGTTGCAATGGACGATCAAGTTTTGCAAGTAAACAATTTCGGCTGGTTGCAAAAGAAAAGCTGTTTTAATTATTATAATGAGAGATGCCAGTTCGAGTCAAAGAGTAGAGAATAATGTGATTCATTAAACGCTTCATGAATAATTAGTTAATGCTTAGAGAGGGCTGCAAACATAGAAAATACATTCAGCGGCGCTAGGCTAAATGCCCTTATTTTTGGCGTGACTGCCAAAGCAAGTCAACGAGAAAGTTATTATTGTTCAGGGAAATAATTATTGTGTCGTGTGCTATGAAAATATAGGAATTATTTTGCTTTGTGCTCAGTTGATTTACCTAAGTTCATATGCCAAATGTTCCAAATCCTAGGGCTGCCCCTTAGTAATAAAGTAAGGTGCCATTCTTCTTTCTTATATTGGAGGAGGAGGAGGAGGAGGAGGAGGAGGAGGAGGAGGAGGAGGAGGAGGAGGAGGAGGAGGAGGAGGAGGAGGAGGAGGAGGAGGAGGAGGAGGAGGAGGAGGAGGAGGAGGAGAGGAGCAGGAGGAGGAGGAGGAAGAGGAGGAGGAGGAGGAGAGGAGGAGAAGGGGGAGGAGGAGGAGAGGGGGAGGAGGAGAGGAGGAGGAGGAGAGGAGGAGGAGGAGGAGGGGAAGGGAGAGAAGGAGAGGGAGAAGAGGAAGAGGAGGAAAAGGAGGAGGAGGAAGGGGAGGAGGAGGAGGAAGAGAATTTTAACCATCTTTCTTGAATGCAAAGTTCAAAAAAGGAGTTAGATTTTGCACACACATCATCCAACACAGCAGTCAGGAAGCTGCTTTTTGACAATAAGAAAACAACTCTATAAAACAGGAGACCAAAAATCTTCTTTTAAAAAAACAGGATTGTGAAAAAACAGGGGAGACAGAGTGTGTGTGTGTGTGTGTGTATGAGAGTCAGGGAGAGAGAGAAAGAGAAAAAATTATGTTGCTACCATTCTGCTACAGATGTGCGAGGGAGGTTATGCTAGCATAAATCTAAACAGGATAATAAAAGCTATAATTTAATATCTGTTCCCAAGATTAACGCTGGCTTCTTTTTTCCCTCTCCCCCAAATGGGGAGCTATCGTTATTCTTTTTTTCCCTTTCCTTTATTTATATTATCTGTGTGTGTGTCTGTGTGTGACTATGAGGGAAGAAGGATGCTGCGTTCTGCTTTGATCCTTCACCATACCCACGTCAATTAAAACGCGGCGTAATGGAATACTTCCAGAAACTGTGAGATATATCACGGAGTCATCCTCTTTCAAATCCAAAGAGCACCGGCATTAACAGCGTTCCGACGGGGAAATTCCCACAGAGCTCGGAAGCTGCATTTAATTTGCATGAAGCTTTGTCACTTTACTGTTCCATGTTTTGCTGTGTTAGGGTGTGGATTCCGCCCTGAATTATCGAAGTGTGGACGGTGGAATTTCCTTGTAGCATACTTTTGAAATAAGCGAAAATAAACCCGAAGCATGATCTAATAAAAAAAAACATTTTAATATAAAAGAAAGTAAAAATACAAACTTGCTATCTAAATTAATCACATCTCGGCAGAGCTCCGTGCCTACCTCCCTTGGCAGGCGAACAAAAGATCAGAAGTGAAAGTTAAGAAGGAATGTGAAAGTGTAGTAAAAACTTGTCGGATAAGAACTGTGGCATGCGCAATAAATCTCAGCACAGCTAGCAAACCAAATAAACGCAGTGACATGCTGCTTAGGGATTTTGCGGTTCAGATTCCCCTCTGGGTCCCTGCTTCGCAACTTCTCATCCAGGGAAATATATTTTGCCTTTTTTCAATATTTCCCAGGATATTTCATGTATCTAGGAGAAGGGGTGGGTTTTAGCTTCCTACATATCCATCTATTTGTACCAATCTCATGTGATAATGTCCACGTCTGTACTAATACCTGTTGATAATACATAAATAAATAAATGTTTAGAGCCCCTCTGGGCGTAAAGGTGGCGTCACTAGAAGGAATAAAGAGGGGATCTTGAATTGTGGATCGAGCTGAAATAATGCCAGAACTGCTCAATTAATAATACAAGCATCTTCTGAGGACAACAGGCGGTGCTGAGCCATTGTCAAAAGCCTGCAGCAAGATTAAATTGGGTGCAATGCAGAAGCCCAGTTAGGTCAAGAAGGGAAATGGATGGATTTGGATGCACTTTTTTCATCCTAGCTCCTAGCCCAGCCTGGGATTTTAATCAGAAATAGAACCATTCCTTAGAGACTACAACAATCTTTGCAGTTGGGTTTTGTAGCCTTCTGCCTCTTAAGCTGATGAGAAAGCATCCGTTCAGATCAGAAAGCTGAAAATGGAAACACAACCTTTTGGTTATCTCATTCCCAAGGCCGAGAGTCTCTCTGAATTCTGAAAAACAGAGCAAAGAGAAGGGAGGGAAAATATTCCAACCCCGGCTCATCTGTTAATTCACCCAAGAGCAGCTATTTCTTTTGACAAAGGAGAGGGAGAGAGGGAGAGGGAGGGAGAGAGGGAGAAAGAAAGAAAGAGAGAGAGAGAGAGAGAGAGAGAGAGAGAGAGAGAGAGAGAGAGAGAGAGAGACAAAGAGAGAGGAGAGAGGAACACAAAGAGACAGACAAGTAGAGAAAGAGAAAGAGAGGAAGACAGAGAGAGAGAGAGAGTAAGAGAGAGAGAGACAGAAAGGAGAGGAAGAGAGAGAGACAGAAAGAGACAGAGAGTAAGGGAGAGAAACAGAAAGAGAGATAAAGGAGAGGAAGAGAGAGAGAGACAGAAAGAGAGAGAAACAGAAAGAGGAAGAGAGGAAGAGAGAGAAATAGAGGAAGAGAAAGAGAGGAAGAGAAAGAGGAAGAGAGGAAGATAGACAGATAGAAAGATAGAGGAAGAGAGGAAGACAGAGATAGAGACAGAGACAGACAGAACGAGAGAAAGAGAGAAAGGAATTCAGAGACAGAAAGACACATACAGAGAGTAAGAGAGAGTCAGAGAGAAAGAAAGAGAGAGAGAGAAAGTGAGAGACAAAGACAGAGAGACAGAGCGAGATTAAGAGAGAGAGGAAATCAGACAGACAGAGACAGAGACAGACACACACAGAGAGAGTGGGGGGGGGGCTTACTGCCATAATCAAAATTCTCCTCCCATTCTCCTCCGATTGCTGCATGTCTTGAATCTGAATTAAAGCATTAAGAAAATGAAAGAAGGGTTAGGGCGTTATTTTATTTTTTTCCCTTCCAGGTTATTTCCATTCAAATCAACAAGGATTTTGCCAGAAGTTTAAAAAACAAAAATGCTCTGTGGCCCACCAGTGGGGCCACAATCCCAGTTTTCCAGCTTATTTTCGGTTTACAGATTCCATGTTGTGGCCAATTCAGAGAGTGAGGAGGTTGGGGAGGAACATGGGCCAGTCCTGGAGTCTGGGGAAGGCTCGGAGGAGGGCTCTGTGTTGGAGGCAGAGAGGGGGCCAGGGCCGTATGCCAGTTATCAGCTGCCTTCGGAGTCAGACATCAGTGAGGCAGACGAACAGCTGGAGCCTGTTCCCAGTGTGCGCATGCACAGAGTTGCCAGATGAAGGGAACAGCTAAAGAACAAGTAAGGCCACAGGTGGACGATGAATGGCCCCTTCCAGAGGAAATAAAAGAGGAGCAAAAGGGGAGTGGAGTTTGCAGGAGACCATTAGTTCGCTTAATTGGTTCATGACTCTCCGAGGCTCCTTGCCAAGTTTTGCAGATAACAGCCTGTCAACTCTCCAAGCCAGAGAAGGTCTGTGACTGTAAATCCTCCCTTGAAGGACTTTGCTGGATGCGAATGAGCAGAATTCACAGTCAATTAATAAAAGGGGTTTTTATCAGGACAAGGAGTTTGCTTCCTGCTCTCAGGAAGCCTCGGTCAGAACAGCAATCTAGGAAGGCAACTTTTAAAAAATTTGTGCCAGGACAACTTCATCCTCTTAATTTTTTTTTTTTTTTAAATCTGAGATTGATTGTATCAGCTTTTTTGCTGAAGAGTGTTAATAGTTTGCTATATCACCAACCGCCCACAAACCATCTGTTTTTCTTCATTATTAGCCTTGCATTAAAAGGTTGCTGCAAAGTTTAGCTCGGGGGGGGGGGCTTCAGTTTATTAAACGGCGACTGCTCTACAGGTAGTCCTCGGTTTACAACCACGATTGGGCGTAAGTCAAGGACTGCCTGTATTTCAAATTAGCTGCATTTCTACTAAAAAAAACAACAGAGGCTGTGGATAAAACTTTGTGCATTTTCCATCAGCAGCTTTTGAGTAAATTAATGACTGGCAAGGAAAACAAAAAAAAGGGGGGGGGATAAATAACAGAGGGAAAACTTGTTCTCGGAAGTAAATGAGAACCGAAGGGAATGGTAAAAAAAGCTGCCTGCTATTTTTATTTCTTTATTTCATTCACTTGGGCAAAACCTCATTATTCACACTCGCCCGTGGTCATCAGTCTTTGTTTATTGGCCTCCTACGTGCGATGGGGAAATATTACAGGGGGAAAACGAGACACAAAGAAGACAGAATTAGCAGCATGTTGAGACCAGGATGCGGCCACTCCCCATCGAGTGGAGGACAAGTGGTCCTCGGGTTACGACCTCAGCTGAGCCCAAAATTTATGTTGCTAAGTGACACCATTGCGAAAGTGAGTTTTGTCCCACTTTCCTTGCCACAGTTGTTCAGAGAATCGTTGCCTTTTTTTTCCGGTTAGTTACAGTGTTGTACAGTGAATCTGGGAGAATCCCCACGGACTCTGTTTGCCAGAAGGTCGCAAAAGCGGAACACGTGAGCCCAGGGACACTGCGACTGTCATAAATATGATGCAGTTGCCCAGCCTCCAAATTTTGATCGCAGGACCGTGGGGAGGCTGCAATGGTTGTAAGTGTGAAAAATTGTCACTTTTTTCCAGTGTTGTCGTAACTCTGAATGGTTACTAAATGAACTGTCGTAAGTCGAGGACTGCCTGCTCTTCTTTTGCCCTCTCTCAAAATGGCTCCCAGGCCCGAAGAGATGCAGCAGTGGTGAAATTCAATTTTTTTTTACTACCAGTTATGTGGGCCTGGCTTGGTGGGCATGGCAGGGAAAGGATGCTGTAAAATCTCGATTCTCTCCTCACTCCAGGGGAAGGATACTGTAAAATCTCGATTCTCTCCTCACTCCAGGGAGAGGATACTGTAAAATCTCCATTCCCTCCCCACTCCAGGGAAAGGATACTGCAAAATCCCCATTCCCTTCCCACTCCAGGGGGAAGGATACTGCAAAATCTCCATTCCCACCCCACTCCAGGGGAATGCAAAATCTCCATTCCCACCCCACTCCAGGGGAAGGATACTGCAAAATCTCCATTCCCTTCCCACTCCAGGGGGAAGGATACTGCAAAATCTCCATTCCCACCCCACTCCAGGGAAAGGATACTGCAAAATCCCCATTCCCTTCCCACTCCAGGGGGAAGGATACTGCAAAATCTCCATTCCCACCCCACTCCAGGGAAAGGATACTGCAAAATCCCCATTCCCTTCCCACTCCAGGGGGAAGGATACTGCAAAATCTCCATTCCCACCCCACTCCAGGGGAATGCAAAATCCCCATTCCCTCCTCATTCCAGGGGAAGGATACTGCAAAATCTCCACTCCCTTCCCCACTCCAGGGGAAGGATACTGCAAAATCTCCATTCCCACCCCACTCCAGGGGAAAGATACTGCAAAATCTCCATTCCCACCCCACTCCAGGGGAAAGATACTGCAAAATCTCCATTCCCTTCCCCACTCCAGGGGAAGTATACTGTAAAATCCAGAACCTGACAGAATCTGCTGGATTTCACCCCTGAGACTCAGGCTCCATAATTTAATGCTTAACTAATGAGGATCAAGCAACTATGAGCAACTACGTTCCTCTGAATTCCCCTGCCTTGTGCCGAGGGAACAACCAAATCCCGTTGGCCAAGGGACCTTTTTAAGAGAGGCCTCTATTGAAAATTCAGAATGTATCATCCAATTCTCTTCTTCCTTCGCATCCGATTAAACATCAAAACAAAGCTTGAAGGTTGGGGAGCGAAATGAATCGATGCAGGCTTTGTTCTTTTATTATCTTTATAGAAGCCTTTAGAAGCACCTGTGATGACTTTCCCTACCCCTTCCATAATGAGCAGAGAACTAGAAAAGTTCTTCATGTACAAATCCGAGCGTGTCAATGACAATTGCTTTTTTCATAACTATCATGGCGACAAAGCCCATTTGGTCTTCGGATTCACGCCTCTGCATGACTAATAATGTTATTGGGAGACCAGGATCTGGGATCACGTTTCCACCACGCATTTCAGCTCAACCTAAGCTTAACCAGGACGGATGGACACAGAAAGAGAAAGAGAGAGAGGGAGGGAGGGAGACGGAGGTAGCATCCTTGGCTTTCTAGTCCGACTTCTAAAAAGGTGAAGTTTCCGACTGTAGAATAACAGAGTTGGAAGGGTCTTTGGAAATCTTCTAATCCAACCCCCTGCTCAAGCAGGAGAGAGACCCTAAAGGTGACCTAACAGAAATATATCAACCAGAACCAATCAGAATAGAGCTGAAAGCATTTTTAATGATCCACCCTTGCATGGCATGTATCTCACATTACCGTATTAGCTGCTATCCAAGGTCTCTATGTGATCGGTAGAAGAAAACCAAGTTTTAACAGAAGAAGAGTTGGAAGGGACCTTGGAGGTCTTCTAGTCCAACTCCCCCCTGCTCAAGCAGGAGGCCCTATACCACTATATATATATATATGTTGTATTTGTGCTGATAAATAAATAAAGGGAGACTAGTATAGATCTATTTCAACCTATTTAGGTCTCATCAGCTAGCCATACCCTTACTGGGATTTGAACCTGGGATGTGTTACATATTAGTGTTACTTCTAGAGGCTGATTTTGTGCTGATTTTTATTTATCAGCACAAATACAACACACACACACACACACACACATATAGTGCTGATAAATAAATAAAGGGAGATTAGTATAGATCTATTTCAAGCTATTTAGCTCTCATCAGCTAGCCATACCCTTTATATATATAAAGAGAAAAAGGCTGTTTGAGGAGCAAACATTTGCTAGCTTCAAAACCTGACAAAATGCATAGCTGGAGGCGTTACAAGGAGAAACCAACTCAATTCCTAGCTAAATAACAACAGGCTGTAAAAATAAAAGAATGCCACCCGTAAAACGATGCATCATTTCGTTGGTACACAATATTTGTCTAACCCAAGGGAGCCTGGCAGTAAACTATTGTTCTGCTGAGTGTTTAGTGGGCTGGTTTTTGGCCACCCTTGTAAATTTTTCATGCTTTGTTGACAGTGTTTTTTTAAAATGGGTGGTTAACTGTCCAGAGTCACATCTGCATGATGGACATGGATGAACCCATCAATCTATCGGTTCCTTGAACTTTGATTGCAGAGAATGAGGAATTAGGACTGAAACGAATGAAATCCTGTTTTTGATGCTCTCTGAGCTTGGTGGTTTGTTGTAGACGTTTCATTATCCAGCTAGGCAATATTGTCAGTGTAAGGGAGTGCAGGTTTTGCTGCCTATTTATATGCAGCAGCTTGGACAGATAAGAAGCAGCTGAGCCTTCTAACACTGATGGTGTTACCTAGATGGACATGAAATGTCTGCACAGAAACAGCTAAGTTCAGAGAGCATCAAGGACCCTACGGTCCCTCCTCTTCTTCCTCCACCTCCCTTTCTCCTTTTCCTTTTCCTTCTCCTTCTTCTCCACTCCACAACTCCCCACACTTCCTTCTACACTGATGATGTTGCCTAGTTGGGTCATGAAATGTCTGCAGGCAAACAACCCAGCTCAGAGAGCACCAAGGGCTTCCCAATCCTCCTCCTCCTTCTGCTCTTTTGCCCTCCTCCTTCTGCTTCTCTTCCTCTACTCTGCCAACCCCACTTCCTTCTAGCACTGACAATGTTACCTAGCTGGGTCATGAAACGTCTGCAAGCCAACAGCCCAGCTCAGAGAGCACCAAGGACCCAAGAGTCCTCCTCCTCCTCCTTCTCTTTTGTCCTCCTCCACTCTGCCAACCCATCTCCTTCTAACGCTGATGATGTTACCTAGTTGGGTCATGAAACGTTGGCAAGCAAACAGTCCAGCTAAGAGAACACCAAAGACTCCACAGTGTTCCTTCTCCTCCTCCTCTTTTGTCCTCCGTCTTCTACTTCTCTTCCTCCACTCTGCCAACCCCATCTCCTTCTAGAACTGACAAGGTTACCTAGTTGGGTCGTGAAACATCTGCAAGCCAACAGCCCAGCTCAGAGAGCACCAAGGACCCCGGATTTCAACTCTGAGCTACAAATAGCCTCTGCTACTTGAACTCCTAAACTCCTGGATTGGTGTGCTCACAGGGCACCCCACTCTGGTGGGGAATCTTATTGAGTGTTGAACTCGGGAAGTTCTTGTTGCGTTCTGCCATCTAAACAAAGATGTGAGACCTCTCTTGGTTGTCACTTCGAAATAGGTGTGGGGTTTTTTTAGCCTTAAATATCTGAGTTGCCTTTTTGAAGGTGCATTTTATCCTTACCCCACCAAGGGATTTCTTTTGCTTGAAGAACGAACGAATCCACGAAAAGTGTGTCTGTCTGTCTGTCTGGCATTTTTCACGTAGGGCTTTGCGTTAGAACCCTTTTCATGCTCATTTATTTCAATAAGCAGGCTGCGTCCCCACTTCTCTTGCGGGTTTCAGAAATGCTAATTAACATCAGATGTATTATTATTATTTTTTCTCTCCCCCAATCCCAGAAACCACCAGCTGGGTCAAGGTGAGAAATTTGGGGAATGGGAAACGGGTCCGATGACGCAAGGCAGGCTTTATAGAGGAACAAAGCTTATTAGTTTCTCACACATTGTCCTGATCTGCTAAATTGATTCTAGCTGTGAAACCGAGCGAGGGGAGAATCTTTTCAAAAATCTCTATTAGGGAGAGGTGTGCTGCGGGAGAAAAGTGTGAATCAGCCATCTGCTGAGCCTTAATCTATTTATCATTTCCCTTTGCCAATTGAGGTATAAAATTCCAGCCCGTGTGAAGAAGTATAAATATTATTTTAGCTCCGTCAACTTTGGGGTCCCGCTTGCATCAGGGTTGAAATCCAGCAGGTTCTGACAGGTTCTGGAAAACCGGTAGCAGAAATTTTGAGTAGTTCGGAGAACTGGCAACCTCTGCCTGGCCCCGTCCCCATCTATTCTCTGCCTCCCAAGTCCCAGCTGATGGGGAGAAAGATTTTGCAGTATCTTTCCCCTGGAGTGGGGAGGGAATGGGGATTTTGCAGTATCCTTCCCCTGGAGTGGGGAGGGAATGGGGATTTTGCAGTATCCTTCCCCTGGAGTGGGGAGGAAATGGGGATTTTGCAGTATCTTTCCCCTGGAGTGGGGAGGGAATGGGGATTTTGCAGTATCTTTCCCCTGGAGTGGGGAGGGAATGGGGATTTTGCAGTATCCTTCCCCTGGAATGGGGAGGGAATGGGGATTTTGCAGTATCCTTCCCCTGGAATGGGGAGGAAATGGGGATTTTGCAGTATCCTTCTCCTGCCACGCCCACCAAGCCACGCCCACAGAACTGGTAGTAAAAAAAATTGAATTTCGCCACTGGCTTGCATCCCAAGGAAGTACATCCGAGCCATTGTACAGCTGTAATTTTTCCAGCTGTCTGCCTCCTGGGGTATCACCAATAATGAAACAAACCATAGTTTCTTTTATTTAATTTATTTATTTTGGTTTGTCAAGCATGTAGGAGAAAACAAGTACAAGCATGAATATAACATATAAGTATAAGCAAGCATACGGATATACATAAGAAATGGGTACGAATAAATGGGGACAGTAGGACAGGGACGGAAGGCATGCTGGTGCGCTTATGCAGCCCCCCTTTACGGACCTCTTAGGAATGGGGTGAGGTCCACGGTAGACAGATTGAGGTTGAAGCTGTGGGGATTTGAGGACGTAACAACGGAGTCAGGTAGAGCATTCCAGGTGTTGACCACTCTGTGGCTGAAGTCGTATTTTCTGCAATCGAGTTTGGAGCTGTTTACCTTGAGTTTGCATCTATTGTTTGCCCATGTATTATTGCAGTTGAAGCTGAAGTAGTCGTTGACAGATAGGATGTTGTAGCAGATAATTTTGTGTACTACCCTTAGGTCAGACTGTAGGCGGCGTAGTTGTAGGTTGTCCTAGCCCAAAATTTCGAGCCTGGTAGCATAAGAGATTCTGTTGTGAGCAGAGGAGTGGAGGACTCTTCTCGTGAAATACCTCTGAGCTCGCTCAATTGTATTAATGTCCGATATGCAGTGTGGATTCCAGGCAGACGAGCTGTATTCGAGAATTGGTCTGGCAAAGGTTTTGTATGCCCTGGTTTCCAGTTCAACTTTACTGGAGAAGAAGCTTCGCAAGATTAGGTTCACAACTCTTCGTGCCTTTTTGACAATGCTCTTACAGTGAGCTCTGGGGCTTAGATCGTTTGAGATGAGGACTCCTAGGTCTTTGACAACTTTCCTCCACCTGAAATAGTGCCGAGCAGAATCTATATGCCCATATAATCCATATGTCTGTTTCTCTTGAACTCTTAAATCATCTCCAGGGCAAACTGGCAGCTTGCTTTCATCCAACGTGATGGGGGGAACGAAGAAAAGGAAAGGAGGGGAAAAATACAAACCTGCTGTGTAACGATGTGTTCTTGTTTAAAGGGTGTCAAATCTATTCTCACATCGGCGTTGTGGTTCAAAATGCAACTCGGGATGCTGAAGTCCCATTAAATCCGTGTCAAGTCACCGCGGTCCCAAGACAAAAGCGTGGATGAATCGCATCCCGAGGTGACAAATGCGTGTGCTAGAAACCTCGTCAAATATCTTGTTTCCACCGTCATTGGGATGTGTCAGAGTTTCTCACTCTGTCCAGTCTTCCTCCCGCTCTGACTCCAACAAGCCCTTACTCTTTCCCTTTACTGCGTATGAGGAAAAGCGCCGTTGTTAACAAAAAAAATATTAATAACAGAATGGACAGAGTTGGAAGGGACCTTGGAGGTCCTCTAGTCCAACCCTCTGCTCAGGCAGAATGTTCTGACCGAGGCTTCCCAAGAGCATGAAGCAAACTCCTGGTCCCGACAAAACCCCCTTTTATTAATTGACTGTGAATTCTGCTCCTTTGCATCCAGCAAAGTCTTTCAAAGGAGGATTTACAGTCACAGACCTTCTCTGGCTTGGAGAGCTGCCAGGGTGATATCTGCAAAACTCGGCCAGGAGTCTCGGAGAGTCACGAACCAATGAAGGGAACTAGTTGTCTCCTGCAAACTCCACTCCCCTGTCGCTCCTCTTTTATTTCCTCTGGGAGGGGCCATTCACTGTCCACCTGTGGCCTTACTCCCAAGTCGACCCTTTAGCTATTCCCTTCCTCTGGCCACTCTGCACATGCACACCCTGGGAACAGGCTCCAGCTGTTCCTCTGCCTCACTGATGTCTGACTCTGAAGGCAGCTGATAACTGTCAGACGGCCCTGGCCCCCTCTCTGCCTCCGACACAGAGCCCTCCTCAGAGCCTTCCCCAGACTCCAGGACTGCCCCATCTTCCTCCCCAACCTCCTCACTGCCCGAATCTGCTGCCAGCTCCACTGGCCGCTGGTGGGCCACAACAATGACCCAGAAATGAATATGAAGTGGCTCCATTAAAAAAAAACAACTCAAGAAGATATGAGAAGATGGTGAATTTATGAGCTGGGAGCTATTGGGTCCCAGTTCACCCAACCCATCACTCACTGGCCTTCATCGAAGGATTAAAAAGTCCTTTATCAAGTGCAGATTGATTCTTTAAAAGCCTGTTTGCTGGCTTAGCTTTCTTGCTTCCAGGAAAAGCAAACTTTTTAGCCCACCTGCTAAACACGACCCAACCTAAAACCTAAACCCAGTTTATGCATTCAAGAAGATCAGTGCCCACCTTGTGATAAAATAAAGCCTCTCTTCTTGGCAGTTTGGCAGCAGCCATAAAGCTACTGCTGCCATTTCTACCTGAATGTCAGAGAACCACCAACTGGGCTCGATCCATCTCCAAATCTGTTTCATGTCCCAAATCATCATCATCTTCTTCTTCTTCTTCTTCTTCTTCTTCTTCTTCTTCTTCTTCTTCTTCTTCTTCTTCTTCTTCTTCTTCTTCTTCTTCTTATTCTTATTCTTATTATTATTATTATTATTATTATTATTATTTACCCCATTAACAAGCAACGAGCAAAGGAAAATAACGGCAAGAAAGTTGAACATGTGGCAGTTGTAACCAAACATCCAAGCAGAATTTGGATGCAAAGAATGGGCTGAGGGCAGAGACAGAGAGAGAGAGAAAGAGAGAGAGAGAGAGACAGACAGACAGACAGACAGAGAGAGACAGAGAGAGACAGAGGGACAGAGAGAGGGGGGCAGAGAGAGAGAGAGAGAATGATTGATGAAAGGAGCAGGGAAAACAGCCCGTCCTTTTTCTTTCTGATATTTCTGAACTAACTTGCACTGCAGGGAAATCATCCAGTTTGATGTAAGTCGCCTCGGGCTATTACCAAGAAGAGAACGAATGAGAAATGTCGGCAACACAACAGAACTGTAAAGGTTTCCTAGACTGGGAGTTGAAATCACACAACAGTCGCACTGGAAGTTTGTTTTTAAAGAAAACCCCCCTTCCTCCTCCAGGCTCTCTGTATCTCCTTGACGTTTAACAAACCTCCAGCCACTTAACCATTTTCCTTTAAAAAGACGATTAAACTAACCGAGATCTTCAGAGTTTCCCCCGTGGGGGGGTGGGGGGTGGGGAGTCTTAGCAAATCAAATGGCTTTTTTGTGGAATTTGCTGTCTTTTGGGACGCACGGATGTCCCTTCAATCTGGAAACGTCGGCTCCCCCATGCCAACTGTGGGTGATCTTCCTTTTTTCTTTTTCTTAAGGCAAAGAAATAGAAAGAGTAGAATAGAATAGAATAGAATAGAATAGAATAGAATAGAAGAGAAGAGAAGAGAAGAGAAGAGAAGAGAAAAAGTAGAAGAGAATAGCAGAGCAGAGTTGGAAGGGACCTTGGAGGTCTTCTAGTCCAACCCCCTGCTTAGGGAGGAAATCCTACACCACTTCAGACAAATGGATATCCAACCTCTTCTTAAAAACCTCCAGCGTTGGAGCATTCACAACTTCTGGAGGCCAGTTGTTCCACTGGTTCATTGTTGTAGCTGTCAGGAAATTTCTCCTTAGTTCTAGGTTGCTTCCCTCCCTTGGTAAGTTTTCAGGCATTGCTTCTTGTCCTGCCCTCAGGGATTTTGGAGAAGAGGCTCTTCACCATGACAGTCCCTCAACTCCTGATAGACTGCTATCTTGTCACTCCCAATCCTTCTCTTCATTAGGCTAGACATATCCAGTTCTTGCCGTTTCAATAGCCCCTTGTGCAGCTCATAAGGAACATTTCCCCCCACTGGCCTTCCAAACCTCTTAGGCTGAGAGGGCTGCAACGTGCTAAAATTAGTGCTCGTCAGAATAGGGAGACGGTTCTATGACGGAAGTACAGGTAGTCCTCGACTTACGACTACAATTGAGCCCAACATTCCTGTTGCTAAGCGAGACATTTGTTTGGTGAGTTTTGCCCCATTTTACGGCCTTTCTTGTCACCGTGGTTAAGTGAATCCCTGCAGTTGTTAAGCCAGTAACACAGTTCTTAAGTGAATCTGGTGTCAACTCGCAAAGCATCCCTGGCCTGCTCTCGAGTTGCCATAGGCAAGGTGGGGGGAAACTGACGGAGCAGCATGGCATCCAGAAGAACATTCCATGCATATCTTTCTCAAGGTTGTCTCCCAAGTTATCTGCAGCAGGTGGAGGGGCGTGATCTCTACAGCCCACGAAAGTGCTCCGTTGGATAATGTGATTTATGGCACACCCTGGGAAGAGGGGGGGGAAACAGGGTCATAATTGGGCCATCAATTACGTGGGGTCAGAGCTGCCTTTACTCGGATACCTGCCGACATGTTGCTCCTAATAAATAACTGGATTTCTTTTGAAGCTTGGCTCGAGGCTCATGATTTACTTAGGGCATCCGTCACAGCTGGCTTCCCCGTTGACTTCGTTTGTCAGAAGGTCGCCAAAGGGGATCACGTCACCCCGGGCACACTGCAACCGTCATAAATATGAGTCAGTGGCCAAGCGTCTGAATTTTGATCACACATTCGTGGGGATGCTGCAAAGGTCTTAAGTGTGAAAAATGGACCGGAGTCACTTTTGTTTTCAGTTGTAACTTCGAACAGTCACTAAACGGACCATTGTAAGTCAAGGACCACCACCACCACACGCGGTATGTCCAACAGTCTTTCGGGAATGGAATAGCTGGGGGTGGGACTTCAACTTGGGTTTTACAAGTCCAAGATTAACGTCACCCCCTCCAACATGTTTTCCTCTGTGTCACGTTTTCCTCCTTGTTCCTTTGCAATAGAACAAGGGAAAGAAAGAAGGACGCTAAACAAAGCGAACGTTGAATGCGAGCGCCCTGAACTCTTCAGCAGCTTTCGCTTCCGATTGAAATTTACATTTCAAGGTCACTCGGCTTTGTAAGATACGAGGATGGGGAGGGAAGACAAAACACATAATACAACCCATTCCCGTTGCTAGGAAACATTGGAAAAAGAGAAGGGAGGCTGAAGGGAAACAAACCAGGGGCGACTCAGCGTGGGGTTTAACTGGGAAATTACGTCCGCCGTTGGGAGATTAATGGGAAATGACTTTCTGATAGGATTCCATCTCCAACAGCCCATCAGGGGATGGAGAGCGGATGGAAACGAGGCATGGATGGATGAAAAATGGATGCCTGCAGAGATTTCAGAGACGCTGGTGTGAGGAAGACGTCATTTATGGATGCTGGATGCTTTTTTTCCCATTTGTGTAACCAAGGGTTCTTGAGAGGAGGAGGAAATAACAAGTCCAGTAGTAAGTTAGTAAGGTCACACTTAGAATCCTGCATCCAGGTTTGGTCCCCACACTATAAAAAAGATGTTGAGACTCTAGAAAGAGTGCAGAGAAGAGCAACCAGGATGATGAGGGGACCGGAGGCTCAAACCTATGATGAACGGTTGCAGGAACTTGGCTTGGCTAGTCTAGGGAAGAGAAGGACCAGGGGAGACAGGATAGCAGTCTTCCAATATTTGAGGGGCTGCCACAGAGAGGAAAGAGGTCAAGCTATTTTCCAAAGCACCCGAAGGCCAGACAAGGAATAATGGATGGAAATTGATTAAGTAGAGATTCAAGCTGGAAATAAGGAGACATTTTCTGATGGTGAGAACCATCCACCGATGGAACAGAAGCTGCCTTCGGAGGTTGTGGGAGCTTCATTCCTGGAGGCTTTCAAGAAGAGGCTGGACTGCCCTCTGTCAAAAATGGCGTAGGCAGGGTCTCCTGCTTGGTTGGGGGTTAGACTAGATGACCCAGAAGGTCCCTTCCAACTCTATCTTGATTCTACAATAACAGATTCCGGCAGTTTTCTTGGCAAGGTTTCAGAACTTGTTTGCCCTGGCCTCCTCCTTCCTGGGGCTGAGGACTGGCAGACTGGACCTAGGTCATTCAACCTGGTTTTCCTAGGTAAGGCAGGACTGGAACTCAGAGCATCCCGGTTTTTAGCGTGCTCCTCAGGCGTTGCATCAAACTGGCTTCAAGCTGAGCTTGTCGATCAGAAAGGTCAGCAGTTCGGCGGTTTGAATTCTAGTATATGTCTCCTGCATAAGCAGGGCATTGGACTAGATGACCTCCAAGGTCCCTTCCCAACTCTGTTACTGTTAACTAGCTCTGTCAATGGAAGGCTTATTTTGCTTCCTTTGATAGATTGCAACATCTCCTTCCTCTATGAAAATTTCTTTCTTTACCAGGTAAACTAGATAAGAAAAGTATGTATTTAATATTGCACAATTTGACAGCAGAGATTTGACACCAGCAATCCTGGAAAAATGAAGGATAGGATAGGATAGGATAGGATAGGATAGGATAGGATTACAGAGTTGGAAGGGACCTTGGAGGTCTTCTAGTCCAACCCCCTGCCTAAGCAGGAAACCCTACACCACTACAGAAATAAAAAAAAATGTAATATGTATTGTTAAGCAAACTAAATATCCAGAAAACACGATGTTCATTAAGCACTAATAAATATAATTTTAAAAAAATCAATTAAAAAAACCAACGACGATGTTCTTGCTTGTTTTCTTCTCCCCCCCAACCCCTAGTTTTAACATGCCTAGCAACTGTGTAGTAGTTGCACATACTTTTTTTGCATTTTACAGGGTAATCCAATCAGTCCTTGAAGCATTCAAATGTAAATTTTCAGGGTGTTCTTTCTTTTTTTTTTTTTTTGCAATGGATGGGATTCCCCCCCTTACATACATGCATGCTTTTTTCCTTTCGGAATTTTTTCCAAAGGTTTTTAAATGGCTTTTTTTTTTTTGGCAAGAAGGAATGAAGGAGAAAAAGAACTCAAGATGACAAAAAGCTTGAAAGAAATTGAAACAGGAAGCAAGGAGAGGCGGAATCTTTAGATATAAATGCAGAGGCTGATTTCTCTCTCTTTATATAATTTCACGTCCAAATCTCCGCAAGATGGACTGTGATTTGCGAAAACCAGTTGCGCACCGTTGTGGTTTAAGTAGAAGACGATAAAACAATACGTACTGTCATCTGAGCTAAAGAGTTTCAGAAGTTTTAAAAGCGACAAGGCATTGAAAGGAAACGTCACCAATCCTGAAGAGGTAGGGGGCAGAGCTATGCAAATCTAAAACCAACAGCCAAAGGAGGAAGTCCCAAAGTTGTCATCATCAAGGGAAATCTATAAATTCTGCAGATATTCCTAACTGGAAGGAGTTCGTTGTGGTGGGATTTGCAAACGATGCATTTTCAGAGGACAATCCTCAGAGCAGGAACTGGTCTGACTTGGCTTTAGCACGTAGCTTGTAACGCAACTCCAGTGTTGTCTCACAAACCTTAAATTTCAAGAGGAGGGAAGCCGTTGGCATCCCTCCCACCCTTGGGTATCGCTTCTCGGCCTTTTGGCTAAGATCAAGTGTAGTATCTGTTCTTATCAGTTTAATATCTGATATGTCCTCGATCTGAGGACTGTGTATTAAATGGATTTTTGGAAGCAGGAGATGGACTAGGGGCTTGCTCCATCCTCTCCACGCATTGACCTGGTATTGCAGTGCCTCCAGGACCAGTGCCCCCCCCCCTAATCAGGTTCAAAATTAGATTTGAATTTACTTCCTTTCTTTGTCTTTCTTTTCTTTCCTTTCTTTCTTCATCTATTTCTTTTCTACCATTTGTCTTTCTCTGTTCCTCCTTATTCCTTTCTCCTCTGTCGCGTTGAGCTCCCGTCCAATACAGTGACAATTATTTCCGAATCCCATTTCTCTCATCCATCCTCCTGCTTTATATCCAGGTATGGATCCTCCGCTTAGGTGGCCTGTCTGCACCTATTCCTTCTGGGGAATCGAAGCTGCAACATCTGCCAAGGAGAAAGGAAATGAGGAATCCCAGATGGGCGAAAGGGAGACCTCACGGATAGCCTGTTTTTCCTAGAGCTGTTGCATATATTTTGGGCTTGGCCACAAGCATTTATTTTTTTTCTTTCACTCCCAGGCATTTCGCTCGTTTCATATTCTGTTTGATTTCCAGTGCCAACCCGATGCTGGAGGGATGCCTTTGATATATATGTTTCCTGGGTTTTCTTTTTTTCTTTTTTTTCCCTTTGCATTTCTTCTCTCTTTCTCTAGGATGTTGTTTTCGGTACGGTTTTATTTTATAAAAAATTTTTTACGTTCTTGATTCTTGGCACGTCTTTGTAAAAAAAAGAGAAAAAGTTTGTGATCTGCCCAAACTATCCAAAGAGTTGCACACCTCAGCAGTAAAGAGAAGGCACATCGTTGCACGGGTAGCCCTCGACGTGCGACCATAATTGAACGCAAAATGTATGTCGCTAAGGGACACAAGTTAAGCGTGGGTGGCTCAGTGGCTCCCCTGCATATATCATACATAGGTGCTAGTCGTTCCCGACTCTAGGGGGCGGTGCTCATCTCCGTCTCAAAGCTGAAGAGCCAGCGCTGTCCGAAGACATCTCCGTGGTCATGTGGCCGGCATGACTCAACGCGGAAGGTGCACGGAACGCTGTTTCCCTCCCACCAAAGGTGGTTCCTATTTTCCTACTTGCATTTTTTCCTGCTTTCGAACTGCTAGGTTGGCAGAAGCTGGGACAAGTCACGGGAGCTCACTCCGTTGCGCGGCGCTAGGGATTCGAACTGCTGAACTGCCGACCTTTCTGATCGACAAGCTCAGCGTCTTAGCTACTGAGCCACTGCATCCCTGGCACACATATACACATGTTTTATATATATAAATATGTACCTGCACCATGCACAGAAAGAGGGAGGGAGGGAGGGAGGGAGGGAGGGAGGGAGAGAGAGAGAGAGAGAGAGAGAGAGAGAGAGAGAGAGAGAGAGAGATATTTATATGTGTGTATGTTTGGTGTGTGTGTGTGTGTGTGTGTGTATATATGCATATATATATACATATACATATACATACACACATACACACACATACACACACACACACATACACACACACGCATACATACATACATACGTCTTATGTCAAAGCACCCGGTATGCCCAAATATGAGAGGGAGCATACTGCTTCCCTTTTGCCTTTCAGCTCTACTCCAAGAGCCTTCCAGGCAGAAAAGCATTTTTGTGTTGCATTTGTGCTGATAAATAAATAAAGGGAAGCAGTATGCTCCCTCCTCTGTGTGTGTGTGTGTGTGTGTGTGTGTGTGTGTGTGTGTGTGTGTGTCGTATTTGGGCATACCAGGGGTTGTAACACACATACATACATACATACATACATACATACCACTTATCACTGTCCATATTGAATACGTAGAGAAAAAAGGAAAACTGAGCGTTCCCAAGGTTGATGCTACAGTATATGGAATAAAACTGTGATTGAGTCTAGATGTAATTAAAGAGCCAGAAGACCAGAGGCCCCCTCTGGAGAAAAGCCCTTTTCCATTATGTATGGGCACAGCTTGCTCACCACGGTCAGAATCTCAGCCCTGACTGGCATCTCTAAGTTCTAACATCATGCAAATGATCCCGTCATCATTATTCTTTGGAGCATCGACCGCTTTGGAATAATCAGTCCGAGGCTTTGACATTTCCAATTTTACTGACTTTTGCGTTCACCCTCAGAAAATGAGGCTACCCCCTTTCCTTGAAGAGCGGGCAGGAGTAAGTGTGACTAACAGTGGGGAGCAGGTCTTTAGAAGAACCATTCTTTGTGGGTTTTCAAAGCACCTCTTTTAAGATGGGTTTCTCTTTTTTAAAAAAAAGCGCAGAACTGAACGGAAGGATTAAAACCAAGGTGGGTAACATCATCAGTGTTCATAGCCCAAGAAAGTGAGCGAGGAAAAAAAAACGCTGATACAGCGAGGATACACTGATCATCATATACGCTGATGACGTTACCTAGTTTGGTCGTGAAATGTCTACAAGAAAGCAACCAAGCTCAGAGAGCATGAAGGGCCCCACACAGTCCTCGTCCATCTCTTTTTCCTCCTCCTCCTCCTCTTCCTCCTCCTCCTCCTCCTCCTCTTCCTCTTCCTCTCTGCACGCCACACTCCCTTCCAGCACTGATAATGTTACCTAGTTGGGTCATGAAACATCTGCAAGAGACCCCACAGTTCATCTCTTCCCTTCTTCTCTTCCCTTCTTCTCTTCCCTTTCATTCTTTCCTTCCCTTCCCTTCCCTTCCATTCTTCTCTTCTCCTTTCCCCTTCCCTTCTGTTCTTCTGTTCTCCTCCTCTCCTCTTCCCTTCCCCTTTTCTCTTCTCTTCTTCTCTCCTCTCCCCTTCCCCTCTTCTCTTCCCTTCCCTTCTCCTCTCTCCTTCCCTCTGTTCTTCTCTTCTCCTCTCCTCTTCCCTTCCCCTTCTCTTCTTCTCTCCTCTCCCCTTCCCCTCTTCTCTTCTTCCCTTCTGTTCTTCTGCTCTTCTCTTCCCTTCTCCTTTTCTCTTCTCTTCTTCTCTCCTCTCCCCTTCCCCTCTTCTCTTCCCTTCCCTTCTCCTCTTCCCTTCCCTTCTGTTCTTCACTTCTCCTCTCCCCTTCCCCTTCTCTTTTTCTCTCCTCTCCCCTTCCCCTCTTCTCTTCCCTTCTGTTCTTCTCCCCTTCCCTTCTGTTCTTCTCCTCTCCCCTTTCCTTCCCCTTTTCTCTCCTTTTCGTCTCTCCTCTCCCATTCCCTTCTTCTTTTTCCTTCCCTTCTCCTCTCCCCTTCCCTTCTGTTCTTCCCTTCCCTTCTTCCCTTTCCTTCTCCTCTCCCCTTCCCTTCCATTCTTCTTTTCTCTTCCCTTCCCTTCTTCTCTTCTCTCCGTACTTGAGGAGCCGCCTATCAAGGGTGTCCGAGCACTCGAAGACAAAGTATTTTGCTTAAAGAGCTGAAGAGATTCACCTTGTGGGATGGAGAGCAGTGGTCCATTAGGGCTCAGGTCCTCTCAAAGCTTGAGAGGAAAAAGCAAGCAAACAAATGTCTATACATTTCAAGGGAAATTGACAGGCCTCCATTCTGGCCCTCGTTTGCAAAGCTTGTTCACCATCTAGTGGCCTAGGAAGATAATAAGATTCCAAAGTTTAGCAAATCCTCTATCTAGGCACCTTTTGACAATAGGAGCTCAAGAATGGTGGATGGTTCCCCCTTGTTATCCCAAGAGGAGAATGGCTTTTGTCTGCTGGGAGGAAAGCGAATATTGCTCCAACACTGGAAGTTTTTAAGAAGATGTTGGATATCCATTTGTCTGAAGTGGTGTAGGGTTTCCTTCCTAAGCAGGGGGTTGGACTAGAAGACCTCCAAGGTCCCTTCCAACTGTTATTCTATTCTATTCTATTCTGCATTCTATTCTATTCTAATCTGCATTCTATCCTATTCTATTCTATTCTATTCTACTCTCCTATCCCCTGATACTGCCACATTAATTACCCACACTTTCTTCTTTTCAGCCACAGTTAAATCTTCTAGTGTGTTATGCACCAAGACTTTATCAGATTTAAATTATGAATGGTAACAATACGTCTATCAGTACATTTGAATTATTACTATTAATATAGATTTGAGCAATGGACATGGGCTCAGGATAGCTTTGACTCACTACACGTTCATCCATGTCAGGCTGATATCACCATAGATATACCAAAAGCACTTAATTCACAGCAATTTCACACACATTTGCCATTTGAATTAAAAAATTTTACTTTACGTGCCCCACGGAGTTAGAGGTTTTAAATATTTTTTTTTAAAAAAATAGGCTATTACTCCAGAGACTCTTAAAGAAACAATCAGAGCGATAAGATAAATTATTATTCAAGGGTGCCTTTTAAATATACAAACACGGTATAAATTATTCCCAAACGCTTCTGCATAAAAGATCTGCCTGACTTTCACTTCATCATCAGAATTGTGCTCACATCCAAAATGGTGAAACAAATAGCTTTTTCTCACATCGTCCACGCTATATTTCAAAACTCAAAAAGCTGGCCGTAAAACTTAAAAAAGACAGCAGATCGTTTAAGTAAATTCTTACGGAGCTTTCAGCCATGTTTCCCAGACGAGGGAGTAAACATTCCTCAGTGCTTTCGTTTCTGAACTAGAGCCACTTGAAAGGAAAATGTATTTTTAGCACAGCTTTTTCTCAGTTGTGGATCTTTTTTTAAAAAAAAAAAACTTTCTTTACTCAGCACAATGGATTTAAATGGTTAGTTTACTCTCTTGCTGGGCTATTTCTACTGTCTGCTTCTGGCAGGGGGGTGGGGGGGTGTTGGTTTTTTTTTTTTTTTTTTTGCTAAAACATTTTCTCAACTTCAGGAACCACCCATCATTGTCGGGGAGTTGTCTATCACAACTACAGTACTACCACAACTTAAGAAGAGATTGGACAACCATTTGTCTGAAATGATGTAGGGTTTCCTGCTTGAACAGGGGGTTGGACTAGAAGACCTCCAATGTCCTTTCAAATCTTGTTATTATTCTATTCCATTCTATTCTGCATTCCATTCTATTTTATTTTATTATGCATTCTATTCTATTCTATTCTGCATTCTATTCTAATCTATTTTATTTTATTCTATTCTATTTTATTCTGCATTCTATTATGCTCTATTATGCATTCTATTCTATCCTATCCTATTCTATTATTCTGTTATAATAAGATGCTGCAGACAAATTACCCCGCTATCCACCGAGTAAGCATCCCATGTCTTATTGCGATGTGCGAAGCCAATCTGGGAAAGGTTTTTAAAAAATCTCAAGGCTGGAAGGGATTTACAGATTTACATCTGTTTTTCCACCTGTCCCACCTGGACCACCAAGACTAGATCAGCTAAGAAAAAACTGGCAGTCATTCTAGCAATTTTTGCTTTTGCTCTGCCTCTGAAAGCCTGGTCTTTATTATAGAAATGTATTTTTAAGTGTGGGGAAGCAGCAGGGATGCTTCGATGTTCACAATATAAACTAAATTTTAAAATTTAAGATTAAACCTCTGTGCTTTTGCTCATCTCGGGGCTACTGAATTAAGAGAGCTACATATTTCCATTGTTCTTCTCCCAACAGGCTTGAGACGCAGAAAAGGCAAATGTAGTCTCTTTTGTGAATTTGGAGGGGGTGGAAGGAGAGGAGGAGGAGGTGAAGGAGGAGAGAAGAGGGAAAAGAAGAGGAGGAGGAGGAGGAGGGAGGAAGAGGAGGAGAAAAGAGGAAGAAGAGGAGGAGGAGAGGAAGAAGAGGAGGAGGAGAGGAGAAGGTAGAGGAGAGGAAGAGGAGGAGAGGAGGAAGAAGAGGAGATGAGAAGAGGAGGAGTAGAGTAGAGGAGAAGGAGAGGAAGAAGAGGAGGAGAAGAGGAAGAAGAAGAGGAGAGGAGGAGAGAAGAGGAAGAGAAGAGGAAGAAGAAGAGGAGAGGAGGAGAGAAGAGGAAGAGAAGAGGAAGAAGAAGAGGAGAGGAGAGGAGAGGAGGAGAAGAGGAGAGGAAAAGAGGAGGAGCAGAGGAAGAGGAGAGAAGAGGAGAGAAGAGGAGGAGGCAAAGGAGAAGAGGTGGTGATGGGTTGGGTTGGGTTGGGTTGGGTTGAGTTTCGTAGATCTCTCCATACTTTGCAACAGATCACTCAGAAATTTCTGATTCTCAGTTTGTTCAATACAACAGCGTCTAAATCAGAGTGTAATTTGTAATTCGTATACCCGTAAGAGAGAATACTTGTAGCTTGGTGGAGTTCTTGGTGGTTTTGAAAATGGTGTGAAAAGGAGGGGGGAGGAAGGGAGGAAGGGAAGAAGGGAGGAAGGAAGGAAAATGGTAATACTGGTTAACGGACCTTTTTTATAAGAACACTTGGCTGATAACAGGGCGTTGCTCAGGTATTTATTTATAGGGGGTGGGGGGAATGTCCAGACCAAACGTAATTTCTAATATTGGATTTTTCCCCTTACCAGAGGGAGCCCCCTTGTGGAGCACTGTGAAGCCATCACCATGGCAACTCCATCGCACTGCACAGTAGAAGCCATTTTACAGCAGTACAGTAGAAGCCATTTAAAGACACAACAGGCTGTATCTTAACAGAACACACACACACGCCCGAGAGGTTTTAGGGGTGTCTTATCCCCACAGTATTTGTCTCCAGAGAGTAAGTCATCTGAGTACCAAGTATGGTTGAAATTGCTCAAGGCGTTCCAGAATTATATGGGAATATACACACACACAGCCAGTTTTATATAGATCGATACCAAAAATCCACATTTTTTTCACGTGGGGCAAAAAGAATGACTTTTTAAAAAACCCAATCCTTGAGAAATCAACCCTAAAACAGGTCACCGTCCTAATTTAGGAGAACAAGTTAAATAGGAAAATTGTCTTTGATCCTCAAAGGATTTCACTGGAGCATCAAAGAGAGGTCAAAGAGGGACGTGCCAATCAGACCAGACGATAAGCTGAACGGACACAACGGAGAACCAGTATAACTGCTCAACAGGAACCGCTTGATCAAAAGGCCAGGATAGGAAACCACCCGAAAAGTTTGCGTCAGAAATTGTCCAAGGAAGAAGGGCATGGGGAAAATATATATGAAATATATCACTCCTTTGGCCTGTGCCTAACATTCAATGTGTTGCTCTGTTGATTTGTCAATTCTTCTTCCTTTGGTCTACAAGCGCTAAAACCTTTGGTTATCGCTTTTGGGTGCAATCGGTGCATTTAAGCAGAGAGAAAAAAACAAAAGGCAACTATGGAGTGATAGCAATAGCACTCAGACTTATATCCCGCTTCCCAGTGCTTTTACTGCCCTCTCTAAGCGGTTTACAGAGCCAGCCTCTTGCCCCCCCCCCCCCCTCAACAATTTGGGTCCTCGTTTTACCCACCTCGGAAGGATGGAAAGCTGAGTCAACCTTGAGTCGGTCAGAGTTAGCCTGCAATATTGCATTTTAACCACTGCGCACCATGGAAGGAAGGAAGGAAGGAAGATCGCAATAGACTTATATACTGCTTCACAGCCTTCTCTAAGCAGTTTACAGAATAAGCCTCTTTCCCCCAGCAATCTGGCTCCTCATTTTATGACCTCGGAAGGACAGAAGGCTGAGTCAACATTGAGCCAGTCAGGATTGAATTCTTGGCAGTGGGCAGAATTAGCCGGCACTACTGCATTTTAATCACTGCGCACCATGGAAGGAAGGAAGGAAGGAAGGAAGGAAGGAAGGAAGGAAGGAAGGAAGGAAGGAAGGAAGGAAGGAAGGAAGGAAGGATGGAAGGAAGGATAGTCCTTAGACTTATATACTGCTTCACAGTGCTTTACAGCCCTCTCTAAGCGGTTTACAGAGTCAGCCTCTTGCCCCCAACAATCTGGGTCCTCATTTTACTGACCTCAGAGGGACGGAAGGCTGAGTCACCAGTCAGGATCGAACTGCTGGCAGTGAGCAGAGTTAGGCTACAATACTGCATTTTAACCACTGCACACCATGGAAAGGAGGGAGGGAGGGAGGGAGGGAGGGAGGGAGGGAGGGAGGAAGGAAGGAAGGAAGGAAGGAAGGAAGGAAGGAAGGAAGGAAGGAAAGGAAGCATAATAGCACTTAGATTATATACCGCTTCACAGTGCTTTTACAGCCCTCTCTAAGCGGTTTACAGAGTCAGCCTCTTGCCCCCCAACAATCTGGGTCCTCATTTTACCCACCTCAGAGGGACGGAAGGCTGAGTCACCCTTGAGCCAGTCAGGATCGAACTGCTGGCAGTGAGCAGAGTTAGGCTACAATACTGCATTTTAACCACTGCACACCATGGAAAGGAGGGAGGGAGGGAGGGAGGGAGGGAGGGAGGGAGGAAGGGAGGAAGGAAGGAAGGAAGGAAGGAAGGAAGGAAGGAAGGAAGGAAGGAAGGAAGGAAGGAAGGAAGGAAGGAAGGAAGGAAAGGAAGCATAATAGCACTTAGATTATATACCGCTTCACAGTGCTTTTACAGCCCTCTCTAAGTGGTTTACAGAGTCAGCCTCTTGCCCC
Organism: Natrix helvetica; assembly: GCF_964273705.1. Classification (NCBI taxonomy): domain Eukaryota; kingdom Metazoa; phylum Chordata; class Lepidosauria; order Squamata; family Natricidae; genus Natrix; species Natrix helvetica. Next base: position 4,993,945 of record NC_138557.1, read on the forward strand.
CCAATAATCTGGGTCCTCATTTTACCCACCTCGGAAGGACAGAAAGCTGAGTCCACCTTGACTCAGTTATAAAGCAAAGAATCTACGGAAAGCTTTTTGTTTTATCATTCCTGAAAACCGACATTTACCTTCCCTCTTTATTCTCTGCTCTCCTGCTGCCCATCTTTTTATGGTTATTGTCTTGATGTATTCTTATCGTGGTCTTTTTCGTTCTATTATCTCACTTCTGTCTACGCTCTTTCCATTTCTTTCTTTTTATTGTAAGCCACCCAGCGTAGCCTCGCGAAGAGAATAGGCAGCAAATACATTTAACAAATAACGAATGAATAAAGCTTACCTCCTTTCCCAAGATCCATGGAAGATTCTTAAGTCCCCTTGGGTGGTTATGCCTCTGGTGACTCATCACAGCAATCAGGGAAACATATATAGATATAGATATATACCTAAGATTTGGAAAAGCAAAGATTTATGAATTTATTCATTAAAAGTTCTTGAATATCTTGCCTAACTCAAAACCTCCCTATTATTCTAGCTAAGGTAAAGGTAAAGGGTTCCCCTCACACATATGTGCTAGTCATTCCAGACTCTAGGGGGCGCTGCTCATCTCCTTTTGAACGCCAAAGAGCCAGGGCTGTCCGAAGACGTCTCTGTGGTCATGTGGCCGGCATGACTCAACGCCGAAGGCGCAAGGAAGGCTGTTCCCTTCCCACCAAAGGTGGTTCCTGTTTTTCTACTTGCATTTTTTACGTGCTTTTAAACTGCTAGGTTGGCAGAAGCTGGGGCAAGTCACGGGAGCTCACTCCGTTACGCGTCGCAAGGGATTCGAACCGCCAAACTGCCGACCTTTCTGATCGACAAGCTCAGCATCTTAACCACTGAGCCACCCTTATTATTCAATAATAATAAATGGATAAATGGTGTAAATGGATGTGGAGCCTTCTTGGAACTGTTGAAAGGACCGTGTTGTAGACTGGAGATAGTTGATGTCTCATCTCTCCTCCTCTGTTGAGAAAGGGCAGTTCAATTTGGACATAGATGACCTCTTTGACCCCTTTTCTTTCAAACGAACCTCCAAGTGACCTCAATGACTCTCTAAAAGGATGCAAATGACCAGCTGTCTGTCGTCCAAGAAGCTTCTTCAGCTCTGACTGGATGGTGGGAAATAGGAGGATTGATATTCCTTGCAGACAGAGCTGGTCATTTGCATCCTTTTAGAGGGTCCTTGAGGCCACTTGGAGTTTTGTCTGTGTCCTCAGAGTCACCCGAGTGGTGAAAATGGGCATGGAGTCTCCTTGGAACTGCTGCAGATAAACCTCCAAGTGGCCTGAACGACTTTCTAAAAAGGATGCAAATGACCAGCTCTGTCTGCAAGGGATATCGATCCTTCCGTTCTTCCCCACCGTCATCCAGTCAGAGCTGAAGAAGCTTCCTGGATGAGAAGCAAAACGTCTTCAAAGACAACCCCCCCCCCCCAGAAAAGTCCAGTTGCGTCTTGGGGGAAAAAATAGCCCCCTTGGGATTCTCAGAGTTTTATCTTTTAGAAATTTAGCTGCCTTGGTACAGCAGAGGTGAAGAGTCTAATTGTGGATGCTGCGATTGATCATCCAGGCTTATTGGCCCCTGTGCAGCTGCAGCGTGCGATGTTCTTCACACTTGCTTGGTTCACAACGTTGAGCTAACACTTGACTGCCCAGGACTGTACACGCTGCTCAACTTCTGAACACACAATGTCTCCTGAAAGCAGTCCGCTCGCACGCATGACTCACTCATCGATCGATGGCAAGTCCTCCACCGGGAGAACATATCGTTCACACACACACACACACACACACACACACACACACACAATTAAGACGCACCCACAGCCCCAACGGGCACTAGCGAAGCGAATAGCCAGGCCTCTCTGCAGCTTCACAGCTAACTTTCCAAGTCAAGTTCAGCGTGAATTCCTAAAACAGCAACACAAATTTTGCTGCAGTTGTTGTTGTTGTTGTTGTTTTGGCAACCTACCGCACAACCAGTCTACACAACCTTCAAGATTCCCTAGTAGGTTTTGCACACACACAAAAAAAGAATCTCGCTTGCTAAAATGATCTCAAATACGGTACATCTCGACTTATGATCGCAACGCAGCACAAAATTTCTGTTCTCAAGTAACGAAGTTCGTGAAATGAGCTTTGCCCCGTTTTACGACCTTTCTTGCCACTGTTGTTAAGGGAATCACCGCAGATGATAAAGTTAGTAACCTGGTCATTAAGTAAATCTGACTCCCCTGTTGCCTTTTGCCCTTTTCAGCCTGACGAACAGCCATCATAAACCTGTTTGCGTTGCAGGTGGTTTCTAAGAAAAGCTAACACAAGGAGGCCTCTGGAATTTGTTCTTGATTGTCTCAACCTGGTTTGCAAACGTCACAAGCCGCATTCTTTTCTTTCTGCAAGATTCCTGGTCCACAGGCCAGGGAAAGGTAATCCTTGCAAGCCAGGCAGCTCTTAAACCTGTGATAGCAAACCTACGGCATGCGTGCCAGAAGTGGCGTGCAGAGCCCTCTCTGTGGTCACATGTGACATCGCCAGCTCCTCTTCTGTTGCGGTTGTGGGATCCCCTTTTGCGAAGTTCTGACAAGCAAAGGCAACAGGGGAGCCAGATTGACTTAATGACCAGGTTACTAACTTATCAACTGCAGTGATTCCCTTAACAACAGGAGCAAGAAAGGTTGTAAAACGGGGCAAAGCTCATTTCACGAACTTCGTTACTTGAGAACAGAAATTTTGTGCTGTGTTGCGATCGCAAGTCGAGCTCTACCTGTATTTGAGATCATTTTAGCAAGCTGGTCTTCATGGGCACTGAAGCACCGGAAAATGGCCAGAAAATGGCCAAATCCCAGGCCGATTTTGGGCCGTTTTCAGGTTTTTTCTGGGGTGTTTTTCAGGCCAAAAACAGCCTAAAAATGGCCTGGAAAATGGACCGCAAAACGGCTAAAAAAAAAATAGGTAAAAATGGCCTGAAAACAGGCACATGCATGGATTTGTGTTCCGATTTGGGCACTTGGTGCTGAAAAGATTCGCCATTACTGTCTTAAACCATCTCTGCCCACAATGCCTTTTGCACATCATTGCTGGTTTGGCTTGGTTCTGGTTTGCCCCTCTGGCTTTAGGGCTAAGAAAATGCAAGGCAGAAAAAAAAACCATCACTTTAGAGCAGGGGCCCCCAAACTTTCAGACCTCAGGGACCACTAAATTCATAATTTAAAATCCTGCAGACCACTAATAGGATCTGCCTAATGACCGGCTGGATGGGCGTGGCTAGGTGGTCGTGTGACGGGGTGGGTGTGGCCAACTCAATGTCACTCCCGTCGAGGGGCGCCTCGCCGGCCTCTACTCGCCCCTCCCCTCCCAGCCACTCCTTGCCCGCCTGCCCACCCGGGCTCCTTAGGGCCCCAAAAGGAAGCTGTTGCTGGAGCTAAGCAGCCACCAGGAGAAAGAGTTGGCCAAACAGCTCAGTTCAAATTGGATCTGATGGAGAAGGAGGCTCAGCAGAAGCACCTCACTGAGGACTAGGAGCATGGGCTTTCCAAGGAAAGGAAAGACCCATGGGACTGCAAGGCCAGGGACTGGTGCCTGGAGGCTCAGTGGGCTGAGATGGTCAGCCAGTTCCAAGCCATGATGCAGTCCCACTGGAACGAGACCCTTTGGCTCTTCACCATCAGCGGTGCTTCCCTCCAGCCTTCGCCCAAAGCCCCGTAACCTAGGCATACACACACATACAAAGCACCCCTTCCCTATCCAAACCGGTTGCTTCCTAAGGTACCTTAGCATTAAAGCTCCACTAGAGGGCAGCACCTCTCCTGAGATGGAAAAGATGCATTTGCAACCTAGGTGGGCATCTCCTGGTGGCCTCCTTTCTGCGTCCCAATATCTATCTATCATCTATCTATCTATCTATCTATCTATCATCTATCTATCTATCTACCCATCTACCCACCCATCTACCCATCTATCTATCTATCTATCATCTATCTATCTATCTATCTATCTATCTATCATCTATCTATCTATCTATCTATCTATCTATCTATCTATCTATCTATCTATCTATCTATCTATCTATCTATCTATCTATCTATCTATCTACCCATCTACCCATCCATCCATCTATCCATCTATCCAAACACACACACAAAGCACCCATTCCCTATCGAAACCGTTTGCTTCCTAAAGTACCTTAGCATTAAAGCTCCACTAGAGGGCAGCACCTCTCCTGAGGTGGAAAAGGTGCATTGGCAACCTAGGTGGGCATCTCCTGGTGGTCTCCTTTCCTCGTCCCAATACAACCCTTGTCCGTCCACCAGCTGGGCCCAGAAGGGGGAGGAAGAAGAGGCAGCTCGGTCTCCTCGCTGGCGGGGATGGTGGTGGTGGTGGGAGGACGAAAAGAAAGGAAGAAAAAGAGGAGGGGGGGAAAGGAGGAGAAGAAGAAAGTTTTCTCCTCAGGGAGGGCCGGCCGCCGGGCTGTTCCTTCTTGGGGGACGCCCCTCCCTCCGCGAGAGGGGCCTCGCCCGGCTCCGCCCACCCCCGCCTCGCCTCACCTCTGGGGTGGGCGTGGCCGCGCGCGCCGAGGGAACCGCCCTCCCTCCCCCTGCCTCCCCTCCCTCCGCTGAGGTGGCCGGTTCCGCAAGTTTGACAGTTGGCGCGGAGGGCGCCGGTGAGGAAGGAGGGTCCTTGCGCCGCTGCGCGATTCGCGTCCCCTCCCCAACGCCGCCGGGGAGCCAAAGCCGCCTCACACGTCCCGAGGGGATCCCAGCCCCCCGTCTGCCCGGCCGGGGCCACCTAGCCAGCCGGCTTCGCCTCCTTTGGCCGCCGCCGTCATGTCTCGGGGTCCCGAAGAGGTCAACAAGCTGACCGAGAGCACCTATAAGGTGAGTGGGGGGCGAGAGGGAAGGGAGTGGTGGGGGGGGGGCTGGGGTCTTCTTTGCCCCCCCTCGAGGGGGAAAAGGGACCCCCGAATTGCAACCAGGCGAGGGCTTTCTTCCTCTCCCCTCCCCACCCAGCCTGACTCCACGCAAACTTAATTTTTTGCTCTTTTATGGGCTGGGAAGGTTGCAAAGGAAAACTTCTGTTTTGGCTGCTTTCGTGGGAGTTTCGACTTAAAAAAAAAAGTTGTTTCTTGCATTGCTCCTTCATAAAAAGAAAAATCTGTCCTTGGCTGCTTTCGTGGGAATGTTTTTTTTTTAATTTTTTAAAAAAACCAGATATTTTCTTGGATTGCTCCTTTTTAATTATATATATATATATATATATATATATATATATATATATATATATATATATATATATATATATATATATATATATATATATATATATATATATATATATATATATATATATATATATATATATATCTTTTTTATTTTAATTGAAAAGACAGTGACATGTCAGGATAACAATGACAAACAAAGCCAAAGAAAATAATAAATCTTAACACACAAGCTAGTAACTGTAACAATAATGTAACAATAATGAGCATAATATGACCAAAAAGAGTAAAAGAAAAAGAACTGTAACTAAATTTCTACTTAAACTTATATATTTGTATATATATATATATTATATTATATCCCCGGGTTGCTCCTCCTGTCATTTTTTTTTTAAAGTCTTGGTGCTACTTTTTTAAAAAGTTCTATCTAACTGCTTTCATGTGATTTTTTTCTTTATTAAAAAAAAAACGGTCACGTGTTGAATTGCTACTTTAAAATAAACATTTCCCAGGCTGTTTTCTTGTGATTTTTCTCTCCCTTGTGTGTCTTTTTTTTCCAAAGTCCTTTCTTGCTTTGCTCCTTTTTAAAGCAGTTATAGACTTTTTTTTTAAGGGAGCAGTTCCAGAAAAGATTTTAAATAGAGAGAAAAAGTCACAGGAAAGCACATTTTTAATGTGTCTTTTAAAAAAAAGAAAAGTCAGTGGCTATTTGTTTACTGTTATTGGTTTATTGCTCTTTGTTGGCAACCTGATGTGCGGGGCTAAGGATGTATTGCTTTTTATTGTTTAATGTTGGGGGTTATGCAATGACATTTCTTATTTCCTGCTCTCATTTTGGATCTGCTGATCTTGTTTCTTATGGATTGCTTATTATTGGTTTTGTAAGGATGGCTATTTACTTTTTATAGCTAGCTCAACATTGTGCTGGTAAAAATAGATGTGCTTTAGGGTGTGTTTGTGTATATGTTTCTTTTGCGAGTCCTTTCTCACAATACTTAGAAAGTGAATGGAAAGCTAAACCACTTCCCCAATGTGCATCTAATTGGGGCGTCTAATTCCCCAATTAGGTGGACATTGGACTACAGCTCCCATTGGCTTTTAGCTGGGGAAGATGGGAGTTGTAGTTGGCTAGAAGGACACACCATTGACTGAGGATGACGGGAATTTGGAAGATGTACTCAGTCGACACACCTGAACTGTGCTGATTTCCAGTTGGAATGAGTTATAAGCAAGCAAGTCAGAAAAATCACCAACTGGGAAGGGAAACAAAATCCAGATTTATTCAGTCAACTCAACTAGCCAAAATTCTGCACAATCCCTTGTTCTTTTTTTAAAAAAGAATTGCTTCTGATGAGAGGGTGGGATAGATATATTCAGCATGCTCCATCGCTGGGAATTTTCAAGAAAAGATCGGACAAGTATTTGTCCATCTCCTGTCCGGGATGATATAAGATCTCCTACTTGAGCAGAGGGTTGGACTAGAAGACCTCTAAGGTCCCGTCCAATCCTAAATTTCTACCTTTTGTGGTTTTTTTCTTTCTTTCTATCAGCATACGTTGCAAATTGTTTTCCATTTAACCTAGAGCAGTGGTTCTCAACCTTCCCAATGCCGCGACCCTTTAAATACAGTTCCTCATGTTATGGTGACCCCCCCCAACCATAAAATTGGTGTCTCGGTTCCTAAGACCATCGAAAATATATGTTTTCCGATGCTCTTAGGAGACCCCTGTGAAAGGGTCGTTCGATCCCCAAAGGGGTCCCGACCCACAGGTTGAGAACCACTGACCTAGAGTGAATGCTGGCTGGGGAAATCTGGGAGTTGAAGTCCACACATCTTAAAGTTACCAAGGTTGAAAAACATTGTCTTAGCCTGCTGTTTAAACCAAGCCATTGTGCCAAGCTACCTTCCCTTGTTTTATCAGAGTGTGCTACGAGGTTTTTTGGCTTTACCTAGAACTAAGCCCTAAGGTTAAATTTTTTGGGGGGGGAAACAAGAGGAGCATTTTATCCTCATAGGTGCCAAGTCAGGAGAAGGAACTTGGATAAAGCCAAGCAAACACCCATACAGTTATTGTCTTCCAGGCCTACCTTATTATTTATGAACAGAGTCTTACCACAGAAATCTTACCACCATTTTGCACTGGCCAAAAAGAGAAAAAAAACCTGCTGTTTCGCTATCCGTTTTCAGCAGCTGTCAAGGACACTTTATCAGGGATGGCTAGCAGACTTGGGGAACTCCGAAGAAAGATGCTTTCACCATCTTTGCAGATTCCAGGTGGGGAAAAAGTTGTCCGAGATGACCTTTGAGGTGGTTTCCATTGCTCAGCGCAAGAGTGTTCTCCTCGTGTCCCATTTAGGTGCAAATGTAAGTGTCAACATAAAGAGACTCTGGATCTAAATTAAAGTCCTGTCACCTTGGCTGGGAGTGGATGAAAAGCCATTTTTGAGTCCTGTGTAGATAGTTCTCATTGTGACTCAGGGGCTAAGACGCTGAGCTTGTCGATCCGAAAGATCAGCACTTCGGCGGTTCGAATCCCTAGCGCCACATAACTGAGTGAGCTCCCGTGACTTTTCCCAGCTTCTGCCAACCTAGCAGTTCGAAAGCACATGAAAAATGCAAGTAGAAAAATAGGGACCACCTTTGGTGGGAAGGGAACAGTGTTCCGTGCACCTTCGGCATTGAGTCATTCCGGCCACATGACCCCGGAGACGTCTTCAGACAGCGCTGGCTCTTCGGCTTTGAAACAGAGATGAGCACTGCCCCCTAGAGATGGGAACGACTAGCAGATGTGTGCGAGGGGAACCTTTACCTTTAGGTAGTTCTCAACTTACAACCATTCTTTTAAAGACTGTTCGGAGGTATGACGACCCTGAAAAAAAATGTCTTATGACCAGTCTGTGCATTATTACTTGCTACAGCATCCCCATGGTCAAAAAATGATCAGAATTCGTATGCTTGGCAACAGGCATGTGCTTATGATGGCAGCTGTCTCCTGTGGTCACCCGATCACAATGTATGACTTCCCCACTCAGCGTCCTACAAGCAAAGTCCATGGGGAAAGCCAGATTCCCTTACTAACCATGTATTTAGTAAACCTTTTGCAGTGATTCACTGAAACGTGGCAAAAAGTCATGAAATCAGGTGTGACTCACTTAACAACCCTCTTGCTCAGCAGTGAAAATTCTGGCTACCCCCACCCCCCATTGTTGTAAGTTGTGTTTGACCTGCATTGCTTGCTATGCTCATTTTCAACTGGAGCTTGGAACTAAGAAGATCCTCATGCTGGGAACGACGGAAGGCAAAAGAAGAAGAAGGGGACGGCAGAGAAGGAGGTGGCTGGACGGAGTCACCGAAGCAGCCGGCATGAGTTTTAACGGTCTCCAGAGGATGGTAGAGGACAGGAAGGCCTGGAGGAACGTGGTCCATGGGGTCGCGATGGGTCAGACATGACCTCACACCTAATAACAACAGGACTAAGGCTGCTCTCTATGCAAACCATCCACGTCTGAAAACATGGCAAGCAAACCAGGGTTTGTGGCCTTTGACTTCAACCCGAAGGTCTTACCCCAAATCACACTTTTTTTGCTGTCTCGCTTCAATGCCTTGGGCTGCCCAGCCCTGTCTGTCTGCTTGATCTCTAACCTTTTCCACTTTCGTTTCAAATTCTCTCCCGTCTCTGGGGTCTGCCTCCTTTCTTGCAGATTTTTTTTTAAAACCTTAAGCTTTTTCTGCCTGCAAAACCAGCACCGGGGATCTGGGCCCGTCCTGTGACTTGTGAGTCAACCCCTTTTCCCAAGCCTTGTTGGCTTCCTTTGGCAAAAAAAAAGAACCAACCCCAAAAAAGTCTGATTCAGACTGCCGGGGTGTGTTTATTTGGCAGAAGAGAGGCATGAGGTTTTCCCTTTGGGTGGGGTTAGGGAAAGTCACCTGTGTTTTCCAATCATGGAAACCCCACCATCCAGCTGGGGGGAGGGGGGGGGAGAAGACGGCTTCGACCGAACCTTGGTGGGATTTAAAGAGGAAATTCTAATTTACATTGTTGGAAGAAATGTCCTTCTGGATCCAGTTCCAAGTGGGGGGGGGGGAAAGGCACTGGAAACATGGAGGCTGCTTGGAATGATGGTTTGAATGGTGGACAGGATCACACGGCTTGAGCTCCTGAATAGAAAAGGGGGATCTGATGCTTCCAGATGTTGGGTGAAGAAGAAAAAGAGAGCGAGGTGCTGAAAATCCCTGGTTTTATGCCCTCTCTGGCCTTTGATCTTGATCTTGTACTCTGATTGGTTGTTAGACTCCCGTGGGGCCATGCAGGGGCAACTCTGTGTTTTGAGTCTGAGTTTGGTTGCCTTGCTGACTGATGTAATTTTCCTTAAGGGGTGCCTTGTGATGAGTTTCTGTGGAAGGCTAATTCTACCTTTGTTATGTAGAATGGACCGGCTCAGGCCTTTTAATGGCTCATTGACAAAGGTGGGGGCTATTAAGAGTGAGTCTGTTTCCTGCCTAAAACCATGTTTCTCCATTTGTTATCCAGGGGAATATAATATTCTGCCTTTTCAAATATTTCCCAGGGTATTTCATTTTTCTAGGAGAGGGGTGGGTTTTAACTTCCTACAAACAGAGCGGCACTATGTGGGGAACGGAACATAGAAATTATTCCCGATTAAGGCAGGTTGGTCGGCCGGATAAAACAGCTTACATCTCATCGATATAATTAGTTGGAGGTATGAGCATAAGACAACAATAGGGACGTTTTCTTTACCGCCTTCATGACTCAGAGGAGGCTGTATATTTACTCAGAAAGGGAAGCAGTGCTAATCTACTTTCCTAGCCTATCGAATGAGGTGTGGCTACAGTAGTCCTCCTTAACGAATGGGCTTGTGAGTTACAAATCTCCACTTTTTATATGAGAGCTGGCGTGTTCTCTAGGCCAGTGACGGTATTTCATTATATGAAAAGTCAAAAAAAAAAAAGGGCCCAACTTTTAGCATTAGCAAAATATCTCACCTGGGTTGGAAAGTTTTCTAAAGTATTTTATTTATTAAATTTCTAGAACAGGGGTCAGCAACCTGCAGCTCTGAAGCCGCATGTGGCTCTTTTGTCCCTCTGCTGCGGCTCCCTGTCGCCAGTCGGCTCTACAATTGATAGGGCTTTCGCTTAGGACAGGTAGAGGAAAAAGGATGCCACTCTAGGAGGAGACTCTATGGTGGAGGAACCAGACTTCCAGTTGGTAGAGGAAAAAAGGACGCCGCGCTAGGAGGAGACTCTATAGTGGGGGGAACCGGACTTCCGGTCAGCTCCAGAATTGGGAGGGAGGGGCTTCTGGTTAGGACCCGTTTGGCTCCTTGAGTGTTTAAGGTTGCCAACCCCTGTTCTACACCAACAGTTTCACTTAAGGGATTCTAGGTGGCTTACAACAGCTTTATAAAATCATAAAAATACACAAAGCGTAGCTTAAAAACAAGTTGAAGCTTCGAAGTAAAAATAAACCGGGTTAAAAATGCAAGGGCTAGGAGGTTAAGAAGGAATAGGGGTGCCCGCAGGCCCCCAGACATCCCCATGGCTGCATCATATTTTGAGAGCCTCCGTGCTAATGGGCAAAACCAGATCTTCCAGAAAACCAGAATAATAACGGAGTCTTGCTTCACCTCTGGAGCGAAGATGTCCCATAGGGATGGGGCAGCAGCTGGGAATGAATTTCCTCCCCTAGATCCTGCCAGTTGACCAAGGAGATAAGGCAGCATGCCTTCCTTGGGTTGACCTATTCTTCCAAAGCACCTGAGGGCAAGACAAGAAGAAATGGATGGAAGCTGAGCAAAGAGAGATCCAGCCTAGAGTTAAGAAGAAATTTCCTGTCCGTGAGAACAGATCAATGTATTTGGGATGAGATCGTTTCTTGGGTGTCCTGTTTCCATGCCAATAAACGGCTTTAAAAGTGATAACGGACCCAAAAACAGGGGTTGAGCTGATGGAAGGAAGAAGGGAAGTGTCCTCAACCTCCTCAACACAAACAAAGAGAGTAAGCACTCGTAATCCATATCTGCCCATAGAAATCTCCAGTTACGGGCACACCATCCAAGTATCTCTTAGGCACGAGGCCAGAAATAAGGACTTTGATAGCGTGGGAAGAGCACTTATAATGGCAAGTGTTTGTGTGCACCTCCCTAAGCCAACGCGGTGGTGCTACTGAGACAAGGAAGGTGCTTGTTCTACAAAGGGAAGTTTGGGAGAATAGACCATCGAAGTGGTTACGTCAACCTCTTAAGATGGCTGGACTTCAACTCCCAGAATTCCCCAGCCAGTGCAAGCCGATGACATGCTTCACTCTGCCTGCTCTTTTGCAGAGAGACACTAGATGGCCTAAGAGGGCCACCAAAAGAATCAACTCTGCTGCCATCTAGTGGCAACCCAGATCCTTTTTAGTGTTGTTAGTTGCGAAGTCATGTCCGACCCATCGCGACCCCATGGACCATGTTCCTCCAGGCCTTCTTGTCCTCTATCATCCTCTGGAGTCCATTGAAGCTCACGCTGACTGCTTTGGTGACTCCATCCAGCCACCTCCTTCTCTGCCGCCCCCTTCTTCTTTTGCCCTCCATCGTTCCCAGCATGAGGCTCTTCTCCAGGAAGTCCTTCCTTCTCATTAGGTGGCCAAAGTCTTTGTGTTTCCTCTTCAGGATCTGGCCAGATATTTCATTACCCAACTAGGTAACATCATCAATGCTAGAAGAAAATGTGGTTTAAAGTAAAGGAGGAGGAGGATTGGTGCTGTCTAAGCTTGGTTGTATTATTTTTTTTGAGACATTTGATTACCCAATTGAAGTAACATTATCTGTGCCCAATGATCACCATCACTGTCAAAACACCATCCACCCCATCCGAGCACTGATGATGTTACCTAGTCGGGTAATGAAACGTCTGCAAGTCCACCACCAAACTTTCAAATCTGTATTTTTGTCAGGGTCTCCTTCTCGAGCAGGGGGTTGGATTAGATGACCTCCAAGGTTCCTTCCAACTCTTTTATTCTATGTAAACTCAGAGTGCATCAAGGACTGAATGAACAGGTTGCCTATATCGCCCTTGGAGACGTGTGAGATTTGATCCATTAGTGCTACTCACGGCAAAGAGTGCATGAAAAAAAAATAAGCTGTTAGGCAGGGCCCTTAAGATAATGGATTAAGTTCATTTGCTTTGGCTCTAAGCCGTAGCAAGATAACTAGGCACATATTCCTAGGCGATAAAGGACAGAAACTACACACAATTTTAGGAACTTGGAAACTGCTCATTCCCATCAGTGGCACATAGAACAGAATAGAATTAATTTTTTATTATAAACGGTTATATGCATTGACAAAGACAATACACCACACTTACAAGTAACATTAGAACTTCCCGTTCCTTCTTACAGCAGATATTTATCGGTGCATTTTTACAAACTTTTTTTTTGCCCCTCTCAATCCATCTGTGTATATTTTTACACTTATCATCCTATTATTTCTTACTGTTTTGCTCATCAGTCTATGTTTCGTTATTTGTATCAGATGGCCTTTATTGCTCTTCTACTAATAAATACCTTTTTCTACTTCTGTAAATCCTACTTTTCCTACCTTCTTATCACTAACTCCTACTACTTCTATACTACAAACTATATGTTTTAGATTCTTATTTCCTATTTCTATCATCTAGCCATTTGTACCATTTTTCCCAAATTAGATAGTAGAATTAAATTCTTTATTGGCCAAGTGTGATTGGACCCACAAGGAATTTGTCTTTGGTGCAGATGCTCTCAGTGTAAATAAAAAGACAAGATACATTCGTCACGAATCATAAGGTACAACACTTAATGATAGTCCTAGGGTACAAATAAGCAATCAGGAAACAATATCAATATAAATTGTAAGGATACAAGCAACAAATTTACAGTCCTGCAATCATAAGAGAGAGGAGATGGGTGATAGGAACGATGAGAAGACTAATAGTAATAGTTATGCAGACTTAGTGAATAGTTTGACAGTGGTGAGGGAATTATTTGTTTAGCAGAGTGATGGCGTTTGGGATATTTACAGGTCTTCGACTTACGACCGCAACAGAGCCCAAAATTGATGTTGCTAAGGGAGCCCTGTGTTAAGTGAGTTTTGCCCCATCTTACGACCATTCTTGCTTCTGCTGTTAAGTGAATCACTGCGGAGTGATTGAGGAGTTACGTACCCGGTTGTTAAGCGAACCTGACTTCCCCATTGAGTTTGCTCATCGGAAGGTCGCAAAAGGGGATTATATGACCCCGGGGACACTGCCACGGTCAAGGACTACCTACAGTATAAAAAATACTTTTTATGTATTTAATTTTATCCCACCTTTATTATTATCTATTATCTATATATATATTAAAATGGCTCTGTGTGTGTCTGTCTGTGCGTCTGTCTGTCTGTGTGTTCCAGCATAACTCTGGAATGCCTCGAACAATTTCAACCAAACTTGGTACACAGATGACTTACTCTCTGGAAACAAATACTGTGGGGGTAAAACAGCCCTAACACCCCTCAGGGTTTGTGTTCTGTTAAGATACAGCCTGTTGTGCCTTAAAGTGGCTTCTACCGTACTGCGTTAAAGTGACTTCTACTGTACAGTGCTGTGGAGTTGCCATGGTAATGGCTTCACAGTACTCCACGAGGGCTCCTTCTGGTAAGGGGGAAAATCCAACATTAGAAATCCTGTCTAATTCAGGATTAGAATAAATAAATACCTGGGCAACCCCAGGTTATCAGCTGGTTTTTAATAAACAACAATAAGAAGTCCCTACCCGTGGAAATTCACACGGTCTAGCTTTTTTCCGATGACTGTAGGGCTGCTTTCAAGCGGCAACATCTCCAGAAAAATCCAAGTATTTTTCCTCTTCACTTTTGAATAACCTCTTTTGCTAATGTCAACTTGCTCAGGCAAACCTTCTTAGGGTATCGGGCCCTTGTTTAGTTCTGGATTTACTTGTGCCTTGTTGACACAAGCCAACATTCAGTCAACCTCTGCTAATTCAGCAGGCCAAACTATGATAAGATGGAGGGGAAAAGTCAGAAGGAACTCTGTGGATTCTGGAGAGTAAATTTACTTTGGAGACCTGTCAGATGTCAGGGTTAGGGTTAGAGGTAGTGACAGATTTTATTTTCCTGGGCTCCAAGATCACCGCCGATGGGGACTGCAGCCAACAAATTAAAAGATACTTGCTCCTGGGGAGGAAAGCAATGGCAAATCTAGACAGCATACTAAAAAGCAGAGACATCACCCTGCCAACCAAAGTGCATATATGATTTTCCCCGTTGCAATGGATGGCTGTGAAGGTTGGACCATAAGGAAGGCTGAGCGCCAAAGAATGGTGGCCTTTGAACTCTGGTGCTGGAGAAGACTCCTGCAAGTTCCTTGGACTGCAAGGCCATCCAACCGGTCAATCCTGGAGGAGATCAACCCTGACTGCTCTTTAGAAGGCCAGACCCTGAAGAGGAAACTCAAAGACTTTGGCCACCTAATGAGAAGGAAGAAGGACTCCCTGGAGAAGAGCCTCATGCTGGGAACGATGGAGGGCAAAAGAAGAAGGGGAGGACAGAGAAGGAGGTGGCTGGACATAGTCACTAAAGCAGTCAGCGTGAGCTTAAATGGACTCCAGAAGATGGTAGAGGACAGGAAGGCCTGGCGGAACATGGATTTTTTAAAATTAAATTTATTTTAATAAAATGCTTTTGGAGTAAAAACATACCTAAAGATAGTTTTCTCTTTAAGATACATTCATAAATTAGTTTATTCAGCATGAAAAGGAGCTTAGTTAGGTAGCATTTAGGCTGCAATTTTGGGACTGTCGGTGACTCAACAGCAGGTTAGAAGATGAGCCGCTGCCGGATAAAGATCACGATTTAAATTCTGGCTTAAATCATGATTTAAATCAACTTGATCTAAATCAAATAACACCCTTGGCTTCGATTCTCTTCCCTGAATTCCATCATCGTTCAAGGTCAACAGAACTTAGATTTGAAGCCCTGAAGCAACCAGACCACTGCGAATTCTCCTTTTGGGCATTTATTATTGACAGGGAAATGGTGACAGAACGGCTGACATATTTGCTCCTTAGAAAAATCCAAGCGACAACATTAAGTCCGACAGGAGCTGGCAAGGCATGGAACGACTGTTTGCGTCAACAGAACTTGCTTAACCAGGCGAGCAAAGGTAGGGCAGATGTATTCAGGCAGCAGACAGAAATTTTATTGAAGACCTTTAGGCCAGAAAGTTTTAAATTGTGCCAGGGAAAAGCCGCTTTTATTTTCTAGGCTAGTGTTTCTCAACCTAGTTGAGAACTTAGGACTGAGGTCCTTAGAACTGAGGTGAAACTTCCTGACAGTGAGAACAATTAATCAGTGGAACAGCTTGCCTCCAGAAGTTGTGAATGCCCCAACACTGGAAGTCTTTAAGATGTTGGATAGCTATTTGTCTGAAACGGTATAGGGTTTCCTGGCTAGGCAGGGGGTTGGACTAGAAGACCTCCAAGATCCCTTCCAACTCTACTATTGTATTATTGTATTGTAACCTTGGCAACCCTGAAGACCTGTGGACTTCAATTCCCAGAATTCCCCAGGTGGGGAATTCTGGACATTGAATCCGCGCATCTTCAAGTTGGCCAAGGCTGGGAAACACCGATTTAAAGTCCCTGATAAGGTCAGGGGGCTTAGAAAAACAGGAGATGGTTATTAACGCGCACCGATGACATTAGCTGGTACGGTAATGAAAAGTCTACAAATAAACCACTAAGTTCAGAAAGCACCAAGGACTGCACAGATGATTGTGGATCAGGCAGAAAGCCTTGGTAGATCCACCTCACTGGAAAACCAAATCTACTTTTATTGAGATTGGCTGTAATAACAGAATCAGAGGTGCTATCCAGCAGGTTCTGACCAATTCCGGAGAACCGGTAGCGGAAATTTTGAGTAGTTCGGAGAGGCGGTAAATGCCACCTATGACTGGCACTGCCCACATCTATTCGCTGCCTCCCGAGTCCCAGCTGATTGGTGGGAGGGAAAGGGGATTTTGCAGTAACCTTCCCCTGCCACACCCACCAAGCCACGCCCACAGAACCAGTAGTAAAAAAAATAATTGAATCCCACCACTGAACAAAATATTAAAACTTGGTTTGTTAAACCTCTTTCTCCAGTAAATGAACGGGCCACTTCTGAACATTTTTTGGACATTCTGGACTTTAAAAAATGGTTTCCCTATTGTCAATAGAGCTTGCCTATCTACGTATTCCTGCTTGAGCAGGGGGTTGGACTAGAAGACCTCCAAGGTCCCTCCCAACTCTAATTCTGTTATTTATATCCTTATACACCAGTGAATTAAAAGAGGCGTCTGCCTGAGCCATTTTTGAAAATTTTGGGGGACATTCTGGACTTTAAAAAAATGGTTTCCTCATTGGCAATTGAATTTGCACGTCTCCATATTCCTGCTTGAGCAAGGGGTTGGACTAGAAGACCTCCAAGGTCCCTTCCAAGTCTTAGTCTGCTATTCATACCACTTTCCTTATTCTCTGCAAGGACAGAAGGAAGTGCCCCGATCACCACAAACCATATAAATTCCAAGATCAGTAGTCATGACAAAATTTCTCCAAGTCCCAGGGGGGGTACCGAGAGCTGTAAAAGGAAATAAGGGTGACTCCTTTCTCCTCACAGGGCCGAGTGCCAGTTGACTTAACATGCAATCCCTTTTATTGGCTTCATATCAGAAGATATTTATTCCGGTTGCACAACATTCCTCCCACATACTTTGAAAAGAATGAAAAATATATAGAGGGGGGGAATTTGAAACTTATTGCATTGAATTTCCTGGGGACTATTGGGCCCTAGTTCACTGCAAGGCGGTGTTTCTCAACCTTGGCAACTCGTAGACTTCAACTCCCAGAATTCCCCAGTCAGCATGGCTGACTGGAGAATTCTGGGAGTTGAAGTCCACAAATGGCTGGCTGGGGAATTCTGGGAGTTGAAGTCCACAAATCTTAAAATTGCCAAGGTTTGACACTCCTTGTGTAAGGGTTAAGGCATCAGGCCGGAAACTGGGAGATGGAGAGTTCTAGTTTTGCCTAGGGCACAAAAGCCAGCTGGGTGACCTCGGGCCAGCTACTCTCTCTCAGCCCTAAGAAGGAGGCAATGGCAAACCACTTCCCAAAAAACCTTGCCAAGAAAATTTCAGGGACCCGTCCAGGCAGTATCCGAGAATCGGACACATCATAGAACGGAAGGAGAGGGGGAAAAAACTTAAAGACACGGTATCGTTAAACCAGGGGCCTTAATTCAATATTAGAACTTACACCTCTCTCTGCAAGGGCCGTTTTAAAATATGTGCCTCTAAGTTTGGACTACTGCATTGCTGCAAACTTTTTTTTTTAATGGATTAATCGGTTTAGATAAGGTGTTGTAAGGGATCATAAAGAGTAGGGACTAAGACACTTGAGTTGTTGATCAGAAATGTCGACAGTTCGGCGGTTCGAATCCCTAGCACCGCGTAACGGAGTGAGCTCCCATTACTTGTCTCAGCTTCTGCCAACCTAGCAGTTCGAAAGCAGGTAAAAAAATGCAAGTAGAAAAATAGGAACCACCTTTGGTGGGAAAGTAACAGCGTTTGGCATTGAGTTATGCCAGCCACATGACCACGGAAACATCAGCGCTGGCTCTTCGGCTTTGAAACAGAGATGAGCACTGCGCCCTAGAGTCGGGAACAACTAGCACACATGTCCGAGGGGAACCTTTGCCTTTACCTTTGAAGAGTTCAAAACTGAATTTAAAACTAGCAACCTCAGACCTCCCAGATTGTTGTCAAAGGTAGCTAGCAACTATCATTTCGTGTGTGTGTGTGTGTGTCGTGTCTTAAGGAACAAAGGTGAAGTTTTCAGCGAGGGATTTCTGTTTGAACAACAAAACCTTCTCTAATACAATACTCAAAGGGCAGGAAAAACTCTTTAATCTGTAAACTGCACGTGTATATCTCAGGTTTACTTTGCTATACTAAAAATTAAGCTCCCCCTGATCCTTTTGGTTTTATAAGAAGGCCTCTGGGGCTCTACGTTAAAACCAGACTGATATAGTCAAAACTAAATAGAATATTTGAGGCTAATGCTTTGCAGCAGATCAGTTGTTCTTCTGGTTTAGAAGAAAGATACACCTCGACTTACGACCACAGCTGAGCACAAAATTTATCTTGCTAAACGGGACAGTTGCTAAGTGAATTTTGCCCCATTTTACGACCTCCCTTGCCTCTGTTGTTATGTGAATCCCTGCAGTTATGAAGTTCATAACACGGTTGTTAAGTGAATCTGGATCCCCCATTGATTTGGCTTGTCAGAAAGGTTGTAAAGGGGGATCAACCGTCATAACCGTGAGTCAGTTGTCAAATATCTGAATTTTGATCCCGGGACCATGGGGATGCCGCAGCGGTTGTAAGTGTGAAAAAGCGACCCTTTTTTCAGTGCTGTTATAACTTCAGACAGTCACTAACCAAACTGTTATAAGTTGAGGACTAACTGTAAAGTAAAACTCTATTATTTTTTAATGTTATGGGCTTAAAATCTGTATTTTGTGACCTGGAAAGGCAAGTCCTCGCATTATTTTCCCAACGTCATATTTTATTATTTCATCCTGGCGAGTGCACCAAAAAAATAAAATAAAAAAATAATTACACACCAACAGAAGAAAATGTTATATATATATATATATGTATGTATGTATGTATGTATGTATGTATGTATGTATGTATTTGCATTACAACATGGGAGGAAGGTCATTACTCCCTCTTTCTGTCCTTCGGCTCATCACAGAAGACCATGCAGGCAATATATATATTGGAATGTGCAGAGATGGATAGGCTCACGAAAGAATTAAAAGAGAAAGAAGAATCTGAATATTACTGCATATGGGATTTATGCTAGAATTGGCTAGAGAAAAAGGGAGGGGGGAAGCAGGAAAGCAAAAAAGAAAGGAAGAAAGATCAACAAATTAAAAAACAACTATAAACAAAATAAAAAGTTTTTTTAATTTTTTTTAAAAAATTGTCATCTCTACTATTTGTTGGCACTTTCAAAAATGAAGGTGCAGAGTTGATTTCTGTCCCGTTGGCTCCTTCACAATAGTGGCTTCTTGAAGTGATCCACTTGAACCAGAGGCCAAAGTCCTCAAGACCATTCGAAAGATTATTTTATGTCTTCTATGATATTTACCCAGAGGGTTATGCCAGTTTTTGCCTTCCCTGGGCTCAAGACTGAGCCAAGATCTGTGTTTACCCAGCGAATCTCAGAACAGTTGCTGAGAAATAGGATTGGCTAAGAGAAGACATCCTGTTCAGGTGTATGTGATGCAACAGTGAAATGGGGTAGGCTGTAGAGCAGGGGTGTCCAAACTTGGGAACTTTAAGACTTGTGGACTTCAACTCCCAGAATTCCCCAGCTGGCTGGGGAATTCTGGGAGTTGAAGTCCACAAGTCTTAAAGTTCCCAAGTTTGGACACCCCTGCTGTAGAGCAATGTTAGCAGTCTTCCAAGATCTCAGGGGCTGCCACAAAGAAGAGGGAAGACCACCTATTCTCCACAGCACCTGAGGGCAGGACAAGAAGCAACGGGTGGAAACTAATCAAGGAGAGAAGCAACATAGAACTAAAGAGAAATTGCCTGACAGTGAGAACAATTAATCAATGGAACAACTTGCCTCCAGAAGTTGTGAATGCTGGAAGTTTTTAAGAAGAGATTGGACACCCATTTGTCTGAAATGGTATAGGGTTTTCTGCCTAAGCAGGGGGTTGGACTAGAAGACCTCCAAGGTCCCTTCTAACTTCTAACCTCTACTCTACTCTACTCTACTCTACTCTACTCTACTACAGAACAGAACAGAATTCTATCCTATTCAGGTGTACATGAAGCAACAGTGAAATGGAGTAAAGCAATGTTAGCAGTGTTCCAAGATCTCAGGGGCTTCCACAAAGAAGAGGGAGTCAATCTATTCTCCAAACCACCAGAAGGTAGGAGAGGAAGCAATGGATAGAAACTAATCAAGGAGAGAAGCAACCTGGAACTAAGAAGAAATTTCCTGGCAGGGAGAACAATTAATCGGTGGAATTGGAAGTTGTGGGTGCTCTTCTTGAAGGTTTTCAAGAAGATGTTAGATATCCATTTGTCTAAAATGGTGTAGAGCAGGGGTGTCCAAACTTGGGAACTTTAAGACTTGTGGACTTCAACTCCCAGAATTCCCCAGTCAGCTTAAAGTTCTTAAAGTTCCCAAGTTTGGACACCCCTGGTGTAGAGTCTCCTGCCTGAACAAAGGTTTGGACTAGAAGATCTCCAACTCTGTTATTTGATATTCTAATGTTTCTTAACTTTGGCAACATGAAGATTTGTGGACTTCAACTCCCAGAATTCCCCAGCCGTGAAGATTTGTGGACTTCGTCTCCCAGAATTCCCCAGCCGTGAAGATGTGTGGACTTCAACTCCCAGAATCCCCCATGGTTGGCTGGGGAATTCTAGGAGTTGAAGTCCACACATCTTCACGTTGTCAAGATTGGGGAACAAGGTTGACAAAACATTTGACTCGTCCAGGTGTTTCAGGCCAGTAGGTGTGAGAGTTGAGTGCAATAAGGAAGAGCTTCCCTAAAATACTTTCACCCTGTTGTATTTTACATGCCCGCTGCGTAGGAGTGAGTAGTTTAAGATCAACTTTATGGTCACAGAAGGAGGAGGAAGAGTTGACGGAAATCTCCAACTCCATTCAGGCTTGCTATTTTAAGACGAATTGCAATATTAAATGCTTTCCTCCAGATTTGGAAACTATATTTCCTAAAATTATAAGGGTTTGCTAAATTAGCTTTGATGCTTTAAATTCTGGGAACTGCAGTGCTATCCTATCTGAAGCCAGACGGAATCAGATTACATTAAATCCGTTTTGCTAACTCTGTTTGTGTTTACACTCATTGCAACCTTCGCATTCTTCCTTAATTTATGTAAACTGTTTTCCTTTTAAAGCGGTTCATTTTCTTTTAAAAACATATCAGGTCGCAGATGTAACTGTGTTGTTATTTTCCTTGTGGGTTTTTTTCCCCCCTCCGTGTAAAGAATTATGTTTAAAGTAACATGATAGTTCTTTGTTTCAAAAGGACACTTTGCAAGTTTTTATTTTGATTTTAAAAAAACCACAATCACGAAATACGTATTCTGAAGTAGACGGGTAAAAAATTAACCCGAAGTCTCTTGCAACTTCCTACTGTTGGAAAGTTTTTAATCACTCTCGGATTGAGGTTCATCCTGGCTTTTTGCTAAGAATGTGAGCAAGTTGACAAACCAGATTTAAGAAATATCCTTACTCTGCGGAGTCCGCATTAATTCTGTTTTATTATTGTCCTTAAACTTAAGATTAATTGGTTAGGACAGGGGTGTCCAAACTTGGCAACTTTAAGACTTGTGGACTTCAACTCCCAGAATTCCCCAGCCAGCTTCTTCTAAAAATCTTCCAGGGCTGGAATCTGGATATCACATTTTGGGGTGATTATAATGAAAAGCAGGCCGCCAGTTTTATAAATACGTAAAATGTCAAAATGCGAAGCAATATTTTTTTTCTCTGACTCCAAAATCCTTTTTAGCAAGCTTGAAAAGCCGCTGGGTCAAAACTCTACATGTGTTTTTAAAGCGTAAATGACAGGGCTAGAAAATAGCTAGAATTTTCAGTTAATTTAAGGGAAGACCTTAACTCCATCTCTCGTTTTCTTGTTGCTCCTCAGAATGTTATGGAACAATTCAATCCAGGGCTGCGGAATTTAATTAATCTGGGGAAAAACTATGAAAAAGCCGTTAACGGTAAGTCTCCATTACACATTTAATGTGTCTATATTGTCAATTTTTTAAGCGTAGTCTTTATTGTCATTGTACAAAATAAACACAACGAAATTGGTTGATTTTTTGATTTTGCGGTTTGAAAATCTAATAGCTGCCTTGCAGTGAAATACAGGCAGTCTTCGATTTACGACCGCAATTGAGCCCAAGATTCCGGTTGCAAAGTGAGGCAGCCGTTCAGTGAGTTTTGCCCCATTTCACGACCTTTCTTGCCGTCGTTAAGGGAATCCCTGCAGTTGTTAAGTAAGTCACACGGTTGTTAAGTGAATCTGGCTTCCCCCATTTGACTTTGTTCGTCAGGAGGTCGCAAAAGTGGATCACGCAACCCCGGGACACTGCAACCGTCATAAATATGAATCAGTTGTCAATCATCTGAATTTTAATCGCGTGACCATCAAGATGCTGCATCGCCATAAGTGCAAAAAACGGTCATAAGTCCCATTGTCCAGTGCCGTTGTATTTGTATTGTATTTATTAGTTTGTCAAACATGTACAAGATAACAGGTATAAATATAAACATCGCCACGATGTAAAAAAGATGTGGAGACTCTACAAAGAGTGCAGAGAAGAGCAACAAAGATGATGAGGGGACTGGAGACTAAAACATATGAAGAACGGTTGCAGGAACTGGGCATGTCTAGTTTAATGAAAAGAAGGACTAGGGGAGACATGATAGCATTGTTCCAATATCTCAGGGGCTGCCACAAAGAAGAGGGAGTCAAGCTATTCTCCAAGGCACCTGAAGGCAGAACAAGAAGCAATGGGTGGAAACTAATCAAGGAGAGAAGCAACTAAGAAGATGTTGGATAGCCATTTGTCTGAAACGGTATAGGGTTTCCTGCCTAGGCAGGGGGTTGGACTAGAAGACCTCCAAGATCGGCAGTTCAGAGGTTCGAATCCCTGGCTCCGCGTAACAGAGTGAGCTCCCGTGACTTGTCCCAGCTTCTGCCAACCTAGCAATTCGAAATCACATAAAAAATGCAAGTAGAAAAAACAGGAACCACCTTTGGTGGGACGGTAACAGCGTTCTGTGCTCCTTTGGCGTTGAGTCATGCCGGCCACATGACTACGGAGACGTCTTTGGACAGAGCTGGCTCTTCGGCTATGAAGCGGGGGTGAGCACCGCCCCCTAGAGTCGGGAACGAGTAGCACATATGTGCGAGGGGAACCTTCATCCAAAATGCCTGCAGAAATCAGTCATTTGGGGTAAACGCTTAAGAATGTTTTTCCAAACGAGGAACGCAAATGGTTATATTTGAAGATAGAAAGCTCAACCATCTTTGCGGGTTCCTCATTCTGACCATAAATATTTGGTCTACTCTCTGCCATCATCCCTTAAAGTTTTATGAGGCTTGCAAAAAAAAAGAAAAAAGAAATCAACTTGGTCACTCGAAAAAAACATCCAGGTGACCAGGTATGAAATATTGGCAAAAGCTATTCCCCTCCCTCCTGTATTATAGGAAAATCTTGACGCATCAGCAGCTTAACGTATTTTATGGGCTGCAGAGTTGGGTGAGCTCCGTTGCAAAGGGATAACAACACGCTGACCTCAAGATGAGTCATTGCTGATCTTATGGAGATCTTATTTATTTATTGTCAGGGATCCAAAGTTGTTCCGCAGTAGCTTTAAAATAAAGAAAAGCAAACCACAGCTGCCCGCTTCCCCCAAAATTAAAACAGTAGCCACCCACGTGGAGTAGATGTCTGAGAAAGTCCAAGAGCCACCCTTCTCATGCAAACTGGACCCGCTGCTACGGCAGAGAATTTCACTGGGCCTTTATTGATGTTCTTTTTTTTTAATCCCCAGGCTCCGGAGGCTTTTCCCCAAGCTCCGGAGGCTTTTCCCGAGCCTCCGGGAGAACGAAAACAGCCTCCTCCGGGCTCCAAGGCTCTCCGGAACCTGGAAACAAGCCCATTTTCGGATTCCTGGAAGCCTCGATTTTTGCCCTCTCAGAGCTCCACGCAGCCCCTGCACTTGCTTGGCATCCAAAATGGGCCGTGTGGAGACTCCTGGGAGGGGCTGGGCGGTTCCGGTGGTTCCTTGCAACTACCATTTCGCCCAAACTGGTGCGAACCGGCTGAATCCCACCACTGGGTTGGGCTGAGAGAATCAGTGGCTCGAAGTAACCCAGCTGACTTTCATATGTACGGTTGGAACAGTCTCCTGGTCATTGTCCCAAAGTCATCCAGTCAGCTTTCATAACTAAAGTGGTTCTAGAACTCACCATCACCTAGTGATTAGCCCAAAGTCACCCAGCCAGCTTTCATGCCTAAGGCAGGACTAGAACTTACCATCTCCTGGTGATTCGCCCAAAGTTGCCAAGCTGGTTTTCATGCCTAAGGCAGGACTAGAACTCACTGTCTCCTGGTGATTGGCCCAAAGTCACCCAGCCAGCTTCCATGCCTAAGGCAGGACAAGAACTCACTGTCTCCTGGTGATTGGCTCAGTCACCCAGCCTTCATTCATGCCTAAGGCAGGACTAGAACTCACTGTCTCCTGGTGATTGGCCCAAAGTCACCCAGCCAGCTTCCATGCCTAAGGCAGGACAAGAACTCACTGTCTCCTGGTGATTGGCTCAAAGTCACCCAGCCTTCATTCATGCCTAAGGCAGGACTAGAACTCACTGTCTCCTGGTGATTGGCCCAAAGTCACCCAGCCAGCTTCCATGCCTAAGGCAGGACAAGAACTCACTGTCTCCTGGTGATTGGCTCAAAGTCACCCAGCCTTCATTCATGCCTAAGGCAGGACTAGAACTCACTGTCTCCTGGTGATTGGCCCAAAGTCACCCAGCCAGCTTCCATGCCTAAGGCAGGACAAGAACTCACTGTCTCCTGGTGATTGGCTCAAAGTCACCCAGCCTTCATTCATGCCTAAGGCAGGACTAGAACTCACTGTCTCCTGGTGATTGGCTCAAAGTTACCTAGCTGGTTTTTTATGCCTAAAGTGGTACTCAAACTCACCGTCTCCTGGTGATTGGCCCAAAGTCACCCAGCCAGCTTCCATGCCTAAGGCAGGACTAGAACTCACTGTCTCCTGGTTTCTCCGCCAGCGTCTTAACCGCTTGACTAGATCGCTATACTTTTGCTGTTTTGACTTGTTTTGAAGCTTATTTCTCCTCTGCCAACGAAAGCAAGCGTTAGATCCAACAGTTAGATTCCAATTTCTCTTTTTATTGTGTCAGTGCTGGGGTCTCACTTGCAATTCATTTGCTCCACAAGGGGCTGCAGGAGACAGGAGAAAGGGGGGCCGGAAAGAGAAAGAGAGATCCCATTTGCTGGCTGATCACTGAAGTTAGCCCACTTTGGCATCATTTCGAAAGACGGTCTATTCTTAGAGACGGTGGTCTTGTTTGGGATGCACATAATTTTAGTTTGTTTTTTTTCTTCCTCGTGGTGTAATTTCAGGACTTTGAAGGCAACTTGTCAGATGTAATACATGTGGCTTTGCTCCAGTCCGCCTGCAAGACATATTTTTCCACTCAAAACAGCTTTTTGGGGAAAAGTAGCAAATTAAAACACGATGGAGAGGGATGAAAGAACCATTTGCATCCATTAATTTAACCCTGGGCTTTGTTTAAGGAAAGCCCTGCCAATGGCATCATTTCAATATAATGCAGGGTATTTATGCAACCTATGCAAATAAATTATTTGTATGCCTTCGGCTGTTTGGCAAGACGCCCACTGTCGCCTGAGCGGTCTCGACTGGCATCCTCAACTTATGACCGCCATTGTAACGGTCATAAAGCAAATCATCATGTGACCGGGCCCAATTTTATGGCCATTTTAACACCTGTAGTTTTTAATCAGTACAGTCGCAAAACAAATCACGTGACCTTAACCCAGGGGTGTCCAAACTTGAGAACTTTAAGACTTGTGGACTTCAACTCCCAGAATTCCCCAGCCAGCCATGGCTGGCTGGGGAATTCTGGGAATTGAAGTCCACAAGTCTTAAAGTTCTCAAGTTTGGACACCCCTGCCTTAACCGAATCTAACTTCCCCAACTGACTTTCTTTTGTCAGCATCTGGCTGGGAAAATTTAAGAGTAAAAGAACTGATTTTTTCTTGTCGTTATTGTTGCAGAATTATTCTTGCCATAGAAATGGCAAAGTTGTGGGCCGCCAGCAGAGATTTGGCCAGTGAGGAGGTTGGGGAGGAAGATGGACCAGTCCTGGAGTCTGGGGAAGGCTCTGACGAGGGCTCTGTGTCGGAGGCAGAGAGGGGGCCAGGGCCATCTGACAGTTATCAGCTGCCTTCAGAGTCAGACATCAGTGAGGCAGACGAACAGCTGGAGCCTGTTCCCAGTCTGCGCATGCGCAGAATTGCCAGACGAAGGGAAGAGCTAAAGAACAGGGGTCAACTTGGGAGTAAGGCCATAGGTGGACGGTGAATGGCCCCTCCCAGAGGAAATAAAAGGGGAGCGTCAGGGGAGTGGAGTTTGCAGGAGACCATTAATTCGCTTAATTGGTTGGTGACTCTCTAAGATTCCTTGCCAAGCTTTGCAGATATCAGCCTGGCAGCTCTCCAAGCCAGATAAGGTCTGTGACTGTAAATCCTCCTTTGAAAGACTTTGCTGGATATGAATGAGCAGAATTCACAGTCAATTAATAAAAGGGTTTTTTGTCGGGACAAGGAGTTGGCTTCCTGCTCTCGGGAAGCTTCAGTCAGAACAGGATGAAATGCAATATCCGCACCCAAATTTTTGATCATGAGACTGACTGTGGGGATGCTAGGACAGTTGTTAATGTGAGGATTGGTTGTAAGTCAGGTTTTTTCCAGTGCCGTTGTTAACTTTCAAGAGTCACTAAACGAATGGCTGTAAGTCAGGGACTACCTATAGGACCCTCCCTCTGTCCAGCTTACCTCCCAGGGTTATTAATGGCAGAGCAAGTAAGAGGAAGCAGCCGAGATCCTGAACTAACAAGGCAAGATATGATTCTAATAAATTAATATCACATGCAGACGGGATATGAAAATAAGGAACAGAGGAGAGTATCAAAGCCAGCTGCGCTGGGGCTTCATTAAAATGTTGAACTGGTTCGGCTTTGATGTGAAGCAGAAGTAGAACCTTCCTCCAGAAAGATTCAAATCTTCACTCTGGCTGAATAGGAAAATTATAGACTTCCTACTCTGTGGGAGCCGTTTCTCGTAAATGTTTAAAAAGCACCCAGTTGCTTAGCAAACACGACTACGTCCAATTCATTTGTTCTCCGTTCGTGAACGAGGGGAAAGGGAGTGTTAGAACTGTAAATTGGATTAAGCTCTTTCCATCTTAGGGACGCAGTGGCTCAGTGGCTAAGACGTTGAGCTTGTCGATCAGAAGGTCTGCAGTTCGGCAGTTCGAATCCCTAGTGCCCTGTAATGGAGTGAGCTCTCGTTAGTTGTCCCAGCTTCGGCCAACCTAGCAGTTCGAAAGCACGAAAAAAAAATTAAAGTGGAAAAATAGGAACCACCTTTGGTGGGAAGGGAACAGCGTTCCGTGCGCCTTCGGAGTTGAGTCATGCTGGCCACATGACCACGGAGACGTCTTCGGACAGCGCTGGCTCTTCGGCTTTGAAACGGAGATGATCACCAATACCTCCTAGAGTCGGGAACGACTAGCACGTATGTGCGAGGGGAACTTTTACCTTTACCTTCCATCTTAACCAGCTTGAAGCCTTGATTTCGAATGACTTAAATGGGGAAAGGAAGCCCATTTCAAGGGCTGAATAAGCAACCATTTCATTTTGGCTAAAATGTTCTGCAGGTAGTCCTTGATTTTGTCGTATGCCCGGCTGGCTAAGAGAATTCTGGGAATTACAGTCCATGCATTTTCAACTTCCCAAGTTTGGAAGGAAAAAAAACCTGTTGTAGACCAAGTAGCATGTAACGTCAGAAGGCAACTTCAGATTTATATTCAGGATAATAGATTAATAATCCATCCCTATCTGGGGAAGGTTAACTTGTCAATAATATTTTATTTTCTTCGGTTCAGTTGGCAAGGTGTTTTCAGAAGTGGTTTGCCATTGCCTCCCTCCTAGGGCTGACAGAGAGTGGCTGGCACAAGGCCACCTAGCCGGCTTTCCTGTCTAAGGCGTACTGGAACTCACAGTCTCCTGGTGATTGGCCCCAAGCCACCCAATCAGCTTTCATGCCTAAGGCGGGACCTCATAGTCTCTTGGTGATTGGCTCAAAGTCATCCAGCTGGCTTTCATGCCTAAGGCGGGACTAGAACTCACCGTCTCCTAGTGATTGGACCAAAACCATCCAGCTGACTTTTATGTGTACCGTGAAACTAGAACTCACAGTCTCCTGGTGATTGACTCAAGGCCACCTAGCTAGCTTCATGCCTAAGGCGGAAGTACAACTTACAGTCTCCCGGTTTCTAGCCTGATGCCTTAGCCAAAAGTGGCTATATTTAATATATATTTAATTGACGATTAAGTACACTACTTCCAAGAACAATTAACGCAAGCTTTTTCTTTTCTTTCTTTTTTTTTCATTTTCATCTCTTCCTTTAGGTATGGTCTTTGCTGGAAGAGCTTACTATGACGGCATTGCCAAAATAGGGGATATTGCTGTTGCTTCACCTGTGTCTAAAGAGTTGGGTAAGTACACCAAATAAATCATATCTAACCGCAGGATTCCTGACAGTGAACTATTCTTGGTATTTTAAAACTTGGCTAAATTGGCAGCCTCTAAACTGATAGAGTGATACATGATAGCGGTCTACCCATATCTTAAGAAGCTGCCCCAAAGAACAGGGGGGGTTCACCCTATTCTCCAAAGCAGCTGAAGGCAGGACAAGAAGCAACAGATGGAAACTAATCAAGGAGAGAAGCAACCTGGAACTAGGGAGGAATTTCCTAAACATTGAGAACAATTAACAAGTGGAACGGTTTGCCTCCAGAAGTCTTGGGAAGCCCCTTCACTGGAGGTTTTCAAGAAGAGACTGGTAGAATTAGAACTCACAGTCTCTCAATTTCTCATCTGGTGCCTAAGAATATTAAATCAAACTGGCTCTCCTCTTTTATTCACCTTCAGAGGAGATAATACATCTTTCAGCAGAATTTTTATCCAGCTCATCACGATGCATGAATCCTCTGGCATCAGCAATCCAGCACTGTCTTAATCCCAAGCTCGAGAAAACAGCGGCAAGGGACGCAGTGGCTCAGTGGCTAAGACGCTGAGCTTGTCACTCAGAAAGGTCAGCAGTTCAGCGGTTCGAATCACTAGCACCACGTAACGGCGTGAGCTCCCATTACTTATCCCAGCTTCTGCCAACCTAGCAGTAAAAAATGCAAGTAGAAAAATAAGGGACCATTTTGGCGGGAAGGTAACCGTGTTCCGTGCGCCTTCGGCATTTAGTCATGCCAGCCACATGACCACAAAGACATCTTCTATGCGTTCCAACATAACACTGGAACACCTGGGCTGTTGAAATGAAAAGGAATGAATTATATCTATAGTGTCAAATCATAGTACTTTTGACAGTGTGCATTTTGGATTCAGGTTCTGTTAAGATACAGCCTGTTGTGCCTTACAATGGCTTCTACTGTACAAAATAGTGGAGTTGCCATGGTAACGGCTTCACAGTACTCCAAAAGGAGTCTCCCTCTGATAAGGAGGATTGGTTCTTAAAACAAACGAACAGTAAGGGGCAATTTGTTCTGGGCAACACCGGGTTATCAGCTGGTATATAATGACATCAAAGTTCCAAATTCAAAACGTTTTCCAAGGGGGGGAACACCCCCCCCCCCAAGAAAGTCCAGTTGCTTTATGGAAAAAGCACCTTTGGGACATCCTAGCCCCTCGTCATTCCCCCCCGAAGAGAGTCTTATATTCTGATTTATTTTTATATTAAACGTATTATTCTGCTGATGTCCCCCATGCTACGGAGCGGAGAGATTGCCTTCGTTCCTGTGGGATCGTTTCGAGCAATTCTCTTTCCTTCCGCCAAGATCACGACAGGCACAATAGCTCCCCGCTCTTGAGCAAAAAGGGTTTATTGAAGAAAATAAATCAACCACCCAGGAGCGAAACCGGTGAACAATGCCATGTAATAAGTAGCATCGGCTTTTGTCCCCCGGCTGTACCGAAACGGTACAAATTATTGGAAGACTGTCACCACGATGGTTTTATAATAGAGACTTAAAATAGACCTTAAAAGTTCTAGTAGGACTTTCTCCTTTTTTTTTTCTTTTTTTTTAATGTTCATTGAAAAGACGGCCTCTGGATTCTCTCCAAGTTAATTTCCGATAATGTCCTTGGCTGTAATAAAAAAAAAGAAATACAAAAGGTCAAAGCTGTTTGAACGAAGCACTGTCATATTTTTAGTCCTTTGCAAATGAGCCCCTTCAAACAACTTTCAAAACTCAAAGCAGGCCATCCTTAAATCAGGTGGGCTTGTTCCTACTTTTTTTTAAAAAACAATGGAAGGTTAATCATGGTTAAGTTCAGGTTGCGTCTAGCTGTTTTCCCAAGGAATCTTAAGATCTCTGCCTTAAATCTCTGCGGAGTTAATCTTTGATGCGCCTTTATATGTGCTGGGTAGCTAAATAGAGGTAGAATAAAAGAGTTTTTTGTTCCCAGGTAAAGTAAAAGAATTTTCGTTCCCTCTGGTGGCTTATGTTTCTCATTGAACCAGTTCAAAGTTTTTTAATAAAGAATATAACTTTGGGAAGAGAGAGAGAAAGATAGAGATACGGAGATATAGACATACAGACAGACAGAGATGATAGATGATGATGTTAGATAGATAGATAGATAGATAGATGGATGGATGGATGGATGGATGGATGGATGGATGGATGGATGGATGGATGGACGGACGGACGGATGGATGATTTAGGTAGGTAGGTGGATAGATAGATAGATAGATAGATAGATAGATAGATAGATAGATAGATAGATAGATAGGTAGGTAGGTAGGTAGGTAGGTAGGTAGGTAGGTAGGTAGGTAGGTAGGTAGGTAGGTAGACAGACAGACAGACGACAGGCAGGCAGGCAGACAGATAGACAGACAGACAATAGGTGATAGAATATGATAGATGGATGGATAGATGATAGATAGATAGATAGATAGATAGATAGATAGATAGATAGATAGATGATAGATAGATAGATAGATAGATAGACAGACAGACAGACAGACAGACAGACAGACAGACAGACAGACAGACAGACAGACAGACAGACAATAGGTGGTAGAATATGATAGATGATAGATAGATAGATAGATAGATAGATAGATAGATAGATAGATAGATAGATGGATGGATGGATGGATGGATGGATGGATGGATGGATGGATGGATGGATGGATGGATGGATGGATGGATGGATGGGTGGCTGGGTGGCTGGGTGGCTGGGTGGCTGGGTGGGTGGGTGGCTGGGTGGGTGGGTGGATGGATGGATGGATGGATGGATGATAGGGCAGAGAATATAGAGAGGGGGGAGGGAGGGAGGAAGAGAGAGAATAGATAGGTGTATGATGTGTTGCTGCTTTTTGTGGCTATATAAATCCAGCAAGAATGACGAGTTCCTTAAAATATATTGACATTAATGCTTTTTCTAAATCAATATTTGGAAAAAAAAACTGAGCTATTTTTCTGCCTAGGTATGAAGTAAGATAAAAACTTCCTGGTAGCATGTCCTGAGAGAACTGTGAGAAAGCGTAGACTGTTATTTACCTTTACTATAACGTTACACAATTGTTTACTTTCATTTATAGAATGCAAGTTTCTCGTAGGATTTTAATCTTTTGGACATCTCGATTGTCATGCTCTCTGAACCAAAATGTGTTTTTTAAACTCTTGTTTTATACAATTAATTAATTTTAAAAAGTCAGTGGAAATCTACGTTCTTTTCCACTTTCAAAAAAAAAATAGAATTATTTTTCTATTAAAAAAAGCACTTTATGCTTTTATTTGTTATTTGTTCTTTAGGTCAAAAATAATTGTAATGAAAGTTACGCGGGTCAGATTTATCTACTAATAACTTGCCCACAGTTGGAAGGAAGAATTGCACAGGCTTTAGGGATAATAAAGGGACACGGTGGCTCAGTGGCTAAGACACTGAGCTTGTCACTCAGAAAGGTCGGCAGTTCAGCGGTTCGAATCCCTAGCGACGCATAACAGAGTGAGCTCCCATTACTTGTCCCAGCTTCTGCCAACCTAGCAGTTCGAAAGCATGTAAAAATGCAAGTAGAAAAATAGGAAACAGCTTTAGTGGGAAGGTAACAGCATTCCATGCGCCTTTGGTGTTTGGTCATGCCGGCCACATGACCACGGAGACGTCTTTGGACAGCGCTGGCTCTTCGGCTTTGAAACAGAGATGAGCATTGCCCCCTAGAGTCGGGAACGACTAGCACATGTGTGCGAGGGGAACCGTTTGGGGGGGGATAATATAGACGTGCATGAAGTCACTCTACAATTTTCCACAAGATTTATTCTTTGTTCCAGACGGTTAAAAGTTAGCTTCTGAATTCTGTTTTGAGAAGAAGCCTAATTGATTTTGCCCTTCAACATTAGGCAAATATTTGCACTGGCTTGCACAGAAGACAAAGCAGGCGATACGTTTACGCAAGGCGGGTGATTTAAATGGAAAAAAACCACCGTTATTTCCATCTGCCCAAAAAAGTACAAGGATCCCACATAGCAGCCAAATCCTAATTGTGCCACTGAATCAGTTTTTATCGCTGACGGATTTGCTCTGCCAAGGATTCGGCCAGTGGAAAAACTTGTTTCGTTTCCCAGTCTGTTCTCGAAATTGTGATGAGATTTCTTTTTTCTTTTTTTTTAATGGCCATCTGAGCATAAAGGACAAATTTTATTTTGGTTCTATATGTTGGATAGGCAGGAAGTGGAGCCAACATTACGGACAGAACGATCGAAAGGTCTGACATGAATTTTACTCTATGTTGGTCATTCATCCCTGGTCAGAGAAAAATCGTGGATCCTTCTCCATTAGCCTCCAAAAGTTGTGAATGCTCCAACACTGGAAGTTTTAAAGAAGATGTTGGATAACCATTTGTCTGAAGTGGTGTAGGGTTTCCTGCCTAGGCAGGGGGTTGGACTAGAAAACCTCCAAGGTCCCTTCCAACTCATTCTATTCTATTCTATTCTATTCTATTCTATTCCATTCCATTCTATTCTATTGTAACCAGGGGTGAAATCCAGTAGATTCTGACAGGTTGTGGAGAATTGGTAGCGGAAAGTTTGAGTAGTTTGGAGAACCAGCAAATGCCACCTCTTGTCTGGCCCCAGAATCGGGTGGGAATGGAGATTTTGCAGAATCCTTCCCCTGCCACACCCACCAAGCCACAGAACCGGTAGTAAAAAATAATATATGGGTCAGTTGCCAAGTTTCTAAATTTTGATTATGGAATTACGGGGTGCTGTAATGGGCGTAGGTGTGAGAAACAGTCACGTCCCTTTTTCCAGTGCCGTCGTAACTTCAAACGCTCCCTAGACCAACTGTTGTAAGATCGAGGACTACCTGTAATGTGCCGGTCGTCATATCCTCTTGAGACCCAAAATGTTTTAAGGCTGCTGAACTTCCGTGCCTTCCCTTGACAGCTGCCTAGACAGAGAAGCAACATGATAGGACACGAAGCCTCAAGAGAGATGACTCCGTCCTCCATCCCCACCTCATTCCTCCAGCCCTGGAGGAATTCGTCTTGTGTATTGTGACAGGCTGGAGATGGAGGGCTTATCTTTCCTTGGTTTCCCCTGAGATTCACCAGCCAGGAATTCCAAGATTTTAACCACATCCTGTTTCTAATCACGATTAGCTAATCAAAGGTCACATTTTCTTCCCTTTGCGAATCTCCCCACACACAACCGAGAAAGAATAAGGAAGAACTGCCAGAGAGAATCACAGTTCAAAGGTTGCAGTGAATATGATGGATGACTTGTGTTCTGACCGAGGCTTCCCAAGAGCATGAAGCAAACTCCTGGTCCCCGACAAAAGCCCCTTTTATTAATTGACTGTGAATTCTGCTCCTTTGCATCCAACAAAGTCTTTCAAGGGAGGATTTACAGTCACAGACCTTATCTGACTTGGAGAGCTGCCAGGCTGATATCTGCAGACCTTGGCAAGGAGCCTCGGAGAGTCACGAACCAATTAAGCGAACTGATTGTCTCCTGCAAACTCCCCTCCCCTTTTGCTCCTCTTTTATTTCCTCTGGGAGGGGCCATTCATCCTCCACCTGTGGCCTTACTCCCAAGTTCACCCCTGTTCTTTAGCTGTTCCCTTCATCTGGCAACTCTATGCATACACACACTGGGAACAGGCTCCAGCTGTTCCTCTGCCTCACTGATGTTTGACTCTGAAGGCAGCTGATAACTGTCAGATGGCCCTGGCCCCCTTTCTGCCTCCGACATAGAGCCCTCATCCGAGCCTTCCCCAGACTCCAGGACTGGCCATGTCCCTCCCCAACCTCCTCACTGCCCGAATCCGCTTGCAGGCCACAACACTCTGGCCCCATAACGTGGTTAAGAACAACCCCATCAAGGTTTTCGGTTGGAAGAAATGGTGGAAAACAGTTCGTTTTTTTTGAAATCGCCACGCCCCACAACAAGCAATGGCGATAGGTTAGATAAGTGTGTTCAAGGGCACACACTCACCACCTTAGAATGCATTGGCAGCATTGTGCGAAATGACACACCCTCTGGCAAGAAGAAAAAAAGCTTCAGCACCTGCAGATGGGCTATTTGGGTTGTTACCAGCTCAGTGGGTGTCTTTTTGCCTTGAAGGTGTTTCATTGTGTTGAAGTTGTGTTGGGTAAGCCTTTGTTTTAGGAAGGTGGTCGTTGTTGTTTGGGGAATTACTCTCTATCAATTATCTATTATTTATATTTATCATCTATATCATCCACCATCTATCTATCTATCTATCTATCTATCTATCTATCTATCTATCTATCTATCTATCTATCTATCTATCTATCATATATCTCCATCATTTTTCATCTACCTTATATCTATCATTTTTCATCCATCCATCCATCCATCCATCCATCCATCCATCTGTCTCTTATCATTTGTCAACTATCAATCTATTTATCTGACTCTTTCTACTTATCTTTTATATCTATCTATCTATCAATTATATCTACCTATCATATGTATCTTTCCATCTTTCCACCTTAACTACCATATCTACTATATCTATCTATCTATCTATCTATCTATCTATCTATCTATCTATCTATCTATCTATCTATCTATCTATCATCTATTCATCTTTCTCCCCCTATAACTGGGATTCCACATTCATCTACGTGTTTTTTTAACCTCCAAATATTTGCAGATATTCTTTCCCTAATAGCGGTATGAAGTTTGTCAACTGCAGAGAGTTTTAAGTTCCCAATATAAAATTACTAAACATTCTGTAAGAAATGTACAAATAAATCAATAGGGTGGGAAAGAGAGAGGGAGGGAGGGAGAAAGAGAGAGAGAGAGAGAGGACAGAGAGAGACACACACAGAGAAAGAGAGAGAGAGAGAGAGAGAGAGAGAGAGAGAGAGAGAGAGAGAGAGAGAGAGAGAGAGAGAGAGAGAGAGAGAACGCACTTAGGTAGGAGCATTGCAAAATAGATTATTTTTTTTCTACTGAGAGTAGAATATTAAAGCAAAGGTTTTTTTTATAAGAACTTTATAGGAATATTAATGCAAAGTTAAGATCACAAGCCAACTCTTGAGTCTGTTACTTTGATCAATCCATTCCTGGCGTTTTATAAGTATTGCCAGTAAGTCAGCAAAACGCTTTTTGATTGAGTTTGTTTCTTTAAGGGCAATCGCCTCTAAATCACGGCGCTTAAGAGCTTACGTCTTGGATGCCTGAAAGAGAAGACAGATCTCACCTACTCAGCAGTTTCTCAACGCAGGGCCAGCTCATCCGAGGCAGCCTTGGGCAAGATCTGAATCTCTCGGCTTGCGGCACAGAAAAAAAAGGGGGGCATAAAGACTTGAATCACAAGGGGGGTGGGAAAAAGAACCCCGCAACACTCAAAGTCCTCATTTGATGCGAATTGATTTGTTAGTCAAAACGTTTTCTTAAAAATCAAACGCTTTCTTTATTTCAGGGCTAACACTCAGGTTTCATTTCACCCGTTTAGCGTGATCGATTTAATCTGCTTTGCATGCTCTATAGAAAGTCTAGAAGGTTCCCCTGGGCCTTTTGTATAATTTTAATAAATTGTTTATACGTGGTTTCTGTGCATTCAACGCAGACGTATGTGGGATTTTCGAAATGCCACGTATTTCAATGTCCTCGACTTGCAACAGCCCGTTTAGTGACCATTGCAACATCCCCCTTGGGATGTCAAAATCCAGAAACTTGGCAACAGGCATGTACTTTCTGCAGTGGTCCCCTTTTGCGACCTTCTCGACGAGCAGAGTCAACGGGGAAGCCGGATTCACTTAACAACTGTGTGACTAACTTAATAACTCCAGTGTTTCACTCAGCAGCGGTGGCAAGAAAAGTCGTAAAATGGGGCAAAATTCACTGAACCAACGTCTCGCTTAGCCGACAGAAATTTGGGGCTCAGTTGTGGTCATAAGCTGAGGATTACCTGGATAGGATCCCCTGCTTGGGCAGTGGGATGGACTAGAAGACCTCCAAGGTCCCCTCTGCCTCTGTTATTGCGTTACGGGTGTTTTAAATATATATATATATATATATTTTCAGGAAGACTGGCCATTCTGTATCTGTAAGTAATTATCAGCTTGTATCAATGTCGACTCAGCCTTCCATCCTTCCGAGGTCGGTAAAATGAGGACCCAGATTGTTGGGGGCCAATATGCTGACATTTGTAAACCGCTTAGAGAGAGCTGTGAAAGCACTGTAATGCAGTATATAAGTCTAAGTGCTATTGCTATTCCTTCTTTCCTTCCTTCCTTCCTTCCCTCCTTCCCTCCCTCCCTTCAGCAATGGTTAGAATGCAGTAATGCAGGCTAATTCTGCCCACAGTCTGGAGTTCGATCCTGACCGGCTCATGATTGACTCAGCCTTCCGTCCTTCCGAGGTGGGTAAAATGAGGACCCAGGTTGTTGGGGGCAAGAGGCTGACTCTGTACACCTCTTAGGGAGGGCTGTAAAGCACCGTGAAGTGGTATATAAGTCTGCTAAGAAGGAAGGAAGGAAGGAAGGAAGGAAGGAAGGAAGGAAGGAAGGAAGGAAGGAAGGAAGGAAGGAAGGAAAATGAGAAGGAAGGAAACCGTAGTGGTGCAGTGGTTAGAATGCAGTATTGGAGGCGGACTCTGCCCACAACCAGCAGTTCGATCCTGAGAAGCTCAAGATTGACTCAGCCTTCCATCCTTCCGAGGTGTGTAAAATGAGGACCCAGATTGTTGGGGGCAAGAGGCTGATTCTGTCAGCTGCTTAGAGA
Organism: Natrix helvetica; assembly: GCF_964273705.1. Classification (NCBI taxonomy): domain Eukaryota; kingdom Metazoa; phylum Chordata; class Lepidosauria; order Squamata; family Natricidae; genus Natrix; species Natrix helvetica. The sequence goes on from NC_138557.1 coordinate 5,031,454, forward strand.
GAGCTGTAAAGCACTATAAAGCAGTATATAAGTGTAAAAGCTACTGCTGATTAGGTGTGGTGGCGCAGTGGTTAGAATGCAGTATTGCAGGCTAACTCTGCCCACTGCCAGCAATTCAATCCTGACCGACTCCTTCCGAGGTCGGTAAGACCCAGATTGTTGGGGGAGATATGATGACTCTGTAAACCGCTTGGAGAGGGCTGTAAAGCACTGTGAAGCGGTATATAAGTGCTGTTGCTCTTTGCTACTGTATGTTATCGAGAAGCAAAATAAATTATAGAGCAGGTTTTTTTTCCCCAACCTCGCTCTGCCAGGTAAATTCATTGTTCATTTCCTGAATGTATCTGTATCCGTGTACCAGCAGTAAAGACAGCAAAGGCAGAACGTTAAATCCCCGATTCTGACATGTTAATCTTTGCAAACAGGGAACTGCCGGGCGAGTTTGCGTTGCTGTTAGCAGCCCAATTTCGCAAAGCACTCGTTCTGTGACCGTAACCGGAACCTTAAAATCAGCTCTTAAAACCCATGAACTTTTCACGAGCTTTACTCTCCCTGGGACTGGGGCTTCGGTTAAGTTTCTCCGAATGAGCCAAGGAGCGTTTCCTCATTGCTTCATTCTCTCTAGGGATCGCTATGCCGGAGTTGAAAGAAGTAAATGACCTCACCTCTAAGCCTTCCCGTAGTTAACTGATGTGTAAGTCCCATTTAAATAGGTGGGACCTATCCATGCATAACCGTGGGCTGGGCCACTCCTAGTAGCTTTCCTGTTTCCATTCAAGGGTGAGGGGTTGAGCTAGTCCTATTTTAAGGGATCAAAGAGCTAAGGCAAAATTACATAAAGATAGTCCTTGAGTTCGATTAACATACCTCTTGTGAGTAAAAATAGAATAGAATAGAATAACAGAGTTGGAAGGGACCTTGGAGGTCTTCTAGTCCAACCCCCTGCTTAAGCAGGAGATCCTACACAACTTCAGACAAATGGTTATCCAACATCTTCTTAAAAACTTCCAGTGTTGGAGCATTCACAACTTCTGGAGGCAACTTGTTCCACTGATTAATTGTTCTGTCAGGAAATTTCTTCTTAGTTCTAAGTTGCTTCTCTCCTTGATTAGTTTCCACCCATTGCTTCTTGTTCTATCCTCACGTGCCTTGGAGAATAGCTTGATTCCCTCTTCTTTGGGGCAGCCCCCTGAGATATTGGAAGACTGCTATCATGTCTCCCCTAGTCCTTCTTTTCATTAAACTAGACATACCCAGTTCCTGCAACTGTTCTTCATATGTTTTAGTCTCCAGTCCTCTAATCCTCTTTGTTGCTCTTCTCTGCACTCTTTTAAAGTCTCATCATACTATTTACATCGTGGTGACCAAAACTGGATGCCGTATTCCAACTGTGGCTTTACCAAGGCCTTATAAAGCGGTATTAACCCTTCACGTGATCTTGATTCTATCCTTCTGTTGATGGAGCCTAGAACTGTGTTGGCTTTTTTGACAGCTGCTGCACCAAAGATATATAGCGCCTTTTTAAGTTGGAAGTTTTGGGGTATATTTTAAAAGTATATAAGGAACTATTGTCTTTGTAAAATGTATTGTCAAGAAAAGAAAACCAACCTAGTTCCTCATACCCCAAGCCGGATTCCTACAAAGCGTCTTGTGTTGTTTTTGGCGAGGAGTTTGAAAAAGAAATCAAGATATTTGACTTGTGCTGACTTTTCTTCCTTTCTGAAGGGCCCAAGGATCCGGAAATAAAATGTAATCTTGTTTGTCAACAGGGCACGTCCTGATCGAGATTTCTATTGCTCAAAAGAAACTCAACGACAAGCTAGAAGAAAACGTAAGTAAATCTCCCCGCAGCGCTTTCAATTATTGTACAACTATTTTCATATGAAACTCTACTAACCTTCTCTCCCTGCTGTCGGCTTTTCATGACTACAGTTCAAGAAATTCCATAAAGAAATTATATCGGAGCTGGAGAAGAAAACCGAACTAGATGTAAAATATATGAATGTAAGTATATTAATTTTTTTTAGTGCCGGAGAAGATTAAGTGTAAGCATTTGCTAGTTTCTTGGTAGCAGCCACAAACCAGTCATGTTTCTGAGATGGCCACCAACCTTCCTCATCCTCTGTAAAACCTAGGTATTTAGTCCATTGTGAGTAACATAGTTTTATGCAGGAACTGATGATGTTACCTAGTTGGGTCATGCAACGTCTGCAAGAAAACAACCAAGTTCAGAGAGGACCAAGCCCCTCCCCCTAATATAGTTTTAATTTGGAAGAAGCGGTGGATTCATTCTCTGGTTCAGGGGTGGGATTCAGCCACTTCGGACCAGTTTGGGCGAATGGGATGCTAATTTTACATCTGGTTTGCCAAAACGGTAGTTGTAAGGACTGGCTGGCCCCGCCCGCCCACCTCTCCCCTCCCAGGAGTCTCCACACGGCCCGTTTTGCATGCCAGGTTCTGGGAGACTGAAAAACGCCCCCCCCCCAGAAGTTCCGGAAGTCCAGAAATGGGCCCATTTCCTGCCTCTGGAGCCCCGGGGAGGCTCGGGGAAAGACTCCGGAGCTTGGAGAGGGTGAAAACCCGCTACACACACACCATAGTGCAGGAGGCTGAGTAGGCCACACCCACCATAGCCCCACCCACTTAGCAACCAGGCAGAGAACCGTTGCTAAAGTTTTTGAATCCCACCCTTGCTCTGTTTCCTTCTGTCAAGCGTTCTCCTGCTTTCATGTCAACCAAATCTAGGTATCCCTTTTTTTCAAGGTTAGAAATCCCTATGCCCAAAGGTGAGATAAGATCTCCACGCATAAATAAGATAAATCAAAAGAAGGTAGCAAGAGATACGAAGAACCTCTGGTTTTCCACAAACAACTTCTCGACTTCTATTTTTCTCATTCCTCATGCATGTTCCTTTCGTAATTTTTCAACGGGTTGGAGCATGTCCTAATAAACTATAATGACTATAATACGGTTATTCCCTACAGTTTCGGAAACGGTAGGGGACAATCTCCTATTTTATTTCGCCTGCCATTGTCAGCATCCTCCCCTAAGTAGGAGCCTGCGGGGACCAGATTCCCAAACTCGCGAGGTGACGTCTTCCTACAAAGGCCTCTGTGAATTTTCTCCTTGCAGGCTACCCTGAAGAGGTACCAGAACGAACACCGAAGCAAATTGGATTCGTTGGAAAAATCTCAGGCCGAGCTGAAAAAAATCCGGCGGAAAAGCCAAGGGGGACGGAACGCCATCAAGTACGAACATAAAGAATTTGAGGTTGGTGCCTTCAACCAGCGGTGGGATTCAACCAGTGTAACAACCAGCGCTGAGGAGCACAGCGCATTTAAAAACAGACCCCAAATTTACCTTCCATTGCAGTCCTGGTGAGTAAAACAGCTGAGGTGCAGCGATGCACTCTGCCGCGCCTATCAGCTGGGCTTCAAACAAAGGAAATATAGGTCGGTATGGCGCAGGGGCAAGCGGGCGGGAGCCCGCGTGATCGTCCGTCGGGGCGAACCGGTTCACTCTCGGAGCTGATCTTTGGAGTTACGAGTTTGCCCAAACCAGTCTGAAGCGACTGAATCCCATCCTTGCCCGCATGCGCTTTGGCCAAAAAAAAAAGGGGGGTACCTAAATGTGATGCCATACAGACGGAGCAAATGGGCGGGGCCACCCGCGATTTCCACTACCGGTTCCGGCAAACCGGTCCAAAACTGGCCAAATGCCACCTCTGCTCCTTCTGTTTTACTAAGACCCAACCAAAGTGGAAACGAGAAGTGAAATCTTGGCATCCATTGGCATGCAATCCGGATTCAAACCTGTTCTCCTCCTATTTGGAGTACCCCAAAGTGCCGTAAGATTTTTTTTTTAAAAAAAAAACATGCGTTTGGGGCTAAAGTTAGTCTCTTGACACGAGGCAGCAAGAATATTTATAGGCTTTTTTGCATGTCAACAGATAATCTCTCTCTGTCCTGGAAAAATTAATTGGCTATTGTGTAAATTGGCAGCTTTATCAAGGGAATACCTGCGTGAAAGGATAAATGATATTTGTGCGTGTTGATACAGAGTGGCAGAATGCAACCGGACTGCGCGCTTGTCTTTTGAGAAAAATTGAGAGTTCGAAGTGGCCGTTAAACTCAAGTTATACAAGAATCCCTGTTTACCAGGCCTTTCTTATACAGTAGTAGCTGATAACCTGGCGTTGCCCGAGTATTTTTTTATCCTAATCCTGTATTAGACAGGATTTCTAATGTTGTTTTTCCCCCCCCTTATCAGAGGGAGGCCCCTGGTGGAGTACTGTGAAACCGTTACCATGGTAACTCCACTGTGCTGTACAGTAGAAGCCATTTTAAGGCACAACAGGCTGTATCTTAACAGAACACACACACCGAGGGGTGTTAGGGGTGTCTTACCCCCCACAGTATTTTTCTGCAGAGAGTAAGTCATCTGTGTACCAAGTTTGGTTGAAATTGCCCAAGGCGTTCCAGAGTTATGATGGACCATATACACACAAAGCCATTTTTAGATAGATAGATAGGTAGGTAGTTATAGAGAAAATTGATAGAGAAAGATATAGATGATGATAGATGATAGATAGATAGATAGATAGATAGATAGATAGATAGATAGATAGATAGATAGATAGATAGATAGATAGATAGATAGATAGATGATAGATAGATGATAGATAGATGATAGATAGATGATAGATAGATAGATAGATAGATAGATAGATAGATAGATAGATAGATAGATAGATAGATAGATGATAGATAGATAAATAGATATTGTTAGCGATAGAGAGGAGAGAGAGAGAGAGAGAGAGAGAGAGAGAGAGAGAGAGAGAGAGAGAGAGAGAGAGAGAGAGAGAGAGAGAGAGAGAGAGAGAGATTTCCTAGAAAATGGACTGGTAACATCTTAAATAGCACAAAGTTGTGTGTTTGTGTGATTGTCTGAATCTAGTCTTTTCATGCTTTATCTAGTATTTGGAAACCGTAAGCTCCCGACAGAGTGATATCCAAAGATTTATTGCGGAGGGTTGCAGAGAGGCCTTACTTGAAGAGAAGAAAAGATTTTGCTTCCTGGTTGACAAGCACTGCAGTTTTTCACAACGCCTCTTCCATTACCACGTGGAGGTGAGTGTGGAAGGAGGAGAAATTAAAACAGGCCTCTCCAAAGTTGGTCTAAAAACATTTGCCCTCGCGGGTCATCCCAAACCGCAGCCAATTCCTAGATTCGCTCGAGGGAAGCGTCTTTGTTTTCTTGTTATCTATTTATGGTATATTTTCATCCTGTTCTCTGTAGTGCTCGGAAATACTTAGCAACAAGTTGCCGGCGTGGTTGGAAACCTGCAGCGATGCAACCAAAGTTCCGGAGACTGTCATAAACATGATCGAAGAGATCAAGACACCGGGATCCGTTTCGATATCGGGGACTCCCCTGCCTTCACCGATGATCGAGAGGAATAACCTGGTGAGAACCTCACTTCCGCTTCTATTTCACCTTTGGAGCCGAGTTTAGGGAAGAGAGAGATGTGGGCAGAAGAATCAACATGATGGACCCAAATGTATAATTTAAACACCCAGAAGGCCTAAGGTGGGACTAGAACTCACCATCTCCTGGTGATTGGCCCAAAGTCACCCAGCCACCTTTCATGCCTAAGGTGGGACTAGAACTCACCGTCTCCTGGTGATTGGCCCAAAGTCACCCAACTGGCTTTCATGCTTAAGGCAGGACTAGAACTCCCCGTCTCCTAGTCTCTAGTCTGTCACCTTAAATTCCACATGGAAACACACCTATGACTTTATGAATGTCTCAAATTGCACCAGCAAAACGTCTGATTTTCACCCTTACAAATGCAATCTACCTTGCATTCATTCCGGTGTCTGAGCTTCCTTATATCCTGGGACAGAATCAAAGCTGCAAAACCAGCGAGTGAATCTAATTAAAGGGGGGGGGGAGAGAGAAAACCTTTCAAAGGAAGCCATTCAATTGGAAGGAAGTCAATAAAATCGCTGGTATTTATTCCTGCCTTGGTGCGTCGTTTCACATGATTGACGCGCCACCTTTCGTTTGGCAGGTTGGAAACGATTATGATTCCCTCCGAAGGCATTCTCCTCAGGTGCCCCCGGCCCCCCCGGGGAGGGCTTACACCAGCCCCTTGGTCGATATGTTCAACGCCCTGCCCGCCGTGCCAAAGACCTCTTCCGAGAAATTAAGCCATGCAGCAGGTAAGCATAGCACCTACTAGTCTCTCAAGGTGGTCATTTTGTGCGCAGGTTGTCCTTGACTTACGGCCATTCATTTAGTGACTGTTCGGAGTTACAACGGCACTGAAAAAGGCGACTTACGGCTGTCTTTCACACCTACGACTGTTGAAGCATCCCCATGCTCGGGTGATCAAAAGTCAGGCATTGGGCCACTGACTCCTTTGCACGATGGTTGCGGTGTCCCGGGGTCATTTGATCCTCTTTGTGTGACCTTCTGATAAGCAAAGTCAAAGGAAGAGGCTGATTCACTCAACAATCGTGTTATTAACTTAACGACTGCAGTGATTCACTTAAGAACTGTGGCAAGTAAAGTCGTAAAAGGGGGCAAAACTCACTAAAAAAATTTCTCACATAGCAATGGAAATTTTGGGTTCGGTTGTGTTTGTAAGTCAAAGACTACCTATATATTATAGAGATAGATGATAGATGATAGATAGATAGATAGATAGATAGATAGATAGATAGATAGATAGATAGATAGATAGATAGATAGATAGATAGATGATAGATGATAGATGATAGATAGATAGATGATAGATAGATAGATGATAGATAGATGATAGATGATAGATAGATAGATAGATAGATAGATAGATAGATAGATAGATAGATAGATAGATAGATAGATAGATGATAGATAGATGATAGATAGATAGATAGATAGATAGATAGATAGATAGATAGATAGATAGATAGATGATAGATGATAGATGATAGATAGATGATAGATAGATAGATAGATAGATAGATAGATGATAGATAGATAGATGATAGATAGATAGATTGCTAGATAGTTATAGAGAAAATAGAGAGAGAGAGAGAGAGAGAGAGAGAGATATTGATAGTTATAGAGAAGATAGATAGATAGATAGATAGATAGATAGATAGATAGATGATAGATAGATAGATAGATAGATAGATAGATAGATAGATAGATAGATAGATAGATAGATGATAGATAGATAGTGAATGGAGAGAGATGGAGATGATAGATAGAGAGAGAGATTGATAGTTATAGAGAAAATTGATAGATAGATAGATAGATAGATAGATAGATAGATAGATAGATAGATAGATAGATAGATAGATAGATGATAGATAATGAATGGAGAGAAATGGAGATGATAGATAGATAGATAGATAGATAGATAGATAGATAGATAGATAGATAGATAGATAGATAGATAGATGATAGATGATAGATAGATGATAGATAGATAGATAGATAGATAGATAGATAGATAGATAGATAGATAGATAGATAGATAATGAATGGAGAGAGATGGAGATGATAGATAGATAGATAGATAGATAGATAGATAGATAGATAGATAGATGATAGATAGATAGATAGATAGATAGATAGATAGATAGATAGATAGATAATGAATGGAGAGAGATGGAGATGATAGATAGATAGATAGATAGATAGATAGATGATAGATAGATAGATAGATAGATAGATAGATAGATAGATAGATATTCATTTCATTCATTTCATTTATTAGCACTTATATACCGCCCCCTCTCCCGAAAGGGACTCGGGGCGGTGTACAGTCCATATTAAAAAACACCAAATAAAATACATGTATGCATAGGAGGAGGATAAAATAGACCAAAACTGTACAGCTAATAAATAAACAATATAAGAATTTAAAATATCATACAATTTATGCACTATCCCTCTAAAAGCCAGTAAAAAGTATATGCCAGGGGGGCAGACGTTGTAAATTATGCCAAACCAGCCAGTCGGAACAGGTGTGTCTTCAGTTTCTGTCGGAAGGAGCGGAGGTCAGTAGTGGTTCTAATGTCGGGGGGGAGGTCATTCCAGAGGGTTGGGCCCATCACAGAGAAGGCCCTACTCCTCGGTGTCGCCCGTTGGCATTGCCTCGTGGACGGCACCAGGAGAAGGCCCTCCCTGTGAGAGCGGATTGGCCGCAGGGATGTGTGCGGGAGGATGCGATCCCGCAGGTAACTAGGCCCTATGCCATGGAGCGCTTTAAAGATGGTAATCAGAACCTTGAACCGCACCCGAAAGACCACAGGTAGCCAGTGCAGCTCGCGCAGGAGAGGTGTTACGTGGGAGTACCTAGTACTCCCCATGACTACCCGCGCGGCTGCGTTCTGGACTAGCTGCAGTCTTCGGGCGCGACCCAAGGGAAGCCCCATGTAGAGAGCGTTACAGTAGTCCAGGCGAGACGTCACCAGCGCATGAGTGACTGTGCGTAGGGCATCGCGGTCCAGAAGGGGGCGCAATTGGCGCACCAGGCGAACCTGGTGGAACGCCCCCCTTGCCACGGCTGCCACATGCTCATCCATTGACAGCCGGGCATCTAGGAGGACGCCCAAATTGCGCGCCCGTTCCACAGGGGGCAATTGCTCGCCCCCTATGGCCAGTGATGGAATTAACTGGCTGAACCGAGGTGCCGGTAGCCACAGCCACTCAGTCTTGGAGGGGTTGAGTTTGAGTCTGTTGTCCCCCATCCAGACCCCGACGGCTTCCAAACACCGGGACATCACTTCGACAGCCTCGTTGGGGTGGCTTGGGGTTGAAATGTACAGCTGCGTATCATCAGCGTACAGATGGTACTCAACCCCAAAGCCACGGATGATCTCACCCAGCGGCTTCACATATGCGTTGAACAAAAGGGGCGAGAGGACCGACCCCTGCGGCACCCCACAAGAGAGTGGCCTCGGGGTCGACCTCTGCCCCCCAGTCAACACATATTGCATCCGGCCGGAGAGGTAGGAGCCGAACCACCGTAAAACGGTGCCTCCGACTCCCATCCCCTCCAGCCGGCGCAATAGGATACCATGGTCGATGGTATCAAAAGCCGCTGAGAGATCTAATAGGACCAGGATAGAGGAACAACCTCTATCTCTGGCCCTCCAGAGATCATCCACCAACGCGACCAAGGCTGTCTCGGTGCTGTGCCCGGGTCGGAAGCCGGACTGGCGTGGGTCTAGATAAACGGATTCGTCGAGGTGCTGTGGAAATTGCTGCGCCACCACATTCTCAACAACCTTCGCTAAAAAGGGAAGGTTGGAGACTGGACGATAATTAGCTAGCTCCATTGGGTCAAGTGAAGGCCTCTTGAGCAGGGGCTTCACCACCGCCTCTTTCAAGGCAGCCGGTAAGAAGCCCTCACCCAGCGAGGCGTTCACCAGGCCCAGAAGCCAGCTTCGCGTCACCTCCCAGGATGCCAGTACCAACCAGGAGGGGCACGGGTCCATTGAACATGTGGTGGGTCGTAGCCGTCCCCGTAACCCGTCTAAATCCTCGGGGGCAACAGAGTCAAACTCCTCCCAGAGTGGACTCACAAGACTCACTGATGTCGGCTCGTCCGGACCACTGGGGGGGGGCCATCCGCTCCGGATCTGAGCGACTTTGTCTTGCAGATATTCTCCAAACTCCTCTGCTCTTCCCTGCAAGGGCGCCTCCCGCGTCTCCTGCAACAGGAGAGAGCGGGTCACCCTAAACAGGGCGGCAGGGCGGTTATCCGCAGACGCAATGAGAGCGGCACAATGCCTACGTTTGGCCGCTTTCAATGCCACAAGGTAAGTCCGTAAAAAGGCTCTTACCTGTGTTCGGTCAGATTCGGAGCGTGAGGACCTCCACCTGCTCTCTAGACGTCTCCTATGGCGCTTCATCACCCTGAGCTCCTCGGTATACCAAGGGCCCGGGTGGCTCGCTGCCGCAGGAGAGGTCGCAGAGGATAGATAGATAGATAGATGATAGATAGATAGTGAATGGAGAGAGATGGAGATGATAGATAGAGAGAGATTGATAGTTATAGAGAAAATTGATAGATAGATAGATAGATGATAGATAGATAGATAGATAGATAGATAGATAGATAGATAGATAGATAGATAGATAGATAGATAGATAGATGATAGATAATGAATGGAGAGAAATGGAGATGATAGATAGATAGATAGATAGATAGATAGATAGATAGATAGATAGATAGATAGATAGATAGATGATAGATAGATGATAGATAGATAGATAGATAGATAGATAGATAGATAGATAGATAGATAGATAGATAGATAGATAGATAATGAATGGAGAGAAATGGAGATGATAGATAGATAGATAGATAGATAGATAGATAGATAGATAGATAGATAGATAATGAATGGAGAGAGATGGAGATGATAGATAGATAGATAGATAGATAGATAGATAGATAGATAGATAGATAGATAGATAGATAGATAGATAGATAGATATAGAAATATATATAGAGAGATAGAGATGACAAATAGATAATAGAATGATAGAGATAATAGAGATGATTAATAGATAATAGATAGATAATAGAATGATACAGATGAGAGAGAAAGAGAAAGAAAACAAAGAAAAAAGAAGAAAGAAATAAAGAAAATAAATGAAATAAATTTGAAAAAATAATAAATGAAATAAATAAATAAATTTTGGGAAGAATTTTGTGAAATTTAAACCAGACTCTTTCACCCAGAGCAGCATGGGAGCCACTGGCTAGCAGCACATCAGGGTGAGCCCTCTCTGAAGGCTCCAAAATCCAGGCACAAGCTAGGCTGACCCATGTTCACCTCTGTTTTGTGGCCACTGAGCCTCGGAGGAGCACATGTTAGCTTGTTGCTCTCTGCTGAGCAGTCCTACGATTAAGGATGTTTTATTGCCCCTGTCTCTTTTCTCTTTCCCTTTCTCACCGTGTCATGCAGATGATTCCACCTTATCACGATCTACCTCTATGGCCACTGGACTCAACACAATGAAGCGTCAGAAAGTGAGAACCATCTTCCCGCACGCCGCTGGAAATAATGAGACTCTCCTTAGTTTCGCCCAGGGCGACCTTATCACGCTGCTCGTGTCGGAGGAAAGAGACGGCTGGCTGTACGGAGAACACGACGGCACAAAAGTGTACGTCAGGGCTTCCCAAACTTTTCCCTTCCTTACCCCAAACCATTGGGGTATTCATCGTCCACCTGTGGCCTTCCTCCCAAATCAATCCCCGTTCTTTAGCTGTTCCCTTCGTCTGGCAACTCTGCGCATGCGCACACTGGGAACAGGCTCCAGCTGTTCCTCTGCCTCACTGATGTCTGACTCTGAAGGCAGCTGATAACTGGCATACGGCCCTGGCACCCTCTCTGCCTCCGACACAGAGCCCTCATCAGAGCCTTCCTCAGACTCCAGGACTGGCCCATCTTCCTCCCCAACCTCCTCACTGTCTGAATCTGCTGCCAGCTCCCCTGGCCACTGGCGGGCCACAACAGTCTGTTCCTTCAGCAGTTGTAACTTTGAATGGTTGCTGAATGACAGGTCGTAACTAGAGGACTACCCATATTATAAAAACAATGGGGGGGAGCAGGAGGAGCAGGAGAAACAAGGTGAGAGAGCACCAAGGACCCCCCACAAATGTCTTCTCTTATTGTATACAGCTCATCTTAAGGGTTTCTACAAATCGGTAATTTATTCCTTTCTAGGAAAGGCTGGTTCCCATCCTCCTATACGAAGCCCTTTGAAGGTCCGTCGGAAGAGACCCTGCGCATCCCGGTGCCAAGGTAATGTTGGGTTGGCATAGACACTCTTAAGAACCGAGTTGATGGATCTGTTGCTTCTTGTTGGGCTATTGGAGTCCTGGCGGCGCAGTGGTTAGAATGTAGTATTGCAGGCTGACTCTGCCGACTGCCAGCAGTTCGATCCTGATCGGCTGCAGGTCGACTCAGCCTTCCATCCTTCCGAGGTTGGTAAAATGAGGAGCCAGATTGTTGGGGGAACGAGGCTGACTCTGTAAACTGCTTAGAGAAGGTTGTGAAGCAATATATAAGTCTATTGCTATCTTCCTTCCTTCCTTCCTTCTTTTCTTTCCTTCCTTCCTTCCATCCATCCATCCATCCATCCATCCATCCATCCATCCATCCATGGTGCGCAGTGGTTAGAATTCAGTATTGCAGGCTAACTCTGCCGACTCTGCCCACTGCCAGCAGTTTGATCCTGACCGGTTCCAGATTGACTCAGCTTTCCATCCTTGCGAGAAGGGTCAAATGAGGACCCAGATTGTTGGGGGGCAAGAGGCTGACTTTGTAAACCGCTTAGAGAGGGCTGCCAAGCACTGTAAAGCGGCATATAAGTCTAAGTGCTATTGTTATGAACAATGGTTTCTCCCTTCATTAGCCCTGCGCCCATCCGAAGTGTCAGCTCGGTCAACTTGACCAACAGAGAAAACCCCATCCTGCCCCCACCGGATTACGTCTTATCTGGGCCAATCAAACCAGCTTCAGAACCAAAACTCGAAACTTCGAAAACCACAGCAGCTCAAGGAGAAAGCAAATCTCTTGTAAGTAGACCGGCCAGTTTTGTCAAATTAAAAATAGAAAACCAGCTTGTGAAAATACTTTTGCTGACGGATTTTATCCAGCTATCTGAGTAATGCCAGGCTGAACCTAACTTTTTGGACTTGCTAGTTAGATCTTAAATTTTAGCAATTACAGGTAGCCCTTGACTTACAACGGTTCGTTTAGTGACCATTCAAAGTTACAACGGCACTGAAAAAACTGAAGTACGACCATTTTTCACACTTATGACCGTTGCAGCATCCCCACGGTCACATGATTTACATTCGGATTTTTGGCAACTGACTCACATTTATGACGGTTGCAATCATCGTCCACCCATGGCCTTACTCCCAAGTCGACCCTCTGACAAGCAAACTCCATGGGGTAGCCAGGTTCACTTAACAACTGTGTTCCTAATTTTAACGACTGTGATTCAGTTTAAGGCAGATATTTCTCTCTCTGGGCACAACGAGAATATATCTGCTGAACAAAGCTCCGTATTGGCAACAGGAAAGGCATCTGGCCAAGAAACACTCTGCTAGCTCCATTCAGTTGCCCAAAGTCCACCCGCAAGGGATTATGGGATCGTTCAACGATGATGATGAATTCAGTTTAACAAAGGTAGCAACAAAAGTTGTAAAATGGGGCGCAACTCACTTAACAAATTTCTCACTTTACAACGTACATTCTCAACTGTGGTTGTAAACTGAGGAGTATCTGTAATTAGGAAGGGGGGAGAAATCTACTCCTTGTTTCAGTTGCATTTTACAAGTTCAGCATCGCCGTGTCAGTTATAGTCTTCCAATAACTCAGGGGTTGCCCCAAAGAAGAGGGAGACAAACTATTCTCCAAAGCACCTAGATAGGGTAGAACAAGAAGCAATGGGTGGAAACTAATCAAGGAGAGAAGCAACTTAGAACTGAGGAGAAATTTCCTGAGTTAGAACAATTAATCAGTGGAACAGCTTGCCTCCAGAAGTTGTGAATGCCCCAACACTGGAAGTCTTTAAGAAGACTTGGATAACCATTTGTTTAAAATGGAAATAGGATTTCCTGCCTAAGCAGGGGGTTGGACTAGAAGACCTCCAAAGTCCCTTCCAACTCTGTTATTCTAAATACCGGCCCAGTGTTAGCACAGTCAGACCTCACAGCGGAGAGCTAAAAAGTTGCTTCAAACTTTTGTGTTGCGTGCCGCAAAGGAGAGAGATTTGGTTCAGGTGCAGTTTTAAACCTTTAAAAAGACATTTCAAGGTTTTGAACAAAGCAGACCTCTCAGAGGTCAAGAGGCACCTTGTAAATTCTGGTATTGTAATCCCTGTTTGTTCAAGAGTTACGTCAAATCGACCAGCCAGAGAAACCGCCTTAAGTCAAGCTGGAAAGCAGGCACTAAAAAGCGACATTTGTAAACATCTGAATTCTTTTAGCAGTTTTTGCCCCTTTTCAAACAATGAGGTTGTTTTGCAGTGAAAGGTACTGAAAGCACTCTAGGCCTTGATTTATAGCGTTCGTTTATTATCGCTTCGGTCTGAAAAAATAGGAATCAAACAGAAAACTTCACCTATAATGCTTAGGTGTTATGGGAAAGCTGGAGTGCCACCTTCTGGTCTCGAGGGGCTATTGCAGTCTAGGCGTTAGTGAAAGTGGAATATATGAAATTAGCAAGAGGAAATTGACTCTCTTTGAAATCATCAGCCATTGTGATGAGATAAGTTTCCCTGAAACACATCCTCCTTATTCAAAACAAGGAGGGTGTAAAGTCAGAAAGGATTACAAAGGATCGTCCTGCAATGCTTGTTTATTGCTTTTTTTCGGTCCTAAAACTGATAGCGATCAGTCTAAACTACAAATTAAAAAAATAAAACACTGCATTAATAGACCAAAATATAGTAAAAATAAAATGTCGTTAGCGTAGAATGACCAAGTGCAGGGATTACAATCACAGGAGAGGCGTAGAAAATTGTAGTGGAGAGTGCAACTGTTTTAAGTCAAGGTTTCCCAAACGTGGCAACTTCAAACTCTGTCTGTGGACTTCAACTCCCAGGATTCCTCCACCAGTCATGAATTCTGGAAGTTGAAATCCACATTTCTCCAGGCTCCCCGACGTGATGGCTGGGGAATTCTGGGAGTTGAAGTCCACACCTCTTGGGGCTCCTCAACGTTCTGGTTGGGGAGTTCTGGGAGTTGAAATCGACATCTTCAGGTGCCCCAACTTCTTGACTGTGGAATTCTGGCAGTTGAAATTAAGGGTGGGATTGAATAATTTTAGCAACCAGTTCTCTGCCCGGTTGCTGGGTGGGCGTGGTCATGGGGGCATGGCCAGTCGGATTCCGGCACCACAGCATTGGGTGGGGCATTTTCACCCTCCCCAGGCTCCAGAGGCTTTCCTTGAGCCTCTTGGAGGGCTAAAACGGCCTCTCCTGGGCTCCGGATCCTGGAAATGGACCCATTTCTGGACTTCCGGTACTTCCGGTAGGCTCATTTTTCGCCCTCCAAGCCTCTGTGCGTATCCTGCACTTACCTGCACCCAAAATGTGCCATGTAGAGACTCCTGGGAGGGGAAGAGATGGGTGGGCGTGGCCAGCCAGTCCTTTCAACTACTGTTTCGGTGAACCAGATAAAAATTAACATCCGGTTTGCCCGAACCAGTCCGAGCTGGCTGAATCCTACCCTTGGTTGAAGTCCATACATTTCCAGGTCCCCAACGTGCTTAATCGGACATTTAAAGTCCCCTTCCTGCTTATTCCTTTTGTTTGAATGGCCTTCCTTTTCTCCCGTACTCAGCAGTTACCACTTTTCTTTCCTTCCTCAGAGACCTAACATGAACGGCATTATGAAGCCGCCTTTTCTAAGGTAAGTTGGAATCGTGCAATATCATTGAAAACATGCAACAAACTCAAACAACAACAACAACCCCAGCCTTGGTTTATCTTTCCACAAGGTCTTCTTGGGGAACGATTTGGGTGGCCTTAATCACATTCCTGGACCTGGATTGAAATCATCTGAAATAATCCGAAAAATAACAAAAAAAAATTGTGTGTCTGCCTTATTACAGTGGCGAAAATCCCTTTGCAACCGTCAAACTCCGACCGACAGTCACCAACGACAGATCGGCGCCAATCCTTCGATGAGCGGCATTGGAAAAAAACCCCATTTTTTTTAATCCTACTACCTTGTCAACATTGCACAGCCTGTCCTGCGGTCCTTCACGTTGGGTTTCTGAAATTTGCTGCCCACTCCACAACTGGAGGTTCCCTAGGTTGACGGGGGCCATACCGTCTTCGGCAATATGATTTCCAAATACCGTCTGGAGTTGTTTTTAAAACCTTTATTTAAATGTAATTAATGTGTATAGCAGCTGGAGCAAATTGCCAAAGTTTCTGATTTTTTAAAAAATGAGCTCTTTTTGTTTGTATGTTACTGTCTTAGCTTTTGGTTTCTGCTAATTATTGATGGCTGAAGGCGCCCGTCAATTTGCTTTGATTTTAGAAGCGTGCCTTGTCTAGAAAGACCGAAATTATGTTTAGGAAAGCAGAAATAGGCCAAATAGGGAAACCAGCAAAACTGATCCTTTAGTCTTCTATTATTGCCAGCATCGCTGCTTAGACCTCTGTGCCAATGGTGTGGTTTAATCCTTATGGATCAGTTCCGTTTAGTTTTTGCTTGTACAATTTGCTTAAGAGAGATACGAGAGTAGCTGCTTTTTAAACAGGCAACCTGCTTAAGGATGGCCTAACAGAATATCATGCCAAATAATATTTTCATTACATAAAATAAAATGTCTTAAGGGATACAATAATAATAATAATAAATACTGTGATCAGAACAATGGGGCAGTTCTTTCATTGGTTTGCAGTACATAAAAGCGGAGTCTAATTTTATGATTTCTTCCTTTGAGCAGGATTTTATTTGAGGGGTCCCTGGTGCTCTCTAAGCTGGGTTCTCTTGCAGACGTTTCGTCACCCAAACTAGTAACATCATCCATGCTAACGCTGCTGGCTCATGAAATTTGAAAGTTTGCAAGGAAACCACCAAGCTCAGAGAGCATCCAAAAAACTCCTTACTTCAACCCCGAGCTACAAATATTCTCCTTTATAGGTAAAGGTTCCCCTCGCACATATGTGCTAGTCGTTCCTGACTCTAGGGGGCGGTGCTCATCTGTTTCAAAGCCAAAGAGCCAGTGCTGTCCGAAGAGGTCTCCGTGGTCATGTGGCCGGCGTGACTCAACGCCAAAGGCGCATGGAACAGTTCCCTTCCCACCAAAGGTGGACTCTATTTTTCTACTTGCATTTTTACATGCTTTTGAAATGCTAAGTTGGCAGAAGCTGGGACAAGTCACGGGAGCTCACTCCGTTATGTGGTGCTAGGGATTCAAACTGCCGATTTGCCAACCTTTCTGATCAACCTCTTAGCCACTAAATTCTCTTTTATAGGATGCTGTTTAACAGGATTGTCTGAAACCAGCCATATTTGACCCTGGATGAGTGGAAAGGAAGCATTAGAGGGAGGGTTATTTCCCCCCGTTCAATTTGGTCTCCTTTTCAGTCATTTTCAAGCCCCTTCACTTTACTTGGCAAGGCTTTTCAGAAGTGATTTGTTATTGCCGCCTTCCTAGGGCTGAGAGAAAGTGACTGGCCCAAGGTCAGCCAGCTGGCTTTCTGGCTAAGGTGGGACTAGAACTCACCATCTCCTGGTGATTGGCCCAAAGTCACCCAGACGGCTTTCATATCTAAGGTGGGACTAGAACTCTCTGTCTCCTGGTGATTGGCCCAGTCACCCAGTTGACTTTCATACCTTGGGTGGGACTAGAACTCACCATCTCCTGGTGATTGGCCCAAAGTCACCTTGCTGGCTTTCATGACTAAGGTGGGATTAGAACCCGCAGTCACCCAGCTGACTTTCATACCTAAGATGGGACTAGAACTCACCATCACCTAGTTCCTAGCCTGGTGCCTTAGCCCAACACCATCAGTGTCTTTTTTTTAATTGCATAAACTTGTCATATTCACCCCGTATTTTTTCTTGAAACCGCTGGGGGGCAAAAAAAGCATTTGAATGGTATCCTGGTTGGAAAAAAACGATTGACATTTAGTCTATAAATGCTTCAAAAGAAGCATGAACAATTTGGTACACAATTCATATCAGGCATTTAAAAAAAAAAATCCACTCTACGGCTATGATGGTGAACCTGTGGCAGGCATAGCGCTCTCTGCCGGCACATCAGCCATTGCCCCAGCCCAGCTCTACCGCGCATGCCTCCCATTGATCCTTGGGTCTCTGCTGCGCATGTGCAGGAGGCGGGGCCCTCCCTGATCTCCGCTGTTTCCCCCCCCAATGCGCATTGGGGCATTTGCGCACGAGGGCGAGCGAGCTTCGGGCACTCGGCACCAAAAATATTAACTACCACTGCTTTAGGGGTTGAAGGCACCAAAAATATTAACTACCACTGCTTTAGGGGTTCAAGGCACCAAAAATATTAACTACCACTGCTTTAGGGGTTCAAGGCACCAAAAATATTAACTACCACTGCTTTAGGGGTTCAAGGCACCAAAAATATTAACTACCACTGCTTTAGGGGTTCAAGGCTGGCCCACAATCCATGCTCTCCCACCTCTGAACATTAACGCTTCTCTAGCAAGAGATTTTTCTTTTCAATTCGGAGGGTAGGTGGAAAAGCTGGGCCTCCTTGCGAAGTTTGAAAAAGCGCTTTTTATTGAAATTCAACAACCCAACCCCCCCCACCCCCCCAAAAAAGAAGTGCATTTCAAACACGAAAAGCAAAACGGGGGTTTCGGGGGGGGGTGGGCTTGGTAACCGATGTCCCTGTGAAAGAGCAAAGACAGGCGATGCTTGGTAGTAATTGTATTTTCTTTACAAAATCAGCTCCGGTGCAATAAACTTGATTGTACATGACATTTACATTAGAAAAGAAAGGAGGTATGTCTCCTTAAAGCCTCCGGTGGGGGGGGGGGGTTGTTGTTGGGGGCGCTGATCCCTTAACCAAATGTCGCCCCGCAGTTAGGACATGTTCGTTGTCTCAGGGCGAGGCAAAAGATGATCCCGAGGGGGAAAAAAAAGATGGCACACAGGATGCCCAGGCAGGTGAAGGTGTCTTCCAGTACGCCAACTCTGCAAAAAGAAAGAAAAAAAGAGAAATCGCACCACAGGAAGGAGGAAGTTAGTGAAAGGTGCTTAATCCAAAGGCATTGATTGAAACCTCTGTGAACAAGGAGTCCTCGACTTACGACAGTTCCCTTTAGTGACCATTCAAAGTGACCACGGCACTGAGAACGGGGGACTTAGCACTGTTTTTCACATCTACCATCCCCACATGGTCACGTGGTTTATATTCAAATTCTTGACAACGGGCTCAGACTTATGACCGTCGCTGTGTCCCGGGGTCATGGGAGTCCCTTCTGACAAGCCACGGGGAAGCCAGGTTCACTTAACAATGAACTGCAGTGATTCACTTAACATCTGGGACAGTAAAGGTCATAAAATGGGCCAAAACTGAACTGCCTTGCTTAGCAACTGAAATGCTGGGCTCACATGTGGTCGCTAAGTTGAGGACTGCTTGTACACCCCTCCAGAGTGTTACCATACACACACACACACACACATTCATTCTGTAGGGTGGTTTTCCATCAGCGTTGGCCATTTTGAGATGCGGGGACTTCAGCTCCCAGAATTCCAGTGCACAAGGCTCCTGAATTCCAGTGCACAAGGCTCCTCCCCTCTATACAGGAAGTCCTCGACTTACGACCGCAACGGAGCTCAAAATGTCTCCTCGCTAAGCAAGGCAGTTAAGCGAGCCCTGCCCCATTTAACGTCTTTTCTGCCACAGCTGTTAAGCGAATCGCTACAGGTTGTTAAGTTAGTCCGGCTGCAGTCCTTAAGTGAATCTGGCTTTCCCCCATATTGACTTCGCTGGTTAGAAGCTAGCTGGGAAAATCTGCCGTGGCGGGATCAAAATCAGGACTCTTGGCAGACGGTATGCATTCACAATGGCCGACGGTGTGATTCGCTTAGCGACCACGGCAAGAGAGGTCCCGAAATTGGGCGCAAGTGACTTCACAAGGGCCTTACTCAGCCACCGAGATTCTGGAGAACAAGCCATAATCTGTCTGCATTTTAAGTCTTGGGGAAATTTTCTTGGCGAAGATCACAGCTTCGGTGTAAAGGCAGAGCGCCATAAAACTTTCCAATTAGAGAAAGGATCATCTTGGCTAATACGGTAAGAATTAGCCAGGGAGGGAGGGATATAATCCGAATGGCTTTCCCCGTGGTTTACAGTTGCCGCTCTAAAAAGGCCGTCTAAAAATAGAGAATGAATGTTTACATTCCAGTTTAAAGCTGGGCTGACCTGCTCAGAGGGTCACAAACGTTTCAAATCTGCAGGAAAATTCCCCTTTTTAGGGTTTATTAATTCATCAGTGAAGCGAGGTCGGTTTAGAATAGAATAGGAATAGAATGGGTTGGACAGAATAGAATAGACTAGGGATAGAGATAGGGATAGGGTAGAATAGAATAGAATAATAGTGTTGGAAGGGACCTTGGAGGTCTTCTAGTCCAACCCCCTGCTCAGGCTGGAAACCCTACACCACTTCAGACAAATGGATATCCAACATCTTTTTAAAAACTTCCAGTGTTGGAGCATTTGCAATTTCTGGAGGCAACTTCTGTTCCACTGATTAATTGTTCTCACTGTCAGGAAATTTCTCCTTAGTTCTAAGTTGCTTCTCTCCTTGGTTAGTTTCCACCCTTTGCTTCTTGTCCTGCCCTCAGGTGCCTTGGAGAATAGTTTGACTCCCTCTTCTTTGAGGCAACCCCTGAGATATTGGAACAATGCTATCATGTCTCCCCTAGTCCTTCTTTTCATTAAACTAGATATACCCAGTTCCTGCAACCGTTCTTCGTATGTTTTAGCCTCCAGCCCCCTAATCCTCTTTGTTGCTCTTCTCTGCACTCTTTCCAGAGTCTCAACATCTTTTCTACATCCTGGTGACCAAAACCGAATACCGTATTCCAAGTGTGGCCTTATCAAGGCCTTATAAAGTGGTATTAACCCTTCACGTGATCTTGATTCTATCCCTGTTGATGCAGCCTAGAACTGTGTTGGCTTTTTGGGCAGCTGCTGCACACGGCTGGCTCCTATTTAAATGGTTGTCCACTAGGACTCCAAGATCCCTTTCACAGTTACTACTCTTGAGCAAGGTACCACCTATACTGTACCTGTGCATTTCGTTTTTCTTGCCTAAATGTAGAACCTGACTTTTTTTCACCACTGAATTTATACATTCGTTTTATTTAACCGAATTTCTTTTTGGCTCTGCAATTTGACTAAAACAAAAAAAAATGGCAGAAAGAAATGAACATACAAGTACATGCACCACGATGAAGTTTGGTCCCAGTTGGGACATTAAGCAGGATCAGGCCTGGTTAATTCCTCATGAGGGGGGAAATCTGGAGACTCCCAGGCCTGGCAAACCACACCAGGAAGTGGAAAACATCCCGGAAAACACCATAGAGCAGGGGTGTCCAAACTTGGCAACTTTAAGACTTGTGGACTTCAACTCCCAGAATTCCCCAGCCAGCAGCTGGCTGGGGAATTCTGGGAGTTGAAGTCCACAAGTCTTAAAGTTGCCAAGTTTGGACACCCCTGCCATAGAGGCACGCATGTAAATCTTTGAACCAACTGTTATCTTGGAAAACCTAGACACCTGTAGAAACTCCATCATCCAGGTTAAGGTTGTCCCAAAGATGCTTTTTCAGGAGGCAACTGGACTTTTGGGGTTTTCCTTTGAAGATGTTTCGCTTCTCATCCAAGAAGCTTCTTCAGCTCTGCCAGGATAGTGGGTAATGGAAGGATTTATATTCCTTGCAGACAGCTGGTCATTTTTGGGGGGGAGGGGGGAACAACCATGACCTGGATGGCTGAGGATCTCTACCGACTTTTAGCCACACAATTAGGGATGAACAATGTGGGACAGTGGTGGGATTCAAAATTTTCACTACCGGTTCCGTGGGCGTGGCAGGGGAAGGATACTGCGAAATCTCGATTCCCACCCCACTCCAGGAGAAGGATACTGCAAAAAAAAAAAAGGAAACTTACCTGCAAGCCGGGCAGCCACCCACGACTATGACAGATGTGGTAGGAGGGGGCTGCTGGATTATGGTATATGTAGTATTGGGATAGTTCTGCGGCTGTGAAGTAGCCGGAGTGGTATATCCTAGACAGAGAAACAAAATGGAAAGAGAAACACGGAGAGATAAACAGTTTGTTCAGTGACTATTACAACGGCAGTGGGAAAAGTGACTTACGGCCGTTTTTTCACACTTAGGACCACTGATTTTTGTCGGGACAAGGAGTTTGCTTCATGCTCTCGGGTAGCCTCGGTCCCACCGCCATGTTTGAGAAACACTCTGTAAAGTCACTAAAGTCACATTTCAATGGTATCCACTCGAACGGACCCCCTGGGGGAAATTCTTCTCAATGCCCCATAAGTCATTGTTACTTATCCTAGTACTCAAGTCCTTTGGCTCTTCTTTGTGTCAAGGCCTAATGACAAGGTTTTGGGGTTAATGATTAACTTCTGCAAACAGATCCTTTTGGTAAGAGCAGAGCAGGAAAGAAAATAGATCCCCCCCCCTTTCCAAAACCTTTTTGCTCTATGAGCTTGGGTTGTTTTCTCGCGGACGTTTCATTCTCCAAACTAGTTAACCTCATCAATGCTAGTCCCAGTCAAGTTCAGAAAGCATCAAGAACCGCTTATTCCAATCCTGAGGTAGAAAATATTCTCCTTTATTGGTTTTTTTCCCCAAACTAGACAAGGAAAAAGCCAAATCTTTTTAGATGCACTCAAAAGTTAAATATCCCCCCAGGTCATTGCATCCAACTCTCTTTGTAGGCCATGATGTAATTTTCTTGGTGGGGGCTTTAACGCAACAAACAGACGGGCCCCACAGATGCACAAATCATGGTTTCCACTCTAAAGGGAGGCACAAACCCAGTCTGTTGGGGGTTTAATCCACAAACCATGATAAAGGAAAGCCAAGTGTGGTAGACAGACCAAATGTTTCTGTGCCGGATATGGTCGTGGGAGAGGTTAACAAATAGCCACAAATCAGGTGTTTTTTAAATCCTTTTCATATTTATTATTATGCCTGGCTATGGAATTCTGGGAGTTGAAGTCTACCCATCTTAAAGGTTGCCGAGTGCTATGGCCTGCCAGCTGAGCTGGCAGCAGATTCGGACAGTGAGGAGGTTGGGGTGGAACCTGGGCCAGTCCTGGAGTCTGGGGAAGGCTCTGATAATGGCTCTGTGTTGGAGGCAGAGAGGGGGGACAGAGCCGTATGCCAGTTATCAGCTGCCTTCGAAGTCAGACATCAGTGATGCAGAAGAACAGCTGGAGCCTGTTCCCAGTGTGCGCATGCATAGAGCTGCCAGACGAAGGGAACAGCTAAAGAACAGGGGTCGGCTTGGGAGTAAGGCCACAGGTGGACGATGAATGGCCCCTCCCAGAGGAAAGAAAAGAGGAGCGAAAGGGGAGTGGAGTTTGCAGGAGACAATCAGTTCACTTCATTGGTTTGTGACTCTCCGAGACTCTTTGCCAAGTTCTGCAGAGATCGGCCTGGCCGCTCTCCAAGCCAGAGAAGGTCTGCGACTGTAAATCCTCCCTGGAAAGACTTTACTGGATGTGAATGGGAAGAATTCACAGTCAATTAATAAAAGGGGGTTTTGCCGGGTCAAGGAGTTTGCTTCATGCTCTTGGGAAGCCTCAGTCAGAACAGCAAGTTTGAGAAAGACTCTGTAAAGTCACTCCTCACTGGCTTGTGCAAGTTTCCAAAGCATAACCATGGTTACGTATTCGTTCTTTGGTAATAATGATCATTTATTAATGACTTCTGCGTTTTATAGAAAGGCCAGGATTTCCCCCCCCCTTTTAAGGCTCTCTTTATCTTTGCCAATAAATATACAGAGGATCACCAGTCCTTGCACGCTACACTGGCCGAATTCACACCTTACACTAAACCACGAGCAAACTACGGGCTATTTCCAACCCTTCCTCCTCCTGGAACCAGCATCAATGGCTCCTAGCAAGAAAGGAACATTTCTCATTTTTGAAAGCGTAAGTGGAATTCAAAGGGTGTTTTTTTTTACCAAAGGAAGTGATTACGAAACAATGGGTTTTTAAAAGAAAAAAAAAAGTCCTTGAAAGTTTCAAATGAATCATCACAGATTCAACCATGTTGTTACCCAAAGTGTTTTTTTTTCCTTTTCAAATGTGCAAATCCCGAAGGCCTCTGAATCACGGCTGCCAGGGCAGCACAATTCAAGTTCCCCAATTTTCAAGCTAAACAACAACAGGTTCCTTGGTGGGGAAGGAAAAAAAAAACTTTGGTAGAAGTTTTTGGGAGAAAAAAAAGTCCTCCTCTCAACTCAGGCGGCTGTTTTCCACCTGGGCCCGGCCTTCCTTCCTCTCTAACCAATTCCTTCCCTCCTTCCAATTTTTCTTTCCTTCTTTCCAAACTCCTTCTTTCCTTCAATTTTTTCCTTCCTTCCCAAACAAACTCTTCCCTCCTTCCAATTTTTCTTTCCTTCCTTATAAACTGCTTCCCTCTTTCCAATTTTTTTCTTCCCTCCTTCAATTTTTTCCTTCCTTCCTTCCAATTGTTTTTCCTTTCTTCATTCCTTCCTTCCTTCCATTTTTTCCTTCCATTCTTCCTTCTCACCCTTTGCCAACAGGGCACCCCCCCAGGTATATCCAGACCCTCAATCCCCAACCCCGGCAGGATTGATGGAAGATGTAGTCC
>NC_138557.1:5056053-5151518 GCF_964273705.1 Natrix helvetica
AATTCTAGAGGGGAGAAAGGACTAGGGTGACCTGGTAGCAGTATTCCAATATTTGAGGGCTGCCCAAAAGAAGAGGGGGTCAACCTGTTCTCCAAAGCACCTGAAGGCAGGACAAGAAACAATGGATGGAAACCAACTAAGGAGAGAAGCAACCTAGAAATAAAGAAAAAAAAAATCCTGACAGTTAGAAAAATAAATCAACTTACCTTCAGAAGTTGTGCCCCCCCCCCCCACTGGAGTCTTTCAAATGCCATTTGTCTGGAACGGCACAGGGACTCCTGCTCGAGCAGGAGGTTGGACTGGAAGACCTCCAAGGTCCCTTCCAAGTTAATTATTCTGTTATTCTATTATTCTGGGTCTAGCTATTCTCCAAAGCACCTGAAGGGAGGAGAAGAAGTAAGGGATGGAAACTAATCAAGGAGAGAAGAAACCTGGAATTAAGGAGAAACTTCCTAACAGGGAGGACAATTAACCAATGGAATGGCTCTCCTGTAGGTGCTTCATCCTGGGAGGTTTTTAAGAAGCTATTGGATTTGTCGGAATGGTATAGGATCTCCTGCTTGAGCAAGGGGTTGGATTAGAAGACCTCCGAGGTCCCTTCCAGCTCTGTTCGGATTGACTGAAAATTAGACCAAGGTCTAAACATTACTGATAATGTGAATTGCTGGGAAAATGTGATTCCTTTTTCAATTCCCAGTACACAGATAGTCCTCGACTTACAGCCATTCATTCGAAGTTACAACAGCACTGAAAAAAACCGACTTGGGACCGTGTTTCATTGGAGCATCCACATGGTTGCATAATTAAAATTCAGACGCTTAGCAACGGACTCATATTTATGACGGTTGTAACGTCCCGAAGTCACACCGATCCCCTTTTGCGACCTTCCGACAAGCCAAATCAATGGGGAAGCCAGATTCATTTAACAACGGGGTTACTAACTTTTAACCACTTCAGGGACTCCCTTTGACCCCTGCGGCAAGAAAAGTCTTAAAACAGGGCGAAGCTCACTTAACAACTTGTCTTGCTTACCAACAGAAATATTGAGCTCAGTTGTGGTTGTAAGTCCAGGAGTATAGAAATAAATAGAAATAAAGAATTGCTGGGAAAACGCTATTTTCTGAGTTCATCTCGCTGATAATGTGAATTGCTGGGGAAATGCAGGTTTTTTTTCCCCGTTCCTTTTACTAATACCTTATTTTTAGGAGTATAAGACGCACCGGAGTATAAGACGCACCAAGATTTTGAAGAGGTAAATTTTTTAAAAAAGGTTTTGCACTCTGCAGGCCTCCCAAATCCTCTGTACACCTCATTTTTTGCCAAAAAAAAAGGGCATGAATAGCCTATAGGAGACTTGCAGAGTGCTCCTGGGGGCTGGGGGGGGGCAAAAACGAGCAGAAAACAGCCCATTTTGCACTCACTTTTTTACCTCCCCCAGCCCCCAGGATTTAGAACAGCCATGAAAACAAATCCATTTTTCACACTTAACGACTATTTGCATCTTCCTCCGTGGTCATGGGATCAAAAGCTTGGCAACTGACTCCTATTTATGACGGTTGCAGGGTCCCGGGCCCCTTTTGTGACCTTCTGACAAGCCAGGGGAAGCCAGGTTCACTTAACAACCGTGTTACTAAGTTAGCCACTGCAATGATGAACAAATGTGGCCAAAGAAATGGCGGCAAAACTCACTTTATGTGTCTCTCACTTAGCAACAGGAATGTTGGGCTCGATGGTGGCCAAGGACTACTTGTGCTTTGAAGTCTTGGCAGTCTTGATCCTCACGGGTTCCTCCTGTTCTACCCGGTCACTTTGTTCTTCTTTTGAAGGGCTGGAGCTACGCCATCGACTTCCCAGCTACGTACACAAAGGACAAGCGATGGAATTCCTGTGTCCGGCGAAGAAGGTGGATTCGGTACAGAAGGTACATAGCCCGGGACACCTGGGCAAAGGTGTGTGCTGCTTTCTCTCTCTCTCTCTTTCTTCTCTTTTACTCGAAATGCCTAGTACCGTGATGGCAAGCCTATAGCACGCTGGCCACAGGTGGCACGCATTTACAATACAATAGTAGAGTTGGAAGGGACCTTGGAGGTCTTCTAGTCCAACCCCCTGCCTAGGCAGGAAACCCTATACCGTTTCAGACAGACGGCTATCCAACATCTTCTTAAAGACTTCCAGTGTTGGGGCATTCACAACTTCTGGAGGCAATTGTTCCACTGGTTAATTGTTCTGTCAGGAAGTTTTTCCTCAGTTCTAAGTTGCTTCTCTCCTTGATGAGTTTCCACCCATTGCTTCTTGTTCTACCCTCAGGTGCTTTGGAGAATAGCTTGACTCCCTCTTCTTTGTGGCAACCCCTGAGATATTGGAAGACTGCTATCATGTCTCCCCTAGTCCTTCTTTCTCTTAAGCTAGACATACCCAGTTCCTGCAACATTTGTTAGGGCACGCGAGGCATTGCCCTGTCAGCTGACTTCAGCCTTCTTTTGAAGCCATTTTTCGTCCTCCGGAGGCTTCCTTTTCACGTCCCTTGAAGCCTCCAGAGCACTCCGGAAGGCAAAAACTGGTCGTACGAGCAAACCGGAAGACCGTTCCCGAACTTTCAGTTTGCCGGTAGGGCCGGTTTTTCGTGCTTTGGAGGCTTCAGGAAGCCTCTGGAGGGCCTGTTTTGGCTGTTTTCGCCCTCCCCAGGCACCTAAAAAGCCTCTGGAGCCTGGAGAGGGTGAAAAAAGTGCACCCCAAAATGGGGGGGGGGAGCACTGGTCGCGTGCGCATGTGGGGTTGTGCGCGTAGCATTATGGGTGTGGCACGCCCCACATGACCCCCCCTGTGCTCCCCCCGTTTTTGGCACGCGAGCCAAAAAAGGTTTGGTTTAATACAGTGATGGCAAACCTTTTCAGCACTAAGTGCCCAAACCGAAACTCATGTGCACGCAAGCAAGTGCGTGCATGCCAGAAACCCGAAGACCAGCTGGCCGACACCATTTCAAACCACCTTATTTCATTTTATTTCTACTTTGGATTTCTAACCTCCTCTTCTAGCGGTAGTCCTCCCCTTAGCAACCGTTTTGTTCAGTGACTGAGGTTACAAAGGCGGTGAAAAAAGTGACTCAGCATCATTTTTTCATACGACCGTCGAAAAGGTCACGTCATCAAAATTCAGGCGGCAACTGGCTCCTATTTATGACGGTCTCAAGGTCACCTTTTGCCACCCTTTCTGACCAAGTTAGTGGGGAAATCAGATTCACTGAACAACCCGTGCGGGTAACTGCAGCAATTCACTTAATGACGGTGGCAAGGCAGGTCGTAAAAACGGAGCAAAACGGCTGTCTTAGCCATGAAAGTTTTGGGATGAATTCCAGACCTTGGTGGAGGACTACCTCTATTTTACGATGTTTTTGTTTTATATTTTATATTTCTTTTACACTATATTGTATTTCTAAGGCCACTCAGTTCTGTTATAACTCTAGGTAGTGATGAAAGTCAGTTTAAAGGGGAGGATTGTTCCCCTCTCTTAAAAAAAATTAAAGGATATTTGCAATTTTTCCTTCATTTTGGGGGGAGAAAAAAAATGGAACGTGGTTTTCAGTAAGAATTAGAAAACGTGTTTTTTCTCCCCCAGTGGATTTTTTTGCAGGATGCTGCTGCTTCTCGTTTTAGAAGATGCTGTGGGGTTCACCAGAGTGGAGGATGTCCCGTCATTTGGAGTCCAGCAAGGACACTCTTGAATGCGTTCTTCTGGCTTCCAGAAGAACCAATCAATAAGTCTTTCTCCTTTCCTTTTTTGAAATTTATTTTGAGAATAGATTCCACCCTGTCAAGATCTGAAGCAGTTACCAGATCCTTTTAATGACATCTCCGTGGGGGGCTGGGAGATCACCGATGAACCTTTGGGTCGGCTCTCGGTCTGGACAGTCACTCTACAAGGCAAGGTAATGTCCTCTCATCACCAGCCCTTCTTAATTACCGTATTGTTCGTGGTATAAGATGCTCCGAAGTATAAGACGCGCCTAGCTTGTGGGGAAGAAAACAAGGGGAGAAAAAATTTTTTTTTGCCTCTGCCTCCCAGCAATTTGCCTCCTTGCAGCAAACAGCTTCAGCACAGCCTGATTAGTACAAGCAGCTGATTGTCGGTTGGATCGGCCTCCCGACCATCAGCTGTTTCAGGCTGCAGGGATTGCCATTGCCTATTGCTGCCTTCAAGCGCCCTATTATCGGCCTCCGAGACGTCTTTGGACAGTGCTGGCTCTTCGGCTTTGAAACGGAGATGAGCACCGCCCCCTAGAGTCGGGAACGACTAGCACATATGTGCGAGGGGAACCTTTACCTTTTAGGAATAGGAGGACAACAAGGTTGGCAAAGTATTTTCTGGTCTTCAAGAAAAGCCCATGAGGTCATCCCACTGCTTCAACATTTTCCTCCACTGTATGCTAAGCTCCTAACTTAAGAGCTCCTGATTAGACCAGGCCATTCTGCTGTGATCTTCTCCTTCTATTTTCCTTCCTTCACATTCCTTGCTCCCAACATTTCCCAGGGTTTGAACATGTTCCCAGCTCCATAGAAATGTTCCCCTGAGCCCTGAGTTGTTTTCAGGTTGTTGTGTTGCTTGGTGAATAAGGGGGTAGAATGTCCCTCTTGGCTTCATTTCACTTCCTGAATTTGTTTTCAGAGGAAGTGAAGACTGTCTGATACCATTCAAGTCCCTCAATTGTATTTGCACCACATTGGAAAAGTGAAGAGACGCCTATGGATGAGAAGTTGATCAGGAAAATATTAGAATGCGCAGAAATGAACAGGTTAACACTAGCAACTCAGGCGAAAGAGCAAACTGAATATTATAGGATAGGGGAAGTATTTTATCAACAGTTAGAGAGTAAAAAGAGAAACTGGGAATAAAAGATTAAAGAAGAACAGAAAATACAGTATGTGAAGTTAGAGGTATAAATAAGACGATAACTGTTAGTATTGGGATGATGAGAATAATTAAGCTTAATGTTATGGTTGTATTCTTATTCGAAGATATGTTGACAGGAAAAATGAATAGGTTAATAATGTTCAATTGTTTAATATACTATAATTTTAAGAATAGAGAATTAATGTGAATGATATTTGTAACCAGATGACACACTGTTTAAGGAAAGATGGAATGTTTATATTTTGAAAGATAAAAAAAAACTTTTATTAAAAAAAAAAAGGTCCTTCCGTGTTCGAAATTTAGCACCATACTATCAAGAAGGCCCACAAACTTTGATCCCTGGTGCAAGAGAAGAAGTCACCCAAATATTTTGTCTCTCTCTACGTTTACATAAATGTTTGCTTCCTTCTGAACTAATTGTGCCTGGAAAACGGCCTTGTCTTCCTAGATCTGGTATCGGAATGATGTCACTCATCGCAATCCGGAAGGATCTTCCTGGACGTTAATTCCTGCTCCGGGCGAAGCCATACAGATCAGCTGTGGACCGTACGATCTCCTCTGGGCCACCTGCTGGGAAGGACAGGCGATCGTGAGGGAGGGGATCGACCGTAACAACCCCCAAGGTAGGTCCATTGGTGGTCCAAGGAAGTTGGTTCTCGGCTGTGGAGTTGGTGTTTTGACAGAGGCTTCCCAAGAGCATGAAGCAAACTCCTTGTCCCGACAAAAAACCCTTTTATGACTGTCAATTCTGCTCATTCACATCCAGCAAAGTCTTTCAAGGGAGGATTTACAGTCACAGACCTTATCTGGCTTGGAGAGCTGCCAGGCGGATCTCTGCAGAACTTGGCAAGGAGTCTCGGAGAGTCACGAACCAATTAAGGGAACTAATTGTCTCCTGCAAACTCCACTCCCCTTTCGCTCCCCATTTATTTCCTCTGGGAGAGGCCATTCATCCTCCACCTGTGGCCTTACTCCCAAGTCGATCCCTGTTCCTTAGCTGTTCCCTTCGTCTGGCAACTCTGCGCATGCGCACACTGGGAACAGGCTCCAGCTGTTCTTCTGCCTCACTGATGTCTGACTCTGAAGGCAGCTGATAACTGGCATACGGGTCTGTCCCCCTCTCTGCCTCCGACACAGAGCCCTCGTCAGAGCCTTCCCCAGACTCCAGGACTGGCCCATGCTCCTCCCCAACCTCCTCACTGGCCGCTGGCGTGCCACAACAGTTGGGTCCTCCTCCAATTGATTTGTGCCTCTTCTCTTTGGGCAGGAACATCATGGACAATTGTGGATCCCCCGGTTGCCGAGAATGGCATTTTGCACGTGTCCGTTGGGGTGAATGTGGTCTGGGCGGTCACGAAAGACAGAAAAGTGAGTGGCTTTGGGGGCCGTATAGGTTATACTAAGTTGCTAGTCCTGTTGATGGTAGGAGAATTTTAAAAGACTTGAGATCTTTTATCCGCTACGAAGGTTTACCTGAATAAAGGTAGCCCATTCTGTGATTTACCTCAAGCAATCAGGGACGGAGACTATTGCCGTTATTTATAACTTGTTCCAACGTCAGGATTTTAAGGGGGGGGAGTCATTGGGGGGGGGAGCGCAAGAGAGATACCCCAAACCTCCATCCCTGACCTGAGGATTTTTTTCTCATCTAGGTATGGTTCCGCCGTGGCGTGAATTCCTACAATCCTTGTGGCACCAGCTGGATTGAGATGATTGGCGAAATGCAGATGGTGGACGTGGGCTTAAATGACCAGGTGGGTCTCGGAGAGGGTGGGGCGGCAGGTAGATTTTCCAAAGAAGTAACTGAAAACTCAACTGCATGTTGCTTCCTTTGCCCATAGTTAAGCTAAGCATTTTTGCAGTTTCCGCTCTCTGGTTATGTCTGCTTCCCAAGAATATCTTCCAGGAGAAAGCCAAAGGGTGGGGGAGAGGGTCATGATTGGATATCCCTTCCTGTTCATCTCTCCTCTCCTTTCCTCTCTTTCTTATTTTATATTTCCTTCTCTTTCCTTTCCTCTTCTCTCCTCTTCTCCTTCTTATTTTATATTTCCTTCTCTCTCCTCTCCTCTCCTTATTTTATGTTTCTTGCTCTCCTCTCCTTCTTCCTTCTTATTTTGTATTTCTTTCTCTCTCCTCTCCTCTTCTCTCCTTATTTTACATTTCCTTCTCTCCCCTCCCCTCCCCTCCTTTTATCTTCCTTTCCTTTCCCCCTTATCTTCCCTCTCCTCCCCTTCCTTTCTTTCATATCCATTCCTCCCTTTCCTTTCCGACACAGGTTTGGGGGATCAGCTGTGAGGACCGAGCGATCTACTTCCGTCAAGGCGTCACGCCCAGCGAGCTAAGCGGGAAAATGTGGAAAGCTATTGCCTGCAACCGAGAGAGCGACCGATCTCAAACCGGCAGCTCCACCAGCCTCCTCAGGTAAGGTAACCGTTATCCGAAGCAGGGTAAGGAACAAACACCCGATGTTGCAACCTATTTCCACCGCAGTTGTTAAGCAAAACATACAGCTGTTAAGTGAACCGCAGCCGTTCAGCAAATCCGGTTTCCACCGTTGACTTGGCTTTGTCAAACATCACAAGCAATTTCATTGAGGGCCGCATTGTGGTTGTGTTTGACCTTGCTGGGGGGAGGGGGGTTGGCCAAGGGGGCATGGCCAGCTCGACGTCACTCATGTCGGAGAGCGCCTCTGGTGGCCTGAGTGCTCTGCCAGCGAAAACAGGCTCCCGAGCTCCGTTTTCGGCTGCGATGTCCTCCTGCAGCCCTCTGCCAGTGAAAATGGAGCTGGGGACCTTAACTCTAACCCGAGCTCCCTTTTCCCTGGCAAGGGTTGTAGGACGCTGTGGCAGCCAAAATCGGAGCTCGGGACCCCGTGGCAGAAGCTCTGCGGGCCGGTCCTGTGCTGTTTCCGGGCCCAGTTTGACACCCCTGTTCTAGTGGAGGATGCAAGAAAATAAGCAGATGAAGAGAGCCAAGAAATGCCTGTCTGTAAAGTTTCCTAACGATGCAATTCCTGATTCATAACAATCGAACCAATGTCTTGATACAAAAACCAGTGATATATTAACCGCTTCACTAGGCATTCTTCATTAGGCAATATTTATTTGCAGCTATTTCTTAGCTCTCTTTATCTGCTTCTGAAGATCGCCCCTGTTCCTTTCCTCCCCTCAGTCTGTGTCATAAATCACGTTATCCAATAGATAACACCCATCTCAACCCAGCTACTGTAATCTGAGATCCGGCTCGGCCGACGGTATGCGTGGAATGTCAACACAGAGAGTTGACATTTGGGGGGATAAAAGACACGCAAACTCACCCGTGTTTCCATCGGCCTGGCCCAATTATAGTTTTATCCTTTAATCCTCCTAGCAGTTATTTTAAATTCTGGGGTAGATTTTAATGTTGTTTTTATTTTCATCAGTATTGTACAGATTTTATGTAATTGGTTTTATGGGTTCTGATGCCTCCTCTATGCAAATGTCTATGTCTATGTCTATGGTGTTTTTAACTTTTGATTGTACACCGCCCCGAGTCCCTTCGGGGAGAGGGAGCGGTTTATAAATTTAATCAAATCAAATCAAATCAAATCCACCACCATGTGGATAGTGGAGAGTAAGATCTGTTTCTCCCCTCTCGCGTCTCCAGTGCTGGCTGCTTCTTTACGGATGACATCAAGGAACACAGCCCCTCCATCTTTCAGAGCGACGGAGAGTCCCACGCCGAACCAGAATCCCTTCTGAACGATGCTCCTCTCCCTGGATCTGGTCCCGAGGCCACCAACGTTCCCCATCCGGCCCCGGAGATGGACATGGACCCTTTAGCCACCGTTCTGGATGAAGCAACTGCCGGGTCAGACGGAGACCATCAAGCTGGCCCAGCTAAACCTCTCTCTGATCTGGCTTCACTTCCACCCAATCCTCAGTGGACCAACATCGACTTAAAAGAAGCCAGCAGGATGTCCAAGGGGACTGTGGTTGCCGAGACCTCCAGCTTGTCGTCCTTCTTACCGGCTGGGGTGGAGGATCATTTTGTGACCGATGATCTTCCCCTCTGGATTTGGGTCTCCAGCGGAGGCTGCCTGGTAGATTCACAGAGCCCGCTCAAATGGTTCACAGTTCAGTCAGGTGAGGGGCATAGCGATAGACCTTAAGACTTATATGCCGCTTTGTATTGCTTGTACAGCCCTCTCTTAAGCCCTTTTACAGAGTCAGCCTCTTGCCCCCCCCCCCAAACAATCTGGGTCCTTGTTTTACCCACCTGGGAAGGCAGACTCAACCTTGAGCCAGTCAGGATCGAACTCCTGGCAGTTGGCAAAGTGAGCCTGCAAATACTGCATTCTAACCACTGTAACATCAAGGAAGGAAGGATAACATTTAGACACGTACTGCTTCCCAGTGTTTTACAGCCAGCTCTCTAAGCGGGTTGCAGAGTCAGCCTCTTGCCCCCAACAATCTGGGTCCTCATTTTACCTGCCTTGGAAAAGGAAGGAAGAAAAAAAGGAGCAATAACAGTTAGACTTATATACCATTTCCCAGTGCTTTACAGCTCTCTAAGCAGTTTACAGAGTCAGCCTATTGCCCCCAACAATGTGGGTCCTTGTTTTACTGATCTTGGGAAGGAAGGAAGGAAGGAAGGAAGGAAGGATAACTTAGACTTATATACCACTTCACAATGATTTATAGCCCTCTCAAAGTGGTTTACAGAGTCAGCCTCTTGCCCCCAACAATCTGGGTCCTCATTTTACCAACCTCGGAACGATGGAAGGTTGTGTCAATCTTGAGCCAGTCAGGATTGAACTCCTGGCAGTGGGCAGAGTCAGCCTGCAATACTGCAGTCTAACCACGAGTGTAATTTTGACCTAAGCGCAGTCGTAAATCGATTTTTTTTGCAGGGCCGTCGTCAATTGGAAGTCCCTAAACAAGTGGTTGAAAGTTGGGAACTATTTTTTTTTTTTTGCTTGTTTCTAATCCTGATTACCATCTGCCACTCAAGAGTTGTTTGGAGTGGAGCAGGGTAGAAATGCCAGCAATTGTTTAAAAAACTGTTTTATAAGGAAAGACTCAAAGGAAATGCTTGATCGGGGATTCTCTTTTTTTTTCTTCCCCCCCCCCCCCCCCCCCCCCCCCCCCCCCCCCCCCGTTATAGCTTTAACCTCCTGCTCTCAGTCCTTGGCACTATCTATCAGCCCCAGCCATACCGCCCAATGGAGGAAGCAAATCTTTTGCCAGCTGTCGGAAAGGACCCACCGAGAGTTGGACAACTTCAGACATTACGAACAGGCGGTGGAACAGGTAAAGTGGGGGAAAAGCGGGGAAAGGATGCGATGGGGTTTTGTGGTCATTCTATAGTCCAAAGTTTGGAAACAAACTTTCCGTCTTGTAAAGGAGAGCTTTATAAGAGAGAATAGGATTTGGCCTAGTGGTTAAGGCACCAAGCTAGAAACTGGGAGGTGGGGAGTTCTAGTTCCTCCTTATGCATGAAAGCCAGCTGGGTGATTTTGAGCCAATCACTAGGAGACTGAGAGTTCTAGTCTTACCTTAGGCATGAAAGCCAGGTAGGTGATTTTGAGCCAATCACCAGGAGACTGTGAGTTCTAGTCTTACCTTAGGCATGAAAGCCAGCTGGATGATTTTGAGCCAATCACCAGGAGACTGTGAGTTCTAGTCTTACCTTAGGCATGAAAGCCAGCTGGGTGATTTTGAGCCAATCACCAGGAGACTGTGAGTTCTAGTCTTACCTTAGGCATGAAAGCCAGCTGGGTGATTTTGAGCCAATCACCAGGAGACTGTGAGTTCTAGTCTTACCTTAGGCATGAAAGCCAGCTGGGTGATTTTGAACCAATCACCAGGAGACTGTGAGTTCTAGTCTTACCTTAGGCATGAAAGCCAGCTGAGTGATTTTGAGCCAATCACCAGGAGACTGTGAGTTCTAGTCTTACCTTAGGCATGAAAGCCAGGTAGGTGATTTTGAGCCAATCACCAGGAGACTGTGAGTTCTAGTCTTACCTTAGGCATGAAAGCCAGGTAGGTGATTTTGAGCCAATCACCAGGAGACTGTGAGTTCTAGTCTTACCTTAGGCATGAAAGCCAGTTGGGTGATTTTGAGCCAATCACCAGGAGACTGTGAGTTCTAGTCTTACCTTAGGCATGAAAGCCAGGTAGGTGATTTTGAGCCAATCACCAGGAGACTGTGAGTTCTAGTCTTACTTTAGGCATGAAAGTCACCTGGGTGATTTTGAGCCAATCACCAGGAGACTGTGAGTTCTAGTCTTACCTTAGGCATGAAAGCCAGCTGGGTGATTTTGAGCCAATCACCAGGAGACTGTGAGTTCTAGTCTTACCTTAGGCATGAAAGCCAGCTGGGTGATTTTGAGCCAATCACTAGGAGACTGAGAGTTCTAGTCTTACCTTAGGCATGAAAGCCAGGTAGGTGATTTTGAGCCAATCACCAGGAGACTGTGAGTTCTAGTCTTACCTTAGGCATGAAAGCCAGCTGGATGATTTTGAGCCAATCACCAGGAGACTGTGAGTTCTAGTCTTACCTTAGGCATGAAAGCCAGCTGGGTGATTTTGAGCCAATCACCAGGAGACTGTGAGTTCTAGTCTTACCTTAGGCATGAAAGCCCGCTGGGTGATTTTGAGCCAATCACCAGGAGACTGTGAGTTCTAGTCTTACCTTAGGCATGAAAGCCAGCTGGGTGATTTTGAACCAATCACCAGGAGACTGTGAGTTCTAGTCTTACCTTAGGCATGAAAGCCAGCTGGGTGATTTTGAGCCAATCACCAGGAGACTGTGAGTTCTAGTCTTACCTTAGGCATGAAAGCCAGGTAGGTGATTTTGAGCCAATCACCAGGAGACTGTGAGTTCTAGTCTTACCTTAGGCATGAAAGCCAGGTAGGTGATTTTGAGCCAATCACCAGGAGACTGTGAGTTCTAGTCTTACCTTAGGCATGAAAGCCAGCTGGGTGATTTTGAGCCAATCACCAGGAGACTGTGAGTTCTAGTCTTACCTTAGGCATGAAAGCCAGCTGGGTGATTTTGAGCGAATCACCAGGAGACTGTGAGTTCTAGTCTTACCTTAGGCATGAAAGCCAGGTAGGTGATTTTGAGCCAATCACCAGGAGACTGTGAGTTCTAGTCTTACCTTAGGCATGAAAGCCAGCTGGGTGATTTTGAGCCAATCACCAGGAGACTGTGAGTTCTAGTCTTACCTTAGGCATGAAAGCCAGCTGGGTGATTTTGAGCCAATCACCAGGAGACTGGGAGTTCTAGTCTTACCTTAGGCATGAAAGCCAGGTAGGTGATTTTGAGCCAATCACCAGGAGACTGGGAGTTCTAGTCTTACCTTAGGCATGAAAGCCAGCTGGGTGATTTTGAGCCAATCACCAGGAGACTGGGCGTTCTAGTCTTACCTTAGGCATGAAAGCCAGGTAGGTGATTTTGAGCCAATCACCAGGAGACTGGGAGTTCTAGTCTTACCTTAGGCATGAAAGCCAGCTGGGTGATTTTGAGCCAATCACCAGGAGACTGTGAGTTCTAGTCTTAGCTGATTCTGACGGAATGATACATTTTTGCCTCTTCCAGTCTGTCTGGGTGAAAACTGGAACTTTACAGTGGTGGAGAAGTTGGAAGCCTTACCGTTGGGTTGATGTGCAGATTGCCCTGGAACAATTCACGGCGAACGACGGGACTCGGGACGGCATTCTCTTCGTCTACTACATGCACAACGAGGAAAAGAAGGTAGGCGTGTCCAAGCCGCTGGGGGGGAGGGTTCGCACCCAGTCCTTGACCACAATTTGACACAAAAATGCAGGTAGCCCTTCACTTAGGATCCCAGTTGGGAGCAGAGCTTCTATGGCTAAACAATGCAGCCGTTGAGTGAGTCATCACAAGACCCCGCCTATTTTACGGGCTGGTTTTGCCATTGTTGTTAAGCGAATCGCACCCACTGTTAAGCAAATCATGCCATCCTTCAGCATCTTCCATGGACTTCGCTCGTTGGAAGCTAGCTGGGAAGGTTTAAGACAGGGGTGTCCAAACTTGGGAACTTTAAGACTTGTGGACTTCAACTCCCAGAATTCTGGGAGTTGAAGTCCACAAGTCTTAAAGTTCCCAAGTTTGGACACCCCTGGTTTAAGAGATTCACTAAGTTGGAAGGGACCTTGCAGGTCATCTAGTCCAACCCCACACCCCACACCCCACCCCTGTCCAAGAGGCTGATCAGGTGATCCCCACGTGTTTTGACGGTTGAAAATTCATGTCGCAGGAGCTGAACATTTTTTTAATCGTTGCAGCTTTTCTCGTTACTTGTACATTTTCCAAATATTGGCTCTGAGAAATTAAGTAGGGATGGAATGAAGAAGATTTTGAAGCAATGGGGATTACGGCAAACGTCTCCGAAATTTTGCAATGAAAATAAAAATGAAACTTTGGTTCTGTTTTTGCGGATTAGATCATTTTCTTGCTATAGAAATGGTTGGAAGGGGCGCGGTGGCTCAGGGGCTAAGATGCTGAGCTTGTCGATCAGAAAGGTCGGCAATTCGGCGGTTCGAATCCCCAGTGCCGCGTAACGGAGTGAGCTCCCGTGACTTGTCCCAGCTTCTGCCAACCTAGCAGTTAGAAAGTAGGTAAAAAATGCAAGTAGAAAAATAGGAACCACCTTTGGTGGGTAGGTAACAGCGTTCCGTGCACCTTTGGTGTTGAGTCATGCCGACCACATGACCACGGAGACGTCTTCGGACAGCACTGGCTCTTCGGCTTTGAAACGGAGATGAGCACCGTCTCCTAGAGTCAGGAACAACTAGCACATCCGTGCGAGGGGAACCTTTACCTTTTTATAGAAATGGTTGTGCAAAAAGGAAAAATTTGAGGTTGTGACATTGTTACCTTCCACTGTGGTAAAGAAAGTTGGAAGTCAGTGCCTTTTTTTTTCCTTTTTCCCTCTTTACTCCATATTTTCTCCTTTTTTTTTCTTTTCCCCTCCCCCCGCCTACTTTCCTATGACTTTTTAAACGTTCTCTTTGTGTTTTATATATTGATAAACTGATAAAAGCACACGAAAAATGCCTCGGAAATAAACAAACAGCCGGGGGGCCCTTGAAATGTGCACATTTCAGACGTGAATTCAAATGTGATTTCCAAAGGTGTCCACTGGAAAGCAGTATTACCAAGAAGAAACTTTGCAATGTGCAAAATGAAGCTTGTAACACATTTTTTTTTTATTTTCCTCTTCTTTTTTTCCCCAATATATTTTTATTGTTTTTACATTTAAAACAATGCAATGCTGCGGGGTCGGGGTGATCATATATTCACATTATGTACAGCTGGTTTCAACCATTAACAGTTATTCTACTTAATCCATTGTCTGTCCTTCTGTTCGATCGCCATATATACGTTTGTTCCAGTCTTGTCATCTTAACTTATACCAGTCATAAAATCTATTCCATACCTCAAAATATTCTGATTCCCCTTTATTTTTTAAGTTCCAAAGTGAGCCTATCTGCTTCTGCACAGGCCAACACTTTTCTGATTATATCTAGCTCTGATGGTGTATTTTCTTTTTTCCAAGCTTGTAACACATTTGAGCACCTTTGCGTTACTTCATCGGGTACCAAAGTGAACTCAAGAGCACATCCATGTTGCTGCTGTGGTAACCCTAGGAAAGTGGTTTCTCCCTGCATTTTCTCGGGTATCTTTCTTTCTCACTCTAGCCTGCAGCTTGGATCGTGTTCTGACCGAGGCTTCCCCAAAAAGCACAAGGCAAGAATCCTGGTTCCGACAAAACCCCTTTTATTAAACAAATGTGAATTCCTCTCATTCACATTCAGCCAAGGCCTGGTAAAATAGTCTTTCAAAGGAGTATTTATGACCACATACCTTATCTAGCTTGGAAAGCTGCCAGGTCAATATTTTCCAAATGAGGTGCTGTGCAAGGAAAGACTGGGCACAGAGTCTCTGAGATACACGGACAGATCTTCACACTCCTGAAACAAATCTAATCGAACGAATTGCTTCCTGCAAAAGCCCACTCCCCTTTCGCTCCTCTTTTATTTCCTATGGGAGAGGCCAATCACGGAGACGTCTTCGGACAGCGCTGGCTCTTAGGCTTTGAAACGGAGATGAGCGCCACCCGCTAGAGTCAGGAACGGCTAGCACATATGTTACCTTAACCCAGTGCTTCTCAAATAGTGGGGTGGGCCCCCCAGGGGGGGCACGAGGCTCCGTAAAGGGGGGCTCAGCTCAAATTATTTTATATATTTTTGTTTTGCAGGTTAAAGTTTTTTTTAATATTGTGTTCCTTTAAATCCTGTGCTCCTTTAAATCTTTTCTGCTACAGTTAATAAAGCTATTCTTTGTTGTAAATTGATCCACATTTCTTTCTTTTTTTATTCTCTTATACGTTAATAAGGATACAGTGTTATGCAGAAGTGTAATAACAATTTTATAGACAAATGATACTATTTACAGTCGCCCGGGGGGCACGAAATGTTTTCTTCTTCCTAGGGGGGGCATGACAGAAAATAATTGAGAAGCACTGCCTTAACTTGAAGATCTGATCTTGACATGTTCTGTGTATTCCCCAGTACATCCACATGTTCCTCAATGAAGTCACCATCCTGGTTGAGATTCTGAATGAGGCCAAACATTCCTTTGCTCTCTATACGCCAGAGAGGACTAAGCAACGGTGGCCCGTCCGTCTAGCTACGAGCACCGAACAAGAAATGCACGACTGGGTATGTTTAGAGATGCTTTCCAAAGCTTAAGTCAAATGCTTAATTCTAGTAGGATTGACCGACTGCCCCAAAACAGAATGCAAATTCTTGATTTTGGACTTGCTTTGTTGGCTGAGCCCAGACCTGGCCTCGATAAACCATGACTGGTGGCTTAGCTCAAGTTGTAGAGTGACATAGTGATGGTTATTTATCTAACTATGGTTTAGAAGGAGATAAAATTGTGCTTGAAATGGGATCTTCCTCCAGCTGTTTTGGGAATACAGTTCCCAAGATGGTGAGTAAAGCATGGATGGGCACTGGACTAACAGTATCCAGTAGAAAGATAGGAATTTGGTGGGACTGGTTAGATCTTTCAGAAAGAGTAGGAAGTGTGGAGTACTTAGTCTCTGAGCTTAGTTTGTTTTCTTGCAGACACTTCTTTACCAAACAAGGTGACATCATCCGTGCTAGAAGGGATTTGCTCTTGGCACTCAGACAAATTAGCTATCAACAGGCACACAGAGATAAACGACATCTACACACCATTCAAAAGAGACAAGTGCAAAGCCAAAAAATAAAGAAACAAAAAGACCAAAACATCTCCTCTCCAGCAAGCAACATCCAGATGAGCAGTGATTAATACCAGGATTAACACTAGATTAGCAATCAAGAAGTAAGCCATACCCCAATCAAGGAACCACCAACTCAGACAAACAACCTTATAATAAACAACAGCCTAGTCAAGGAACCACCAAGAAAATTCCCACCAATGCTGGCACTTGTATATAAACACAGAGCAAACCCCCTTACTAGCACTGATGTTGTTACCTAGTTGGGTAATGAAACGCCTGCAAGAAAGCCACCAAGCTCAGAAAGCACCAAGGACCCCACAATTCAATCTTGAGTTACAAATATCCTCGCCTAAGGTTAGGAAGGGTTTAAACTATGTCTATCTCTTTCCCAATTCCTTTGTGTCTCCCAGCTGGCACTCCTGAACATGTCTTGTTGTGAGGGCCGGCAGCTTCTGGGCCCTCCTTCTCCTGAAGCCATCTGGTCGCTGACCTGCAAAGGCGACATCTTTGTGAGCGAGCCCAGCTCTGACCTGGAGGCCCTGTCACACACGATGCCTTGTGATCAAATGTGAGTAACCTTGACCTCCAATCTCCCTTGCTAAATAAAATTATTTTGGAACCGAGAACAATCTCTCTCTCTTGGAGGACTCTTAGCACGGTTTGATGGGGTAGAGATGAACCAAGGGACAGGTGTCAGGGTAAGGATTTAAGAGCTGACCAGCTGCTACGATGATGTAATGCTGGGAATGAGTCGGCAAGGTTTTTGGGATGATATCACTTTAAGAGCCTGTAATAAGAAGAGGCCCTGTTGGGGCATCTCTCTCTCTCTCTCTCCCTGTGTGCTTCTGTGCTGTAATTGCTGTTTGTTTGAGATCTGACTAAAGTAAGCGTATGTATATATTCTTTGTAAGTAAAACCACTATTTAAAGTGCAAACCTCTATTTACTCTATTTGCTCCTGGGCTGACTCCCACAGTCACACTGTGCGCACTTTGACAACAGGGATTAGAATGAGAGGGCCATTCTCCTTGTAGGTTTTGGCGCCAAGTCGGGGGACACCTGCGCCTGATTGAATGCAACAGAGATGGCATTGTGTGGGGAGTGGGTTACGACCACACCGCCTGGATTTACACTGGTGGTTATGGAGGAAGTTTTTTGTCAGGTAAGAAATATCCCTTCCAGTCAATCCTCGCTTCAGTTGAACATGGGTAGGGGTGTTCCTGCCAATTTTACAAGAATATCTGTCTCTGTCTCTTGCTTGCTCACCCAGAACAGTGTTTTTCAACCTTAGACGTTTTAAAATATGTGGACTTCAACTCCCAGGATTCATGTTGCCTGGGAAATTCTGGGAGTTGAAGTCCTCCTATAGAGTTCTATCTGGTTTACTAATATCCTGGGTTAATTTATTAGGATGCTGTACTTCAACCGTCCTGTACATTTGCTATAATTTGTGGCATTACGTTAATAGCAATAGCACTAGATTTATATACCGCTTCACAGTGCTTTACAGCCCTCTCTAAGGGGTTATCTACAGAGTCAGCCTATTGCCCCCCCCCCCAACAATCTGGGTCCTCATTTTACCAACCTCGGAAGGACGGAAGGCTGAGTCGACCTTGAGCCAGTCAGGATTGAACTCCTGGCAGTGGGAGCGCAGAGTTAGCCTGCAACATTGCATTGTAACAACTGCACCACTATGGCTTCCTTCCTTCCTTCCTTCCTTCCTTCCTTCCTTCCTTCCTTCCTTCCTTCCTTCCTTCCTTCCTTCCTCCCTTCCCTTCCCTTCCCTTCCCTTCCCTTCTTTGCTATAGCAGACTTATATACCGCTTCACAGTGCTTCACAGCCCTCTCTAAGCGGTTCACAGAGTCAGCCTCCCTCAATCTGGGTCCTCATTTTACCCACCTCGGAAGGACGGAAGGCTGAGTCCACCTTGAGCCTGGTGGGATTTGAACTGCTGAATCGCAGTCAGCAGAAGTAGCCTGCAGCACTGCACTCTTAACCCCTGCGCCACCGAGGCTCTAAGTCAATCTTTTGAGTTTTGAGGTGGAAGAGGGTCGTTCAATCATAAGTCAGAACACAAGAAAGGAAAATGAAATAGAGGAATAATTTTCGCGGACTTGACTTAAACAGGCTTGGCAGGCAGTCCCGAGAACATCCATCCACAGGCTGACGTGAAGAGCATCTATATTTACGAAAACCAGCGGTGGAATCCCGTCACGGGCTACAGTAACAGGTGGGGAAAGCAAGACAGGTCAAAATTCTGTGTTTGACAGCCTGTTGCAGCAAGAATTATGCGACCTGGTCATTTTCATCGTCCTCGCCCTCTTTTAATGACCCCATAATCCCTTGCGGGGTGGAGTCTTAGGCAACTGAATGGAGCTGAGTATTTACTGGCCGGATGCCTTCCTGTCACCAGTACGGAGTTTTTTCCCCCCAGCAGATACGTACAGTATATTCTCATTGTGCGCAGAGAGAGAAATATCTGCCTCTACCTAGGTTCGAACTCACAGCCTCCTGATGGTGAGGTGAGAGCTCCACCTCTAGGCGCACTACTGGTTATTTTCATGGCCTAAAAGATGAACCTCTCTCAATTTTATTATTATTATTATTATTATTATTATTATTATTATTATTATTATTATTATTATTATTATTATTATTATTATTATTATTATTATTATTATTATTATTATTATTATTATTATTATTTTGGCAAGCTTCCTTAACCCACAAGGCAGATTTGCTGAATCTTGAGTCTGTTTGCTTTAACAGAGGCCTGCCCACCGACAGGTATATGTGGAGCGATGCGTCTGGCTTGCGCAAATGTACCAAAGCTAACACTAAGGCCCCATCACCACAGTGGTCTTGGGTAAGTGGGGACTTGCTCTGCGGCCCTTGATAACCGATAAAGGAGACTCTTTGTAACTCAGGGTTGGAATGTGGGATCCCTGGTGCTCTCTGAGCTTGTTCGTGTTTGGGCAGACATTTCATGACCCAACTAGGGAACATCATCAGTGCTAGAAGGAAGAGGGGAACGCGGCAAGAGGAGGGGGAGGAGGAGGAAGAGAATGACTCTGGGATCCCTGGTGCTCTCAGCGTGTTCGTGTTTGGGCAGATGTTTCATGACCCAACTAGGGAACATCATCAGTGCTAGAAGGGAGGGGGACTTGTGGAGTGGAGGAGAAGGAGGACTGTGGGGAGCTTTGGGTGGGGGGAGGAAGAAGAGGAGGAGGAGGATTACGACTCTGGGGTCCCTGGTGCTCTCTGAGCTTGGTTGTATTTAGGGAGACATTTAATGACCCAACTAGGTAACATTATCAGCGTCAGAAGGGAGTGGGGTTTGCGGAGTGGAAGAGGAAGAGGAGGAGAGGAAGGAGAAAGAGGGGGAAGAGGAAGACTGTGGGATCCTTGATGCTCTCTGAGCTTGGTTGTATTTAGGCAGACATTTCATGACCCAACTAGATAACATCATCAGTGCTAGAAAGGAGTGAGGATTGTGGAGAGGAGCAGGAGGAGGAAGAGAAGAAGGACAATGGCTCTGGGGTCCTTGGTGCGCTCTGAGCTTGGTTGTATTTAGGTAGACATTTCACGACCCAACTAGGTAACGTCATCAGTGCTAGAAGGGAGTGGGGTTTGCTCTCCGTTTATCTTCTAGTGGCTTGCCTTATCAGTGTTGGAAAGAACTCTTGTCATATTCAAATTCCCACAATCCCTTCTCCCAGCATCATTGGGGGAGCATTCTGGGAAGTCAATAGGGGATCCCCCCCCCCCCCCCGAGATTCCAGAGCCAGGCAGGGGAATAAAATTTCGTTCTGTTATAAATCCTTGCAGGTGTCCGACTGGGCCATTGATTTCAGTATTTCGGGCGGGACCGACCGAGAAGGTTGGCAGTACGCAGCAGACTTTCCTGCGTAAGGACGTTGGTCTTCTCTCTTACCCCCCCACACCCCGCTCCAAGTAACTGGCTTAAATCATGGGACCAATTGCCCTCCACCCCCCCACCCCCGTCAG
The DNA here is from genome assembly GCF_964273705.1 of Natrix helvetica. NCBI lineage: Eukaryota > Metazoa > Chordata > Lepidosauria > Squamata > Natricidae > Natrix > Natrix helvetica. The sequence continues at coordinate 5,076,254 of NC_138557.1, forward strand.
GCATGCCTCCTTCAATATCCAAAAAAGAAAAACCTCAACTCCCTTTGAACAGAGAGAAAGTACTTTCCCCAGATATGAATCGATAGCAGCGAAAAGGAAAGCAAGATCTGAGCCAAAAAGGCGCGAACAAGTACATATCAAATGATTGCCCAGCCTCCTCCCTCCTAGCCCAGTGTCCAATCTGCAACTCCCTTGGGAGCCACAGGTGTGCACAAAGCTATAGATAGTCCTCGACTTACGGCCACCACCCAGACAAACATTTCCGTTGTTAAGCAAAGCGGGTGTTAAAAGAGTTGCGTCCAATTTTACGGCCTTTTTATCCCAGTCGTTAAACGAATCAGTGCAATTATATGAATCTGCATGGTAGTTAAGGGACACACACACACACACACACAGAGAGACTTTGCTTGGGAAGATCGCACCTGACCGTCCCAAGATGATGCAGCCGTTGTAAATAGATGCTCGTTGCCAAACACCCAAATTCTGATCGGATGCTGGAACAGCATTAATGTGAGGACGGGTCGAAAGTCGAATGTTTCAGTGCCGTTAAGCAGCTTCGAACAGGTGCTGGAATGAATGGTGGCACGTCTAGTTTCATGAAAAGAAGGACGGGAGGTGATAGGATAGCAGGGTCCCAATATTTGAGGGGCTGCCCTAAAAATTCTCCAAATCACCTGAAGGCAGGACAAGAAGCAATGGGTGGAAACTAAACGAGGAGAGAAGCAACCTGGAACGAAGGAGAAATTTCCTGGCAGGGAGGACCATTAGCCAACGGAACAGCTTGCCACCAGAAGTTGTGAATCCTCCAACGCTGGAGGTTTTAAGAAGAGATTGGACAACCCTTTGTCTGTAGTGGTGGTGTTGGGTTTCCTGCTTGAGCTGGGGGGGGGGGGGTTGGACTAGAAGACCTCCGAGGTCCCTTCCCAACGTTTGTTATTCTGTTCTTCTCTGTTCCAACAGCTCTTATCACAGCTACAAAACAATGAAGGACTTTGTGCGCCGGAGACGCTGGGCCAGGTAACCTCTTTCACCTGTCGCAAGGTCCATTTTAGAGCATGTGCGCCCCCACCCCCCCACCCGCCTGCCCGCCGTCTCCATTTCCAGGGAACTTGTTGTTTCTTCTCTTGCTTTGTTGTTTCTTTAGAACATCGGATGGCATTCCAAACACAACGTTTGCTTTGGCTCAATAAATGAGGAGGCTGATAAAAAGATTAGATAGAGAGATCTTCCAAACCAGATTCTTCTCACCGTGCCTTTTTTTTTACGCCTCAGTTGGAAAGCAATTTTCACCTTTTGCCTTCCACCCACACTTGATTTTATAAAATCCCCCCCATGTTTCATTAGAATTGGTTTACAATAACACCTACTCGAGAATATATGGTTTATAATACACCCACTCAAGAATATACGTTGTTAACTGAAGAATTTTATCATTCAGCAAAATTGATTTAATTTAAAGCAAATGCTGCATTGGAGGTATATTTATAATATATGAAGAATGGTTGCAGGAATGTGGTATGTCTAGTTTAATAGAAAGAAGGACTAGGGGAGACATGATAGCAGTCTTCCAATATCTCAGGGGTTGCCACAAAGAAGAGGGAGTCGAACTATTTTCCAAAGCACCTGAGGGTAGAACAAGAAACAATGGGTGGAAATTAATCAAGGAGAGAAGCAACTTAGAACTGAGGAGAAATTTCCTGATAGTTAGAACAATTAATCAGTGGAACAGAAGTTGCCTCCAGAATGTCTTTAAGTCTTTAAGAAGATGTTGGATAGCCATTTGTCTGGAACAGTATAGGGTTTCCTGCTTGGCAGCGGGTTGGACTAGAAGACCTCCAAGGTCCCTTCCAACTCTGCTATTGTATTATTGTATTATATAGAAGAAACTAGCCAAAGCTTGATCTTCTTGTTAGATGGGATGAAACACTATAATTACAATTTCATTCTAGTGATAACCCACATATAATGAGCCTATCAACAGCTACTAATGAAACTTAGAATCTAGTTAGCATTGTTGATCTCCTTCGTAGACTTTCAGTCCTGCTTACTCACAAGTTCCTGTTGAACTGAATTGCAGATAACAACTGTCAAATAAGTCAGAAACTAATTTGAGATTGGGGGAAAAAAACGAGAAACTGAAGACCAGCTTTCCTGGTGGTAAAACAATTCACTTCTTCAACAATATTTTGTCAGTATTTTGTCATCTTGTGCATTTGCAAATTGCTGAATGATTCGGTGTGACAAGGAAATGTGATTGATCTACGAAGGAGATTAAGAGCAAATGTAAGCTAAACGGCATGAAATGCTTAAGAGCTTTCATTTTGAAATTGGTTCAAATATGAAAATGTTTTTAATTTGATCAGGTAAAATTGCTCCCAGATACTTTAATGTGTATTATCATATAGTTACATCAGTATTTTTAAACTTTCCCAACACTGTTCAAAATTTAAAAAATAGTATCATATTAAATAAAGAAAGAATATATGTTGTTTTGCGGTGTACTTCAGGACTTGGGGGCGATTTTATGATTGGTTAGAACAGGAATGTAAGTAAAAGAAGACAAAAGATTACCGATTAAGCAACCCATTATCAAATCAAGGGGAGGGAAAGGGAAAAATAGAAAAAATATTAAATACAAATATACAGTTTAAAAGACGATACCGGTGGAATTATTATAGGGAAATAAAATGTGGAAGAAGAAATTTATTTCTATGTAAATATGAGACCAGGATCGTTGGAATTTCACCCCGAAAATCTGTAAACTGGGAAATTAAAAGAGGTTTAGGAATAGGCTCAGTGGCTAAGACGGTGAGTTTGCCGATCAGAAAGGTTGGCAGTTTGGCGGTTCGAATCCCTCGCGCCGTGTAATGGAGTGAGCTCCCGTTACTTGTCCCAGCTTCTGCCAACCTAGCAGTTCGAAAGCATGTAAAAAATGCAAGTAGAAAAATAGGAACCACCTTTGGTGGGAAGGGAACAGCATTCCATGCGCCTTTGGTGTTGAGTCATGCCGGCCACATGACCACGGAGACGTCTTCGGACAGCGCTGGCTCTTCGGCTTTGAAACGGAGATGAACACCGCCCCCTAGAGACGGGAACGAGTAGGACATACGTGCAAAGGGAACCTTTACCTTATGTACCATGTTTGTATTATTTTTAATATTTAATATTTAAGCAATTTTTACCTCAGGGAGCACCACATTGGGGAAGACAAAGGCCTAAAACTCAAGCCGTTGTTGAACTCGTTTACACTTTGCACGACGTTATGTTTGGTTTGGATCAGGGCTTTGCTGAATAAATGGCAAGGGACAGTAAGATACACATCCTAGCTCGTTTGTTCTTTCATTCACTTAAAGGGCTGTTTACGAGAGTCCGCGAGGAATGTTTTTCTGAAAGAAGCCAAGGAAGGATTCAGCCAGGGTGCATTTGGCCGAAGGCCATTCCTTCAGTTTCGATAGAAGAGAATATTTGTAGCTCAGGGTTGACCTGATGAAGGGTCCCTGATGCTCTCTGAGCTTGGTGGTTTTCTTGCAGACGTTTCATGATCCAACTAGGTAACATCATCAGTGCTAGAGAGGAGAGGTGTTAGTGGAGAGGGAGAGGGGGAGGAGGAGTGGACTTGGTGGTTTTCCTGCAGATGTTTCATGATCCAGCTAGGTAACATCATCAGTGCTAGAAGGGAGTGGGGTTTTGCGGGGAAGGAAGAGGAGGAGGAGAGAGAAGGAGAAGGAAGAGGGGAAGAAGTAGGATGGAGGGAGAGGAAAAGACAGGAGGAAGAGGAGAGAGAAGGAGAAGGAAGAGGGGAAGAAGTAGAAAGGAAGAGGAGGAAGAGGAAAAGACAGGAAGAGGAGGAGGAGGAAGAGGGGAAGAAAGGGAGGGGGAAGAGGAAAAGACAGGAGGAAGAGGAGAGAGAAGGAGAAAGAAGAGGGAAAGAAGTAGGAAGGAGGAGGAAGAAGAAAAGATAGGAGGAAGAGGGGAAGAAGTAGAAAGGAGGAGGAGGAAGAGGAAAATACAGGAGAAGGAGAGAGAAGAAGAAAGAGGGGAAGAAATAGGAAGACAGGAGGTGGAGGACTGTAAGGTCTTTATTGATTCCTGAGCTTGATTGTTTCCTTGAGGACGTTTCATGACCCAACTCGGTAACATCATCAGTGCTAGTAGGGAGTGAGGTTTGCGGAGAGGAGGAGGACAACTAAGGGGTCTTTGTTGCTCTCTGAGCTTGGTGATCTTCTTGCAGGCATTTCACGACCCAACTAGGTAACATCATCAGGACTGAAAATGTGCCTCACATCCTCTCTCTCTCTCTCTTTTAATTTCCAGGAAATGTAAAATTGTCACCAGCGGACCCTGGCTAGAAGGGCCTCCAATCGCTTTGCGAGACGTTTCTATCATGTCACAACCTCCTGGGTCAAAGGAAGAGTTTGTTCCTCTTTGGGCCATCAGCGACAAGGGAGACGTCCTGTGCCGGCTGCAAGTCACCCCCCAAAATCCGGCGGTAAAAACTTTCCTCCTCTTTTTTTTTTTTTAAACAGTTTATTTCTACATTTTCACAGGACAAACATAAGCGCTTAGTGAACAGCGTATTGTCTGGGTCAATTTATTTATATATAATAATACTTTCCCTACTCATTTCTACCTCTACTATCCAACCATTTGTAAAACAAGCCCCATGCTCAAAAGTACTCTATATTCTTTTATTTTTAGCGTTCGTCTGTCCGTTTCTGCACAATCTCATTATTATTTTTTAATTACATCATCCTCTATAGCCGGGATGGACGAACCTATGGCCATTTGTTAGGGCACGAGAGGCGTTGCCCTATCAGCTCCATCGCGCATGAATGCACCGGCCAGCTGACTTTGGGCTTTTATGGCCGTTTTTTGCGTTGTTAAGTGAACCTGTGCAGGTGTTAAGTTACTGGCACGGTTGTTAAGTGACTCTGACGTCCCTGAAGACTCCAGAAGGCAAAAAATGGCCCTACGAGCATATCAGAAGTCACCGTTCCCAAACTTACGGGTTGCCCGTAGGAGCCATTTTTCGCCCTCCGGAGGCTTCAGGGAAGTCAGAGTCACTTAACAACCGTGCCAGTAACTGAACACCTGCGCAGGTTCACTTAACAACTGTAACAAGAAAGGCCAGAAAATGGGGCCAAACTCGCTTCATTACTGTCTTGCTTACCAACAGAAATGTTGGGCTCAATTGTGATCGTAAGTGTAGTATGGTATAATCTTTTTTTAAAAAAAAATATTTTATTTACATTAAATATATTGAACACGGTGTGATTGTCCTGGCATTTCACTTGCCATAAAACCAAAGTGAAAACAAATAACATACGTACTATTTAAACAGTGCTAAAAGGTCAAGGTTCCCCTCGCACATATGCCAGTCGTTCCCAACTCTAGGGGGCGGCGCTCATCTTCGTTTCAAAGCCAAAGAGCCAGCGCTGTCCGAAAACGTTTCCGTGGTCATGTGGCCGGCATGACTCAATGCCAAACGCTGTTCCCTTCCCACCAAAGGTGGTTCCTATTTTTCTACTTGCATTTTTTACATGCTTTCAAGCTACTAGGTTGGCAGAAGCTGGGACGAGTCACGGGAGCTCACTCCGTTACGCGGCGCTAGGGATTCGAACCGTTGAACTGCCGACCTTTCTGATCGACAAGCTCAGCGTCTTAGCCCCTGAGCCCCCGTCTCCCATAAACAGTGCTAGTGTTGTAGAATTAGTTTGGACCATCATATTCAGTCTTAATAGCACCATACATATATAGCATCTCATTCCAGGTCCCCTCTACCCTAATTTTTTTCGTATTTTTTTCGACTCCCACCTTGTGTTTCTAACTGAACACCTGCAGGGATTCACTTAACAACTGTAGCAAGAAAGGCCATCAAATGGGGCCAAACTCGCTTTACAACTGTCTCGCTTAGCAACAGAAATGTTGGGTTGAATTGCGGTCGTACGTCAAGGACTGCCTGTCTAGTCTTCGTGTCTCACCAGAGTCTTCAGCATCAGAGCACTTCAACTGTGGGAAGTCTACCTGGGCACAGGTTGCACGACCCTAAGAAGGGTTGGGGAAGGATGGAGACAGAAGTTCTCCTCTTGAAGGTCTCCTAGGCTCACAAAGCTTTTGTCGTCCATGCTCTCTTCCCCCAACAGGGCACCTCCTGGCTGCATGTGGGAACAGACCAACCCTTCGTTTCGGTCACCATAGGAATGTTTCACCAAGTCTGGGCTGTCGCCCAAGATGGCTCGGCATTCTGTCGTGGGTCGGTGTCTTCCAAGAAACCAGAAGGTGAGTTTTTATCCCGTCGAGAGTAAAGATGGAAGGGAAGGAAACGAATCAAGGAGAGAAGCAACCTAGAACTAAGGAGACATTTCCTGACAGTGAGAACAATTAATCAGTGGAACAGCTTGCCTCCAGAAATTGTGAATGCCCCAACACTCGAAGTCTTTAAGAAGATGTTGGATAGCCATTTGTCTGAAACGGTATAGGGTTTAATGCCTGAACAGGGCGGTGGCCTAGAAGACCTCCAAGGTCCCTTCCAGCTACTCTACTCTACTCTACTCTACTCTACTCTTATTCTACTCTACTGGTATTCTACTCTACTAGTATTCTACTCTACTATTCTATTCTATTCGACTCTTATTCTACTATTCTGTTCTATCTACTATTCTATTCTACTCTACTCTTATTCTACTCTACTCTTATTCTACTCAACTATTCTATTCTACTCTACTCGTATTCTAAACTATTCTATTCTACTCTACTATTCTATTCTACTCTGCTTTTATTCTACTCTACTATTCTATTCTACTCTTATTCTACTCTACTATTCTATTCTACTCTGCTTTTATTCTACTCTACTCTACTCTTCTATTCTTCTCTTCTATTCTTCTCTACTATTCTACGCTACTCTACTCTTATTCTATTCTACTCTTATTCTACTCTACTCTACTCTTATTCTATTCTACTCTTATTCTACTCTACTCTACTCTTATTCTACTATCCCATCCCATCCCAAAAAGTTAAAGCAGTTTGCCAACTCTGGTTTTCTGTGCATCTAATGCTCAGCCAGGCCCAAAGTCACCCAGCCGGTTTTCATACCTAAGGTAGGCTTAAAAGTCACCGTCTCCTGGTTTTTTAATCCAGCCTCTTAACCACAACACCAAACTGACACAACCCTCAGTTCCTGCTGTGTTTTGAGCCAGTCACGTTTAGTTTAGAAGACAGAAGTTGTGTTGTTGATATTTTTCAAGGAACAAAGTAAATGCTTTGAGTTTCCCACCCATTAAAAGAGGGGAAAGAATGACTTCACCCCCCCCCCCTGCACTGAGGGTTAAAAGCCAAACTCAGTCTTTGCCTGTTAATCCTAGCCAACAAAATTGTTGGCTTTACACAATGTGGCAATCGTTGAACCTAGTCCAAGAAGCCTGCCAATTGCTAAAATTGGCCGCATGTAATAAGTCAAGTTTGTATTTCAGTGTTCTGACCGAGGCTTCCCAAGAGCATGAAGCAAACTCCTTGTCCCGAAAAAAACCCCTTTTATTGATTGGCTGTGAATTCTGCTCATTCACATCCGGCAAAGTCTTTCAAGGGAGGATTTACAGTCACAGACCTTCTCTGGCTTGGAGAGCTGCCAGGCTGATATCTGCAAAACTTGGCAAGGAGTCTCGGAGAGTCAGGAACCAATGAAGCGAACTGATTGTCTCCTGCAAACTCCACTCCCCTTTCGCTCCTCTTTTATTTCCTCTGGGAGGGGCCATTCATCGTCCACCTGTGGCCTTACTCCCAAGTCGATCCCTGTTCTTTAGCTGTTCCCTTTGTCTGGCAGCTCTGCGCATGCACACACTGGGAACAGGCTCCAGCTGTTCTTCTGCCTCACTGATGTCTGACTCCAAAGGCAGCTGATAACTGGCATACGGCCCTGGCCCCCTCTCTGCCTCCGACACAGAGCCCTCATCAGAGCCTTCCCCAGACTCCAGGACTGGCCCATCTTCCTCCCCAACCTCCTCACTCTCCGAATCTGCTGCCAAACACTCAATGGCTGCCTTAATTCAATGAATTCAAATAAATAACAAGGGAGAAAATTATTCTTGTTTATTTTACTTCTTGCTGGTTTTCTGGCAATATCCAGGCGAGTGCTGGTACCACGTCCCTTCTCCCCTGAAGCAGAAATTAAAGCAAGTTTCCGTGGGCCGAACGGCGGTGCTGGCTGTGGATAAAAACGGTGAGGAGAGAATCCTGTGTTCCTAGTTGGGGTTTTTCTTTTTAATTGTGGTTTTGGAAGAAAAAAAAAACTGGTTTCTTTGAGTTGCTGGTCAGTTGTGTAAGTGCACCATTGGAAAGGAAGTGCGATGACATTCTAAAATCACGGAACAATCTGTAATTGTTTGTGGTTAGCAATTGAATTGTTAACCGTTCACTCATTAGCCATTGTTCACAAGTTGCAATGGGCGTCAAAAAAGGGACTTACGGACCGGTCCTCATACTTATGACCAACACCGCATCCCCACAGTTACCCGATTAAAAGTCTGGGGCTTTGTCACTGGCATGTGTTTAACGATGGTTGCAATGTCCCAGGATCACTTGATCCCCACTTGTGATCTTCCTAGTCCAGAGGTCACGCTGGTGATCCGTGAAAATTTTTTGATGGTCCACCGAAAATGATTTGCATTTTTTATATTGCACGAAAGACTACTTATCTTTTTAAAAAATTCATATTAGTGGTCTGCAGGATTTAAAATTGTGAATTTAGGGGTCCCTGAGGTCCGAAAGGTTGGGGACCCCTGTCCTAGCCAGCGTCCGACAAGCAAAGTCAATGGAGAAAGCTGGATTTGCTTAATGACCACATGATTAACTTAGTAACGGCCGTGATTCCTTTAGGTAAAGGTAAAGGTTCCCCTCGCACATATGTGCTAGTCGTTCCCGACTCTAGGGGGCAGTGCTCATCTCCGTTTAAAAGCCGAAGAGCCAGCGCTGTCCAGAGACGTCTCCGTGGTCATGTGGCCAGAATGACTCAACCCCAAAGGCACACGAAACGCAGCTCCCTTCCCACCAAAGGTGGCTCCTATTTTTTCTACTTGCATTTTTTAAACATGCTTTCGAACTGTTGGATTGGCAGGAGCCGGGACAAGTAACGGGAACTCACTCAGTTACGCGGCGCTAGGGATTCGAACCGCTGAACTGCCGAGCTTTCTGATCGACAAGCTCAGCGTCTTAGCCACCGAGCCACCGTGATTCCCTTAATGGTGGCAAAAAAATGTCATAACACGAGTCCCTTGCTTAGCAATGAAAATTAATTGCGGTCATAAATTGAGGACTCCCTATACTGGATTAACTGAAGCCAGCGCTTCAGTTAATATAGATGAGTTTATTTCTGCTTGGTCTGAAATTTCGTCTTTTACAGGTAATCTCTGGTTTCGTGCTGGAATCACCCCGAGTTACCCTCAAGGATCTAGTTGGGAGCACATTTCAAACAATGTCCGGAAAGTTTCTGTTGGACCTTTGGATCAGGTGCGGCCCTAGCAGAAAAGTATCTCTTTTAAGAATTTAACCCAGTTAAGTTTCTTAACCTTAGTACACTTTAAGATGAGTGGACTTCAACTCCCAGAATTCCCCAGCCAGCTGTGCACCTTCTGATTGGTGTTACCTGCCACGGTAGATATTTTATGAATGGAAAAAATATCCCTTCCGGCTGCCCCTTGGTGAGAGCACCTCCGCCACCTTCTCAAAATTCCCCATTGGCCTCCAAATGAAAGCCCATTAATGACGGGAGCATGACATGTTAATGAAAGGTGGCTTGTAACACCTTTCCTGTTGTAACTTTGGTTTTTTTTTTTTTAGATCTGGGTGATAGCTGATAAAGTCCAAGGGAGTCACAGCCTGAGCTGTGGAACTGTTTGCCACCGGACCGGGGTGCAGCCTCTGGAACCCAAGGGAGTCTCCTGGGACTACGGCATTGGGGTGAGCAATCAAAAACCACTGGTCCTCTCCATAATCCAGAGAGCTCTATAAGCAGAAGAGACAAAGGTCTTTTAGGCGGAAGGTTCCAACTGGGGGGTCCTTGGTGCTCTCTGAGCTTGGTGGTTTTCTTGCAGGCGTTTCGTGACACAGCTAGGTAACATCATCAGTACTTGAAGGCAATTGTGTTTCCTCTGTTTTTATACATTAACTGATGATGTTACCTAGTTGGATAATGAAACGTCTACCAGAAAACCATCATGCTCAATGAGCGCTAAACACACACGCTGCTTGCTCTGTTTTGTGTTGGTGGGAGTGTTTTTGCTAGCTCCTTGATTAGGCTGCTGTTTAATGTTAGTTTGTTTGTCTGAGTTGATGGATCCTCAAATGGAGTATTGTTTACTTATAGATGGTTGGCCTAGTGTTAATCTTGGTCTTACTCTCTATGAGTGTTGATTAGTTGGTGAGGAGATGTCTTGGGCTTTTTAATTTCCTTTAGAGCTTTCTGATTGTCCAGGGAGGTGAATCCTTCTGACTTTTGAAGCAGAATTTGGTGTGGCCCAAGTTGTGTAGTTGGAACAACTTTATGTCAGATGGGTGATTAGATAGATAGATAGATAGATAGATAGATAGATAGATAGATAGATAGATAGATAGATAGATAGATAGATAGATAGATAGATAGATAGATAGATGATAGATAGATAGATAGATAGATAGATAGATAGATGATAAGATAAGATAGATAGATGATAGATAGATAGATAGATAGATAGATAGATAGATAGATAGATGATAGATAGATAGATAGATAGATAAGATAAGATGATAAGATAAGATAAGATAAGATAGATAGAATGAGAGAGAGAGATAGCAATAGCAATAGCAATAGCACTTAGACTTATATACTGCTTTTACGGCCCTCTCTAAGAGGTTTACAGACTCAGCATCTCCCCCTCCCCCCCCCCAAAACAATCTGGGTCCTCATTTTACCCACTTCGGAAGTATGGAAGGCTGAGTCAACCTTGAGCCTGGTGAGATTTGAACTGCCGAACTGCAGCTAGCAGTCAGCAGAAGTAGCCTGCAGTACCCCTCTCTAACCACTGCGCCACCTCGGCCTCGATAGAATTAAATGAATGGCAAAAGTTGTAGGAGAGGGATTTACACATTAGCAACGTCAACTGCATATAAACCATTCCCTCCCGATTCCTGAATTTGCAGGGAGGATGGGAACACATCACCGTCCGAGGAAACTCGACCGAAAGAACCAAGATGGTGGCTCAGGATGGTCCCAGTAGCTCTCCTCGCAACCTTAGTAGCTTAGAGGTTCATGGAAGCAACCAGCCCCAAACCACCATTTTTGTCGACGGCGTCCAAGACTTGGACCAAAACGCTGTCCAGTGTTGACTTGTCTTCTGGATCACGGAAGCTACCCGGAAGACCAGGCTGATTTTGGAACGCTTGCTCATTGAGCGTCCAAGGAGACCAAGTCAACTCCAAGCATGAAGTCCACACCGACCCTTCCATCTTGTGTCCCTTTGGAGAGACCGCAGCTGTCATCCCCCATCCTCGTCGAAGTGATGCCGCAACCTGGGAGGGTGGTGGAGGCAGTTTCCCAGTTGTGTGTGGTTGTGATCTCCCAGAATTCCCTCCTTCTCCGTGAGCATTCTGGGAGTTCAAGATTCAACCCCCTCCTCCCAGTGGAGAAGATACACGATGGAGAAGATCAAGATTTGGAGATAGTTGAACGGAGAGACTGCATGTCCCATGACCTCAGTGAGAGAACTGGATGTTTGTGTTATGTATGTGTGTGTGTGTGAGTGTGTGAATTCTGCTTGCGTTGTTGTTTTAACCCCTTAATTTATTGTCGTATTTCGAAGGCCTGGTGGAATCTGAAGTTCTCCGATAGCCCTGGATTCATTCCCATCAACTAAGCCTTGGTTTATGCTGGCCAGTATATGACCCAACAATGTAGGCGAACCAGGGTCGATTAACCCTTTCATTTCTAAGCCCCCACTCCCCCTCGGAGTATCGTTGACCCCGATCCCTGGCTTTCTTAGATGTTCCACAGGCAGGACCTGATCTTTGGTGAGCCAGCCTCCCTGACGGGGTCGACATGAAGTGAGCCAGCTAGTTAATTCTATAGCTAGCACTGATGATAGATAGATAGATAGATAGATGATAGATAGATAGATAAGATAGATAGATAGAAAGAAAGAAAAATAGATAGATAGATATTCTTCAAAGGCTCCAGGGGGTCCTACATTTGTCACCCAATGATGAGAATGAGCAGAGAATCAGCTAGGGATTGAAAAGCCAAGATTGGCAGCTGGCAACCCCTGGGGAAAATACAGCTGTGAAAGTGGTCAATGGCTCCATTTTGCCTGTTGATTTAAAGCACTCAATCTCAGCAACTCAAAGATGTATAGATTGATTAACTTTCTTTCTTTTTTTCCTTCTTTCTTACTTTGCTTTCCCCCTTTCCCTCCTTCCCCCTCCTTTCCTACTTCCCTTCCTTCCTTTCTTCATCTCTTTTTTTCTTCGTTCCCTCCCCTCTTTCTCTCTTTTGTTTCTTTCTTTCTCTGTCACGTAACATTACGTTACTTTATTTTATTATTTCCCCCTCTCCCTCCTTCCCTTTCCTACTTCCCTTTCTTCCTTCCTTCATCTATCTTTCTTTTTCTTTCTCATTTCCCCCTTTTTTCTTTCTTTCTCTCTTTCTCACTTTATTTTCCCCCTCTCCCTTCTTCCCTTTCCTACTTCCCTTCCTTCCTTCCTTCATCTATCTTTCTTTTTCTTTCTCATTTCCCCTCCTCTCTTTTTTCTTTCTTTCTTTCTCTCTCTCTCTCTCACTTTATTCTTTCCCCCTCTCCCTTCTTCCCCTTCCTTTCATACTTCGCTTCCTTCCTTCCTCATCTTTCTTTCTTTTTCTTCTTTCCCTCCCTCCCTCTTCCTTCCTTCCTTCTTTCCTTTCCGCAAAAGTGCACTAAAATAGCTAAGCGAAGGACACTCCTGCCTCCTTGATGGGCCCTGTTGACCTTAATCAGAACAAGGAGTTTTCAATCCAGTTGTGTATCTTCACACTGCCTCTTGTGTGTGAGAGGGAGACAAGCAACATTGTGGCCTGGCTCCACAATGTATTTGAAATCAATACCTTTACTTTTCCCTTTTAGCTCCTGGATGGGTAGGTAGCTGTGACACCAAGTAACCTAGGGGGAAAAATACAGGCAGGAGGAGGGTGTTTTAAGCATCATGTTCTCAACAAGAGAGGATGGATAGCTGTTCTGTTTTAAAATCAGGACGGTTCCTTTTGTATCGGTTTTTCAGAGTGAAATATTTTTGTATTTGTTGCTGTGGGGGGGGGGTGGAGAAAGAAAAAATGGTGGCACGAGTGGCTCTTGATACGCGGACACCTGTTTATGAAATGTTCACATTTTATTCAATCTTCAAGCGGGACACCTTTTCCCTTCCCATCACTGAGGACACCGTTGGGTTTCTTTTCTTTTTTTTCTCCGCTGGGGAAGGAGAAGTGAAGAATGTACGCGTACGCCTCAATAAAAATTCACCCACGCCACGAATCGAAATGACCCAGAGGGGACAATAAAATCAGATCGGATGTTAACCGTGTACATTTCGTTTTTAACGTTTCCTTTCTTTTAAAGGTACTCTGATTTAGAATAGAATAACAGAGTTGGAAGGGACCTTGGAGGTCTTCTAGTCCCCCCTCCCCTGCTTAGGTAGGTATACCACTTCAGACAAATGGTTCTCCAACATCTTCTTAAAAACGTCCAGTGTTGGAGCATTCACAACTTCTGGAGGCAAGCTGTTCCACTGATTAATTATTCTAACTATTAGGAAATGTCTCCTTAGTTCTAGGTTGCTTCTCTCCTTGATTAATTTCCACCCATTGCTTCTTGTCCTGCCCTCAGGTGCTTTGGAGAATAGCTTGACTCCCTCTTCTTTGGGGCAACCCCTGAGATATTGGAAAACAGCTATCATGTCTCCCCTAGTCCTTCTTTTCATTAAACTAGACATACCCAGTTCCTGCAGCCGTTCTTCATATGTTTTAGCCTCCAGTCCCCTAATCCTCTTTGTTGCTCTTCTCTGCACTCTTTCCAGAGTCTCCACATCTTTTCTACATCGTGGCGACCAAAACTGAATGCCATATTCCAAGTGTGGCCTTACCAAGCCATTATAAAGTGGCATTAACCCTTCATGTGATCTTGATTCTATCCCTCTGTTGATGCAGCCTAGAACTGTGTTGGCTTTTTGGGCAGCTGCTGCACACGGCTGGCTCCTATGTAATTGGGAAAACAGCAGAGGTCCGTTTTGGGAGGCGTGCGTCCATCTTTTGACCCCCCAAAATAAGCGCTTGGCCTTATTGTCGGGGAGATCTTAAATTATTTTGGAGGTGCAGGAGGCACCTCATGGCTGCTGCTATGTTGCAATATTTTCGGAGAGCTCTTAATTTTAAGGGAGGGCTTATTTTAGTGCATGCACTCAAAAGCCCGATTGGGCTTTTTATCCGGGGAGGCCTTATTTTCAGGGAAACAGGGTAAAAATTGGGAAAATAGTATTATGCGATGGCAATTTTTTTCTACAGAGAAGGGAGGGGGGTAGTAGTTCTTTCTGAGTTAAATTGCTCTCTGTGAGAAGGGGTCATGTCAGAGTTTCTTCCCAACCCTCAACAACAACCAGAATTCCTAGTTTTGCGAAGAGCGGGGAGCCATCAAACGCGAACCTGATTTTACAAGCAGGGTATTTGTGCGTTGAGCTGTTCCTCTCAGCTGGCTGTTTCAAGCCGGAAGAAGTGTGAGCAGATGCACCGAAGAGTGTCGAGAGAAAGGGCTTTCTTCCTCCCAAACTGGCTTTTCTGCTCTGCCCTGTAAGTGTCTTCTACAGAGATTAAGAGGAGCGATGTTTGGGTTGGCACCAAGGTGGAAAGTGGATACTGTAGTATCTTGACCTGCTTAACTTGTGCAAAGTGGTTTGCGATTGTTCCCGGGTTCAGGAACGGACTTGTGGTTTGCTCGTAGGGCCGGTTTTAGCCCTCCGGAGCCTTCAGGGACCTTCAGGAGGGGCGGGGGAGGCTGTTTTTGCCCTCCCCACTAGGCTCCTATAAAGCCTCTGGGGCCTGGGGAGGGCGAAAAATGGCCTCAAAAAAAGGCTGAAGTCAGCTGGCCAGTGCATGCATGCGCGCTGGCCAGCTGGCAGGGCAGCGCCTGAAAAATGGCTCTGCATGCCACCTGTAGCACGAATGCCATAGGTTCACCATCCTGGCACTATACCATAGAATTCAATATAGTTTCTGCCCTGGGATAGAAGCTGTTTTTCAGCCTATTTGTCCTTGTTTTTATTATCCTGTACCGCCTGCCACATGGTAATAGTTCAAAAAAAAAAAGGGTGCCTAGGATGAGATGGATCTTTAAGGATGTTTCGAACTTTCTTAAGGCAGTGGGAGCTATCAAGCTCTTCCAAAGAGGGAAGAGGGCAACCCATGACCCTCTGGGCAATGACGTTGACCCTCTGGAGCGCTGTCCTATCTGCCACTGGGCAGTTGGCAAACGAGACACAGGGGCAGTAAGTTAAAATACTCTCTGTGGGGCAGTAGAATAGAATTAGAATTAATTAGAATTAGAATTATTTTGAATTGAGCTGGAAGGGATCTTGGAGGTCTTCTAGTCCAGCCCCCTGATCAACGAGGAGAACCTATATAAGAATCGGTGTTGGAAGCAGTAGAGGATCTTAAATTCTCTGTCCAACCTCCAACTTTGGAGCGGAGAAGGTGAACTTAGCTGAGATGTTACCCCCAAGGAACATCTTAAGTGTGTTCCTTAAGTCCCACAGAAAACAACAAAGAAGGGTTTTTTCTAGAGATCTACTTGGTGCCACCTCTGATGGCTCCAAACAACGGCACAGATTTCAACTCTGCCTTGAATCCCATCCAGAAGAACATCGTGGTCCTACCCAGCGTGACATCCGCACTCGAAATGCCAACCGGAGAACAATCCAGGTCTCTGCAAGTGGGTGAACTTAAGACAATGCCCGTAGGAAAGTCTGATCAAACGCCGGAGAACAGATTCAAGTCCTCCGCAGCCACCCCTTAAAATCGTCTCGTTCTCGGCGAAGAGGGCATTGTTTGTGTTTAATCAGTCTTCCCCTAATCGTCCCAAGTGATGCAGAAGATTCCACTTGGATCAAGGGCACCTCTGCCAAAGCGGTAAACAACGGTGACCTTTCGCAGCCATTCTTTGTTGCACCTTTTCCACGGCTTTGTTCTCTTGCAAAACGGGGACATGTTGAATGTCACCCAAGGCAGAAGCGGGGAGGGGAACGCAACCGCCGGGCTGTTGAAGCAATCGTTCAATCTGCTGGGACTGTCGTACCTGGACGATTCGTTCCTCCTTGCATCTCCCTCCCGAACGTAATCGTTCTGCAGGATTTTTATTTCCATTTCTTTTTTTTTAACTCCGCGAAGCCAGAGCTGCAAATGCCCACACATGTCTGCCCAACATGGGACAGAACATTTCATGCCCGTATAGGCCTTACCAGCGTATGTATGTATGTATGTATGTATGTATGTATGTATGTATGTATGTATGTATGTATTTGTGTTACAAATTTACATTTATACATATATAAATGAGATGCAGAAGGCATTTTTTCCTCCTTTTACAGTGGCTGATAATCTTAGATGGTTGGGCGGTTGTGGGGCAATGGTGGCAGGGGAAGATGGGAGTTGTAATCCAGCATATGGGGAGGGACAGAGCCATCTCCAAGTGGCCAGATTTCAGAAACACTGTTCTTGCGGATTGAGATATTACATAAATAAGTTGGCGCTCAACTCTAAACATGGCCAGAGGTGGCCTTTCTGTTTTCATCTCAACGCTCTAGAACAGCGATTGGCAACCTTAAAACACTCAAGGAGCCGTTTTGGACCCGTTTCCCATAGAAAAGAAAACACTGGGAGCCACCTTCCCGTGCCTGACTACCGTATTTTTCAGAGTATAAGACGCACCTTTTTCCCTCAAAAAAGAGGGTGAAAATCTGGGTGCGTCTTATACACTGAATACAGCATTTTTGGCCTCCCAAAATCTCGCCCCCTTCACCAAAATGGCCGTGCAAAGCCTTTAGGAGGCTTCCAGAGTGATCCTGGGGGCTGAGGAGGACATAAATGAACGATAAACGGGCCATTCCCCCCCCCTCACAGTCCTCAGGAGCACTCTATAAGTCTCCCGAAGGCTATGCATGCCCTTTTCTTTGACACAAAACGGTTCCATTTTCACGAAAAATGGATCATTTTTTGCCTGTTTTTGCCCCCCCCCAGCCCCCAGGAACACTCTATAAGCCCCCTAAAGTCTATTCGTGTTCTTTTTTGATGAAAAATAAACCCGTTTTCGCGAAAAACGGGCCGTTTTTAAAATTTTGTTCTTCAAAATCTGGGTGTGTCTTATACTTCGAAAAATACGGTATTTCCTGAACAGTCACAAAACTAATCTATGTAGTTGAATTAAACATTTTGTTTTCTTCTGAAACTTTTCTTTTCTTGGAGTTAACCATGGCTGGCCTACCGGGGAGTTGAGCAGCTCAATCAATCGCGTGCCAGCGGGTGTCGCACACTGGCGGTTGCGATGCATATTTTGAGCAACGGAGCCGCAGCAGAGGGACGAAAGAGCCACATGCGGCTCTAGACGAACAGATTTGACGTTTCCTTTGGATGTTTAAAGCCCTAGACCCCGTTTAAGTCTTTAAAAACCAACTTTGTCAACTTTGTCAACTCAGCTTGGAGAAACATCTACTCATGTTCCTCACCAATAGCAGAACGCCGAGTCCCAGAATACAGAAATGAAGGCCAAAAACATTCTGTTGACTATTTAATTCATTGATTGAAAACATAAATCTTCTGTCAGCATGCAAAATACAGACAGCAAAATGAGAGGTTATTGATGTTTTTTTTTTAAAAAAATTAAAACAAAATATAGACTATGTAGATCAAAACCCTAAAGATGGGGACAAAGGGATCTTTATTCGCTATCCATTACTGTAGTCCTATCCTGAAGCGGCTATTTCTATTGGAATACAAATGTTATTTCGTCCTGATCCCGAAGGAGATTGTGGTGGCCCCTTTTTTTTTGTACAAAGTCTTGTCGTCTAGAGAGAGATACAGTAGCTCAGTGGCTAAGACGCTGAGCTTGTCGATCAGAAAAGTCAGTAGTTCGGTGGTTCGAATCCCCGTAATGGAGTGAGCTCCCGTGACTTGTCCCAGCTTCTGCCAACCTAGCAGTTCGAAAGCACGTAAAAAATGCAAGTAGAAAAATAGGGACCACCTTTGGTGGGAAGGTAACAGCGTTCCGTGCGCCTTTGGCGTTGAGTCATGCCGGCCACATGACCACGGAGACGTCTTCGGACAGCGCTGGCTCTTCGGCTTTGAGACGGAGATGAGCATCTAGAGTTGGGAACGACTAGCACTATGTGTGAAGGGAACCTTTACCTTTACCTTACCTGTCATCTAGAGTCCTGCATGCTGATTTATCATTTAAAAACACATATACAACCTTCATAAAAATTCTAAC
Organism: Natrix helvetica; assembly: GCF_964273705.1. Lineage (NCBI taxonomy): Eukaryota > Metazoa > Chordata > Lepidosauria > Squamata > Natricidae > Natrix > Natrix helvetica. The sequence goes on from NC_138557.1 coordinate 5,094,775, forward strand.
ATGAGTTCATCTAGTTTGAGCTTAAAGCCAGAAATGTGGGGTCTCTGGATCGCCAGATGTTGAGGAGCTAACACTAACGTCCCTCATCATGGATCGTAAGGGCTACAACTAATAGGTATTGAACTTGAAGAACATCTGGAGATCTTCCTGGCATGGGATAACTAACAGCTTGCAGGATTTACATTCATTGTAGGAATATTGGCTTCTTTTCCTTTTTAATTTTTTTTTAGAAAATGCTTACTTTTTAAGAAACTAAACTATTTAAAAAAATCTGGATGGATTATAACAGAATAGCAGAGTTGGAAGGGGCTTTGGAGGTCTTCTAAATCAATCCCCCGCACAAGCTGGAGACCCAATGTGACCTATAAGACTCTATACTTATGAACGTAAGATGGGTTTCATGGCATGCCCAGGTCCTCTCATATATCAGAAGTTCAAAACTGGCTTTCCATTTTGCAAAACTACGGAGAAAAACCCCACATGTCCACTTGGAGGTTGGATGTCTTCTTGGGTCCCTGGAAGACAATTGCAGGTGTGCAGCCAGCTTTAGCTGCCTTGCCTGAAGCTATGAATTTGGGTGGAGTACTTCTGAAGCTGCTCCTTGGGTACATCTCCTTCCTCGCACTGCTGTTGATAGTGTTCATAGAGTTTGGATTTGCCTTCAGAGCCCGTGCCTTCAACCATCGGGTGGTGTCCGTTGGTCATCCTGAGGATGGTGGAGGTGAGGGACTTAATGTAGTTCTTAGCCAACGTGAGGGTCTCGATTTTGGAGAGCTTGTTCTCCGCTCGGACGTGAGGGATGACTTCTCTCAGCGCTTGGAAGGCGTTGTTGAGTTTGTGCATGCGTTGGCGTTCGCGCTCATTGCTCTCCAGCCTCCGCAAGCGCCGATCCTTGCTGTTCCAAGAAAGTTTGGAGGCCACCTTTGGGCTTTCCTTGTTCCTCTTCTCCTTGTGCCGTGAATATTTCAGGAGATCATCTCTGCTCGGGGTGGGTTCTTGGCTTAAAGTCTCTTCATTGACTGCGCTCCGACGCTTGGTTCCTTTGCTTTTGGCCTTCATGATTGGTGACACCAACGATCTAGGAATTAGACTTTCATCTCCTAGCAGAAGGATGGCCCAACGTCAACCCAAGGACGGATCCTTTTTTTTTGAACAAAGACATCAACTTTATCTAGTTACATCTTCATCTTCCTCAGCTGTCAGCTCAATCTGATCGTGGTCTAGACATGCCAGGATCCATGGAAGGTGGGGAATCCTGTGAATAATAATAATAGTAGTAGTAGTAGTAGTAGTAGATCACTTTGGAGAGATTTCTTGAATGAAAAATTATCTAGAGGTGATAGAAATGATGCCCACCTAGAACATATTCCACTCTCAAGCTAGTTTTTTCTCAAGTTTTGATTTTTCAAGGAATTTCTTGCTTGGGAGAGTTTTACGATAGTTTAAACACAAGAAGACAAGCGATCTGGTCTTCTTGGATTTAAAAATGGCAACTCACCGAACCACCTTGTTTGACTACCTATTTCTATTTAGAATAGAGTAGAATAGAATAGAGTAAAGTAGAGTAGAATAGAATAACAGAATTGGTAGGAATCTTGGAGGTCTTCTAGTCCAACCCCCTGCCTAGGCAGGAAACCCTACACCACTTCAGACAAATGGTTATCCAAGACCTAATTATTCTTAAGGGGCACCCATAGATTGTGGGGAAACCTTTACATCAAACCTACTTCTCTCCCACGTTAAAAATCACACAGAAGGATCAGCTCTTGAGATATTTTGAACTTCTACAGAAGATCTACAACAGTATTTCCTAACCTTGGTGACTTTAAGATGTGTGGACTTCAACTCCCAGAATTCCAAAGTTGCCAACATTGAGAAACACTGATCTACAATAACTCTGCCCAAAGTTTCTTGGCACTCAAAAAAGAATGAAAACATAATAGATTTACAAAAAAGAAGCATTCACAGGTCCAAAAGGTCTGTGTTCTTCCTTTTTTACAATCGTGTAGTCTCTAGTAATAATAATTATCTGCTGCTAACTCCGCATAGGCATCAGGAAGGGCACCCGGCCAGTAAATGCTCAGCTCCATCCAGTCACCCTGATTCTACCCCGAATTAAGGCATTACAGGGTGGTAAAAAAGAGAGGATCTAGTAATAATATCTTATATATAATTATATAAAAGGTAAAGGTTCCCCTTGCACATATATACTAGTCGTTCCCGACTTTAGGGGGCGGTGCTCATCTCAATTTCAAAGCCAAACAGCCAGCGCTGTCCGAAGACGTCTCCGTGGTCATGTGGCCGGCATGACTCAATGCCGGAGGCGCATGGAACGCTGTTACTTTCCCACCAAAGGTGGTCCCTATTTTTCTACTTGCATTTTTAACATGCTTTCGAACTGCTAGGTTGGCAGAAGCTGGGACAAGTAACGGGAGCTCACTCCGTTACACGGCGCTAGGGATTCGAGCCGCTGAACTGCCGACCTTTCTGATCGACCAGCTCAGCCTCTTAACTCCTGAGCCACCTTTCATATAATTATATAATAATGGGTTAATAAGATAGATCAAAGGCATGGGCCACCCATTTTGTTGAATTGGACTCTTACTCACTCTTTACTATTGTTTTACTCTCTTGAGCTTTTGGGCTGAGGAAGGCTTTAAACAGAATACCGCCCCTGCTTCGACTCCATTGCAAAGAAATGCCACTCAGAATTTATTATTCCCCAAATAAAGAGAGAATGTTTCTGTGGCAGGCCGTCCATCCAAGTCTACTTTCCTGCCAGCTTTTAAAACACCTATATTTCAAGGTTAGACGTACCTTTAAAAACATTGGTTGCTCTTATGGCCCTGCTTTCGAAGGGCGAAATACCTCGATACAGAACCTTATCAGGGTATTTGGCCAAGTTGCCAATGGTTGGGACAGGATCCAAAGAGGAATGCAAATTGCGGAGAAAACTTTCCCAAACTACAAACTACATTCCCCCCCCCCCCAATTAAAAGCTCAGAGGAAACCAAGTGGAATGAAACGCATTGGGTGATACCCACAGCCCCACGGAGTGTCGTAAAACCTCCCCTCCCCCACTGCCTGCCCACCAGCCAAGAGTTGTGTACGATGTATGACACAGAACAATCTAATCGCTTGTCCTTGCGACAAAGGTTAATCAGGTGTTCACATCCCAAAAGGAAAGAGGAGGAGGGGAAGGGAAGGATTCGGACGTTACTTAATGTCTCGGTCCTTTGGATGGAACAGTGGGGGGAGAGAGAGAGAGAGACATCAAATTAAGTCAGCTTTATTATTATTATTGTTATTATTATTTTGTTTGTTTGTTTGTTTGTTTGATTTATATGCCGCCCTTCTCTCAAAGGATTCAGGGCGGCGTACAACATTACAAAAGTTAAAAAGGAAATTAGATAGAGGCAATAAAATATTGGGATATATTCCCATATTGCAAATATTCCTTTTGCAGCTCACCTGTTGGTGCAAAATGTATTCGGTTCGACCCGGGAAGATTTCTACAATGGGCTCAGCCATTGTAAAGGTAAAAGTTCCCCTCGCATATACGTCCTAGTCGTTCCTGACTCTAGGGGGGGCGGTGCTCATCTCCGTTTCAAAGCCGAACAGCCAGCACTGTCCCAAGACGTCTCCGTGGTCATGTGGCCGGCATGACTCAACGTCAAAGGTGCACGGGACGTTGGCAGAAGCTGGGACAAGTAACGGGAGCTCACTCTGTGACGCAGCGCGAGGGATTCGAACCGCTGAACTGCCAACCTTCTGATCAACCAGCTCAGTGTTTTAGCCACTGAGCCTTCGGCCATTGTTTATAAACCACAATTCTTAGCTTGTACATCTATGGGGTTGCCAAACTAGGTCTGTGTCCGGGGAAGTGAAGTGGTCTTTGGATAACTCTTCGGTATATTCATACTGGGGTGACTTTCTCATCTAGGACTAAAGAGCTCAATATTCCCTTATTTTTATTTTTTGGAGAGGTTCAGTAATTGGTTCCTTGGTGTGTTTTCCCCATATTTGAGACACAGAAAACGATTAATGAAAAGGACTAAGGGGGTGACGCGATAGCGGTGTATCAAAATCTCAGGGGCTGCCCCAAAGAAGAGGGAGTCAAGCTATTCTCCAAGGGAGAAGAAGCAATGGATGGAAATGAATCAAGGAGAGAAGCAACCTAGAATTCAGGAGAAATTTCCTGACAGGGAGAACAATTAATCAAGGGGAAGGACTTATCTTCGGAGGTTGTGAATGCTCCAACGCTGGAAGTTTTTTAAAGAAGAGATTGGACAACCCTTTGTCTGAAATGATACAGGGTTTCCTGCCTGAGCAGGGGGTTGGACTAGAAGACCTCCAAGGTCCCCTTCCAACTCTGTTATTGTTAAGATAACCATGCACAGAAAGGCTCCTAAGTCTTCCATTTAGGGGGGGAAAGAGGATTTTTGAAGACATTTCAAGAGAGATCGTCTGTCCTCCATCGACCTTGTAGAAGAAGAGTTTTTGTAGACCACCTACCCATTCGATCACCCCTTCTTTCATCCCCAAATATTTGCCTAGGGTGGCTCTGAATCGAAGAGGCCACAAATGATTCGATTCCTACCTGGAGCAGGTGCCGACGGCATCTTTCAACCGTTCCAACCTGGCATGGGATCATAAAAGGCGCAGACCCAGCCTCAGGAGGAGAGGGTGCCCATCTCCCAGGAAGCCAGCCGTCTGCCCATCCCCGCCTGCCCACAGACTGCTCACCTGGGCTAGGACACGTCACTTTAATGCACTAACAGGTAGGGAGGCGGAGTCTGGCATGGCCAAGTCTACTGCAAATAAGCCAAGAACGGCAAGGTTAGGAGCAGAATATTTCCCTCGTGCGGCTGCAGCTCAACTCGGATTCTAGGATGGAGGCCCAGAACTTGGGGCAGGGAAGTTTTTCTAGCATGGTGCAAGACAAAGAGTTGGGGTGCTGACAGCCAACGTTGGAGGTCTGAAGCCCAACTTTTAGTCTTTCTCTGGTTGCGCATGGTTTTTTTTTTTCGAGCATGGAAAGGAAGGTGGCACCAAATGCAACCTTTTCTGAAGTTCCGCAGCTCTCCTTAAGGTGCTGAGATTGCCTACATGCCTTCGTTTGCAACTCTGGGATACTCACAGGTGGGGCAGCTGTGCTTGAGGGGTGGGGGGGGCAAGCGCCAACCCAGGACACAGCCTGAAACGCGACGTTTTGATCCTCAAAAGCTGAGGTTCTGATCCATAGATGGGGGCAAAGCCATTTGGCTCAAATAGGAAGAACGAGGGAAGATCCAAGGGAAAAATTAAAGAGATTGAAAAGAAAGGGAGAAAGGAAGAACTGTAAGTTCAATGTTCTCTTTGGGTAGCGGCCAAGTTGCAAACTGGTTCGCCTAGTTGCTTCTTTCTGAAACTCCCCCCGCCCCCCCCCCCAGCACACACAGACACACAACCACACAACCACACACACACATATACACTCCGGCCAATATCAGATTTCATATCTACTTAAGAATTCATTTATTCAACCTCCAAACGTTATGCTTTTTTAACTTTGGCAAACATGATTGTAGAACAAAGTAATCGCAGACTTTCTCAGGCCAACAAGGCAAAGTTGAAGAAGACAATAGGGTCTACGGGGATATTTTGCCCTCTTTCAATGGCACCTTTTAGGGAGGAAAAACTAGCTATGTGGTCGCTAGGAAAGAGATCCGACGACGCAATCGATCAATCAATCAATGTCACGTGCCGTGGAACGCGTCAAAACAGAAGTAACGTCCGATTCCAGGCTTATAAATATATATAGCTTTATTTTTATTTTGAATATTAAATAAAGTTCTTTAAATTACAAGCAGCCTCGGATCACACTATGCATGATCAATATACAGTAGAAATCTTAACAGTTTTAAAATTTACACACAGTTTAAAGATAAATTCGACCTGGAATTTAATTAGCTAGCATATTGCCACCAACCTCATCGCTGTATTAAACCCCCAATCGGAAAAAGGTTCTCCCCTATGATTTTTGTTACATAAACTTCCTGATGTACAAATAGAATAAAACGTCGTATATATACACAGAATTGAAACAGCTCTACCATCACCCCACCGTTGTGCAAGATCAGACAAATGGCTAAACAGAACCGGACGTCTTAAATTTCATTCAAGTTTTAACTGAATAATAATAATAAAATAAAACAAGATAAAAAACCAGGCTGTGGAAACAGAACTTTTTGTTACCTGCTCTTCATCAAATGTTTCTCCTCGAGCATATTTCCTGAAAGACATTTTAAATTTTCTTTTCTTTTCTCTCTCTCTCTCTCTCTCTCTCTCTCTCTCTCTCTCTTCAGAAGTCAGTATTTTATACAAATTAAAGCTGAGGCCATTTTATTATTAAGGCTATTTCTTCCAAAGCAGTCTACAAAAAAAAAAAAAAGGAAAAACAAAAATCTGCATACTAATTAATCTAAAACAGTGTTTAAAATGTACACACAGGTAGCTTTCATTAGTGTCATTTTTAAAAAAAAATCCTCCTCCCCCCCCCCCCAAAAAAAGAGCAGCATTTATTTATAAAGGACGGAACTCGGAAGGGATTTAGCCATTAAAAGCCTAACTGCAAATATTGGACGGGGATGGTGGCTTTCCCTAGAATGGGGACCTCCGTTAGTGCTACTGGTCCCTTGCCCCCCCCCTCAAAAAAAGTTGGCAGACTGATTTATCTTGGGAGCTTATGAGCCTTCCTGAAATTGCGTTCTTAGGGATCGAGCTCTACCGTAAACAAAGCATTTGACTATGTAAGAGAGCTGATGTCAAGACACTCAAGCTTGACGTATCTGCTTTTCAAGTTACTCCAACGAAACTCCGGGTTGCAAGGCTCCTGATCCCACCTACATTTTAGTGCAAACGGCCATCCACCAGCACCTGCTCTCTGAGTAACCCCCTTAGTTATCCTGGAGAACCTCAGAAACTAGGGCCAACAGAAAGTCAATCATCTCCACGCTGGTACAACATACACGCAACATATATGTAGACACACAGGGATCTCTGCTACGTTATTCAAAGGAACAGGTCATGGACTGAAGGTGGGCTGAGCTGGGGTAATGGGAAGGGACAGAGAAGTAACAATTCTTAAGTCTAAAACAGGAGGATGACCCTGGTTGACCAAAGGCAGTCACTTCCGGACATCTGCTCGTTTTGATGTCCTGCAGATAAACGGACCTGACGCTAAACAGAACTGCTTCTTCTAAGCAAATGCACCAAATTTGAACCTGCTCCAATTCTCCAAATGTGGCCAGATCAATCAAGGAAGTTATAGTGCAAAATAACAACAACAACAATAATAATAATAATTCAGGAGGCTCATATAATCTGGCTGTGGTGATATGTAAGTCAATCTTTCAGCGATTTATTAAGAAACCTGAGCAAGCAGGGATGGATTTGGGAAGCTGAGGGGATACCACCTCAGCTAAAAAAAAAAAAAAGCCAATTTGGGACTTTCAATGGTTCATACTTTTAATTTGAAAAGCTTGAATAACTAAAGAGGTGCTAATAATAACTAAAAGCTGCTTGCCCACATAAGGTGTAACAAAAACTGTGCTTGTCACAATTAGGGCCTTCTCCTATTTTGGAGGAGATAGGCTTACACAAAGTTGACTGGAGCTCAGAAAAGATCCTTTGAGCAGGGCTCAAACCTCATGGTTGAATGAAAAACTGCCTACTAGCCCACACGTTGCAGTGTGCATCCTGAAAGGCCTTACGTTTCAGAACTCATGGGAGAGAAAACTTTACGTCAGTCATGGAAAAATCAAAGACCTACCGAAGATTGTTGTCATCCATGCTCAATTTTTAACAACCAGAAAGACCCAAGGAGCCCAAATTTGTTAAAACCCTTTTTTACAGGTGCTTGACTTCAACAAGGAAGATCACTGGTGACAGAAGGGAAGCAATCTTCTATCAGACTGCGACCAGAAACGTGGACGGATCCTTAAAAGTTGGCATGGACAATGTCAACAGTTGACATGGACAATGTCAACCTACAAGTTGTCCAGGAACCAAGAAGATGGTTTGGACAGGGATGCACCATGGGCATGCTGCAGACAACACACACACACACACACACACACACACACACACACACACACACACACACACACACACACACACACACCAACACACCAGGCAATTTGCCCTACAAAAAAACCAAGGAAAACCCCAAAACCAGTTCACCATCACCATTTTTAGCCAACCGCAAATAAAGATAAGTCAACCGACTCCCATTAATTGCAAGTGAGGATTAACTTCCTTTCTCTCGCCAAGTGGGTGGCCCATTTAGAAACACGAGCAGCAGCGCGTAAAAGTGGCAGATATCCTTAAAAAAAGAAAACAATAAACGGGACGACTCAAGTTCTGTATTCTCCGACGTGTCGATTCATGGAAAGAGACACACGGGAGTGAAATGAAACCCACTTAAATAAGCCGGTACTACAACTCCCATTGGTCCGGAATGCTTTGTACAGTGCAAAGGGACTCGGCAAGGACACAACTAGCACGCCTACACAGCTAAGCAAGGAGCGAAACCTGCGAAATATGGCTTGCTACACAACAGCTCTCAGCCCGATCAAGGAATGTAGTATACCTGCAGCTCAACTATATACAATTTTACACATTCGTACACATAATACACGGCTACCACCCTCTCCTCCAAAAAAAATAAAGTATATTACAATCCTATATATAAACCAGAACGTCGCTGTGGTACAAGCCACCTGGAGGATTATTTCAAGTACTGGAAGAGAGCTAGCATAGGGAGGTGTGGCTTTTCAAAAATAGTACGCTGGAATGGAAATACACCCATTCCAAATTCTGCTCCTGCCCGCGTGTTCCCACAGTCGGTGATTGGACTGTAGGACTTCAGCAGGTCTTCATCTTAAGATGCGACTTTTTTCTTCTTCTTCTTTTCAATGGCTTTTCTTCTTCTTTTCAATGGCTCCTAGTCCAAAGAGGAGGTATTCCCCCCAATCCCGACGACCGACCGAGAGACGCTTCCGTTCTTAATCTTTTTCTCCATCTTCACTGCTCCCTGTTGAGGAAACAAAGTTACTGCACTTACGAATAACTTGGGGAGAGTCTGCTTGAAGGACCCTCTAAAGGAGCGTTTCTCAACTTTGGCCGCTTTTAAGATGCGTGGACTTCAACTCCCAGAATTCCCCGGCCATTCTGGGAGTTGCAAGTCCACGCATCTTAAAAGAGGCCAAGGTTGAAAAACATTGGCTTAAAACTTTGTTTTTTTAGGTCTACTTTGTGGTGGTAATTTCTAGCAAACTAACTGAATCGAAAGTGGGAGAATCTTTTTACCTGCGGAAAAGGTGTGTTGCAGGTACCGGCTCCATATGGATGTTATACCTGTTTTCCCCAAGGGTTAGAATCAAGTTTTTTCCCCTTCTTTGCTAGGGACATTCTGATGTACAAGGCAGTGTTCTCCACCTCCTATTACAAAATTGGACACACCTGCTAGTCTCCCAAGCACAACTGTCTACATCGCACACTTCAATGTCACCGCTGGGGAGACATCAAAGAAAGCTGCCCTATGAGTTACCGGCTAAAACAAGCAACGGGGCTTATCTAATCAGCATTTTGGGGCCAAGTGCAAACAGTGTTTCTTGAGGGAATTGGAGCGGGGACCCAAACACTGAGTGCCAGGCCATTTACACAGGGAAAAATAAATATGTCCCAGTTCTATGTTTTAAAAACATGAAAACCAGCCAATGAAGAGCCTGCCCTGGGGTTTCATTCTTCCAGAAGATTAGCAGGACAACAATCTGGTGTCCTACTAGCTGCCTCCTCCTATTCTATTTCTAATCGGGGTAGTATGATCTTCCTCCTCGCCTGGTGTCTTTCAGAGGAAGGGTTAAAAAATCTAGGATAAACCGTTCAAAGGAGGAGGGCCACCACCAAGGAGAAGTTTGAGACCGGCCTCCATCAACCTACGGAAAGCTTCTGCTTGCAATGTCTATAAAGATTCCCACGCGAACTACAAAAGCAGAATATACATGCCGATACGGGAAGCTGTAAAAATTATATTATATTGTTACATTGTTTTGTGTTTTTACCTGTTTTTGTATTTTTTCTTGTTTTTTTTACTTGTGGTTTTTTTTTAAAAAAAACTTGAAAATGTTCAATAAAAACCATTTTAAAAATAAAAAAGATTCCCAGTTATCCTGGTCATGGTTGCTTTTTTTGAAGGAGGTAGCGGGACGTTCTGTTTATTTTCTTGTAAGACATTTCGCTTCTCATCCGAGAAGCGTCTTCAGTTCTGGAGAAGAACATCTTCAGGACTGAAGAAGCTTCTCGGATGAGAAGGGAAACATCTTCAGAGAAAAACGATACATCCAGCTGCCTTCTTCAAAAAACAACAACAAAAAAGCACCTTTGGGACCTCTGCTCCTAAGAGCGGCTGGAAGGAAATACTCACCTCCCTGTTCGATATCGGAGTCCGTCAGGTGAGTGAGAGAAAAGCTTGCAATGTTTGCGGGTGAGATGGAGAACCGGGAGTAAGGGGAAGGGCGGAACCAGTCCTGCTCAGGGCTTCGGGGCGGCGGTGGGGGAGAAAGGTACTTTGAGGCCTGAAGAGAAGAAGACTTGGAGGTGATGAGAGTGCTTGCGGCCTTCAAGATCACGGAGGGCCCAGGCGAAGGGAAGTCATCGTCCCACTCAAAACCTCCTGGAACAAGCAGATCAGATGGAGGTTTCAGACAAAGAAGAAGGACATCCGACGTCCATTAAAACTTATCAATGATGCTTCAAATGAACAGCGTAGTTCTAGCACTGATGATGTTACCTAGTTGGGTCATGAAACGTCTGCAAGAAAACCACTAAGCTCGGGAATCATTCCTTCTCCTTCTCCTCCTCCTCCCCGCTTCCCCAAACCCTACTCCCTTCTAGCACTGATGATGTTACCTAGTTGGGTCATGAAATGTCTACAAAGAAACCATCAAGCTCAGAGAGAACCAAGGACCTCACAGTCCTCCTCCTTCTCCTCTCCATAAGTTCCCCTCTAGCACTGATGATGTTACCTAGTCGGGCGATGAAACATCTACAAGAAAATCACCAAGGGGAGCACCAAAGACGCCTCATCAGGTCAACCCCGAGCTACAAATATTCTCCTTTATTGGTAACATGGTTTTTAAAATGCCCCGGCTAAAGTGATCCCCACCCACCATTTAGCCTTCTGCGTGCAAAGTAAACCAACATTATTTCTGTCACCACCAGTGGATGTGATAAAAAGCAAGATCGGCTTGAAAATGGACGTTTGGAGAAATTTAAGTGGAAAATACACCTTTTGCGGATGTGAAGAGGAACTGGCAATTCCAAAACTTAAAAGGTTTCCTTGTCGGGGGAACCTATTCTTCTACTGATGACCAATACAAACAGAATCCCTACCTTCTTCATCCGTAGAACTTTCTGAACTGGTGAACTTATTCAAGTAACCGAAACTGGCAGCCGGGGCGGGAGTGTGGTTAGAGTTTGATTCGGCAATATGCTTTCCGAGTTCTTTGGTTGGTGTTTCCTAAAAATAAGAAAGAAAGAAATGCAGCTAGCTGCTTACAGGAAGTCCTCGACTTACAACAGTCTGTTTAGTGACCGTTCGAAGTGACGACGGCATTGAAAAAAAAGTTATGACCCTTTTCCACACAACCGTTGTAGCATCCCCATGGTCACATGATCAAAATCCGGACACTTGGCAACTGGCATGTACTTATGACTGTTGCAGTGCCCCGGGTCACATGATCGCCTTTTGTGACATGCTGACATTGCCTTCGTCTGGCAACTCTGCGCATGCGCACACTGGGAACAGGCTCCAGCTGTTTGTCTACCTCACTGATGTCTGACTCTGAAGGCAGCTGATAACTGGCATACGGCTTTGCCTCTCTGCCTCCAACACAGAGCCCTCCTCCGAGCCTTCCCCAGACTCCAGGACTGGCCCAGGTTCCTCCCCAACCTCCTCACTGTCCGAATCTTCTGCCAGCTCCACTGGTCCCTGGTGGGCCACAATTCTTAAATCCTCCTCCAAGGCAACTCTCTACTGCTGCCCTGACCTCTCCCCTCCTTCTCACTGTCACCTTTGAGGGACATGAACCTCGTCACTGACTGGAACTGGGTGTCACACCAAGCCAGGCTAATGTGGTTGCGCTGAGTGTGCCCCTCACCAACTGCCATAGGAACAGACAGTGGCTGCCAGCTAAGGGTAGAGTCTGACCTGTCTTTCTTTACTCAGGACATACGCTTCCTTCTGCCTTACCTAGGCAGGGAAGGAAGCGACCTTTTTTAAAAAGAAGATTCCATTCTGAAATCCAGGAATTCTTTTAAAAGAGGGAAGATATACCTGATCAAAAAGATATAAGGTGACGTCATTAAAGAATGTGACTGCTTTTTTCCCATTCTTCTGAAAGGCATCGGTCGAGTGGTTCTCCTGGGGTTGCTTTGGTTGTTTCAGCAAGCTCCTTAAATGCTTCCCATCACTTCCATCGCTAATGATTTCCGGCACGGGGTGCACCATGATGTCCTCGTCGCTGTCCGAGCTGAGCCCGTGAAGGTGGAAGCTTTTCATATCGTCCTCCGAGTCGTCGCTGTTCCCATCTTCCTCGTCGGCGTCCTCTTCGTCTAAGGTGAGGTCCAGCAACCGAGGGACATCAAGCTTCCCGAGATACTTCCCTTCGACATCGGGCTCTTTCAACTTATGGCCTTCAAGGTGGCCCAGTATGGATTTCTCAAAGAGTTCGGGAGCATCGTAGAAGACGGGCGCAAGCTTCGGATCGCCCTCGGGGAAAAAATCCGCCGTACTGGTGCCGGTGCAAGATACGCTTTTGGGGAAATCCTCATATATTTCATCCTCATCTATACGTTCTAGGTCAGGGAGAAGCAGCGACGGCGTTGTATCTTCAGCTTTATGAAGCCACTCCTGCTTTGTTTCGTCCGACTCGCGGTCTTCTACTCCATCCGCCTCCAGCTGTGAGGCCAAGTCATTGACGAACTGATAATTGGCGACTTCACTGCCAGTTGAAGGATGTTTTGCATTCCCAGCATTTTCCACTTCAAAGGAATCGGCGTGGTCCTGAATTAATACTGTTGGCCTTTTCGGTAGACTGGAGGCCTCAGATTTCTTATCCATCTCCGAATCGTTATCGGAGAAGTAGGCCGAGTCTCTGTATGAATTATGGATGCCGTCCAAAGCTGCCTGAGGAGTGGTTTCAAAATTATCCATGTTTGTCGGGCCGGCGTAAGGATTGACGTTCGCTGAGACGATGATCGCGGGGGGGTTCTCCTGCACGAGATCTTCCCCCGATTCACCGGAATTGCTGCCAACCAGATGGGAAGTCCATTCAGGAGATTCTAAGTTTTCCGTTTCGTAGCCGCTATCGGCGGGCTTATCAGGGGGTAAACATTTCCGGGGACTTTCCGGTTCGAAGGATTCTAAAACTTCGTTCATGTCTAACGTCTCGAAGGAGTCCGGCGTATCTAGCAGTTGTCCTAGGCTCGGGGTTGAACCTGATGAACTGTCTTCTAGTAGGCTATCGTGGCTGATACGATCGGTGGGGAGACGACCCGCCGGGTCATACCTTTCCCCTGGGGGCGTTCTGTCACTTTCCTTCAGAATGTAGGCGCGATCTCGCTCGGGTTTCTCGGGGTTTAAATCGGGGGTCAACTCCCAGGAGTGACTGCCGTGTTGAAGTTCCTGTTGATGTTCCTCTCGTTCTTCTTCAGCATTGAGCAAGACGCCGGGGCAGGAGCGGACGCCACCGGTCTGGTTTTTGACACGGATGGAGTGGATATCCATGGAACCGGATTCGGAGACTTGTTCTGTTCCAAGGAAAGAAGTGGCAACATTGTGGGTAGAGTTATCTCCAACTTCTCTGTTAGGAGGGCTTTTCTCCGGGCAGAAAAAGGACAATAAGATCGGCTTATCAACCCCAGGGAGACCAGAAAATGTCCCTATTCGCCCAAGAAGATCCTCGTTAGGGTCACAAACTTTTCCACTCAGGTTACATTCGACTCCCAAAGAGTTCATATTTGGTGGATCTAATTTATCTGCTCGGTCTTCAGCTCCACTGAGATCACCACCGCTTCCGTCCCTTGGGGTTCCCTTCAATAAATTATTCTCCTGGAGAAAAAGGAAGTTATCAGATAGCTCCTCTAAAGTCAGTTGGCTAAGTTCAGATTCCTGTAAGGCATCTTTTTGCAAGTAATCATTTTGTGAAGTGGGCAAGGAGCTTCTCTTCTTGGGCAAGCCCTGGGTAGATTCCCCAAGATCCAAGCGTGAAATTGCTTCTAGCTCCAGATGGATATCGCTTATATCAGCTAAATCGAGTCTACTGACTCCATTTGCCAACTGTTCAGTTTTGGTGATGATGCCACCGTTTTGGGAAGGGCTAAGCAGAGCCTGGAAATTCTCTTCCTTGGGATCTGCACTGTTACAGAAAATATCCCCGTCTGTGCTAGATTCACCCGCAAAGTGTTCTAGAACCACGACGTGGCAATTTGGGTCTTTCGGAACTTCAGAGCTGTCCACTTCGGTGGTCAATTCAGCCACCTGGTGGTCAAAGTTGATGCTCCTAAGGCCTCCAATTTTTTCTTCCAACTGGATGTAATAATCATTTCCAATCGAAGGTTTGCGGGCATTAAACACGGGAAGTTCTCCAGGCACCAGAAGGGACACTTCCTGTCCACTTTCAACCTGAGCTCCAGGCCCTTGGTCGGTCAGTGTATTCTCAAAAACCTCCACCGGGAAGAAGATGTTTGTGTAAGTCTTCGTTTCGACGGGGTTTGACTGGCTACATTCAAAGTGGTCGTGTTTGGCTACCTCCCAGATGTACTCAAAGTTGAGTCCTCGGCTTGTCTCAGTGACGGTGAGGACCTCTTCCATCTCGCGGCCAAATCGGCTGCCATTGAAATGATCCAGGATGGGAAAAGCGGAACTCTCCAACGGTTCTCGGTTTGAAATGTTGGGCTTGAGGTCGTCCCACTGTTCAGGATCGATGGCGGAATCCTTCTGACTCTGCATGCAGAGGTAGACCAGAAGCTTGTGGACTTCCTCGGAGGTGGCTCGCTTTTCCGGAGACAACCAGCAGAACTGCAGAACTTCATACCTGGGAAGGATGAGATTTCAAAGAGACTGTTTGTAACAAGGAAATTATTTCAGGTCAAGAGTTCTTGTAAGAGTTTTCAAAAGTAACCTTGCTTTTCAAAGTGATTGTACCCGGAAAGTTTTTATTCTTTAATTTTTCGAAATCAAGAGAGCAATTTGAACTCCAGGAGGGACAATCCACAAATGATCTTGATTTCCTTTCCTTTCCTTCTTTCCTTTCTTCTTTCCTTCCCTTCCCTCATTCTCCTTCCCTTTCTTCTTTCCTTCCCTCCCTCCCTCCTTCCTTTCCTTTCCTTCTTTCTTTTCCTTATTCTCCTTTCCTTTCCTCCCTTCCTTCTTCCTTTCCTCCCTCCCTTTTTCCTTTCCTTCCCTCATTCTCCTTTCCTTTCTTCTTCCCCCTTTTTCCTTTCCTTATTCTCCTTTCCTTCCCCCTCCCTTCTTCCTTTCCTTCTTCTTCTTTCCTTTCTTTTCTTTCCTCCCTCCCTTTTTCCTCCCTTTCCTTCATTCTCCTTTCCTTTCTTTCCTTCCCTCCCTCTCCTCTTCCTTTCCTCCTTCTCCTTTCCTTTCTCCTTTCCTTTCCTTTCCTCATTCTCCTTTCTTTTCTTCTTTCCTTTCCTCCCCTCCCTCTCTTCTTCCTTCCCTCCTCCTTTCCTTTCCTTATTCTCCTTTCTTTTCTCTTTTCCTTTCCTCCCCTCCCTCTCTTCTTCCTTTTCTCCTTCTCCTTTCCTTTCCTCATTCTCCTTTCTTTTCTTCTTTCCTTTCCTCCCCTCCCTCTCTTCTTCCTTTCCTCATTCTCCTTTCCTTTCCTTATTCTCCTTTCTTTTCTTCTTTCCTTCCC
The DNA here is from genome assembly GCF_964273705.1 of Natrix helvetica. Classification (NCBI taxonomy): domain Eukaryota; kingdom Metazoa; phylum Chordata; class Lepidosauria; order Squamata; family Natricidae; genus Natrix; species Natrix helvetica. The sequence goes on from NC_138557.1 coordinate 5,110,752, forward strand.
TCCCTCCCTTCTTCCTTTCCTCATTCTCCTTTCCTTTCTTCTTCCCTTCCTTTCCCTCATTCTCCTTCCCTTCCTCCATCCACCCATCACTTGTAGGCTAACAAAAATGCCTGAAGCCTTCTGAACCACCCTGAAGCTCTCATTGTACGACAGAGCTTGACTGAAAGCCCAAAACGTGGTGTTTTTACCATCGATCAGAATAGGGTTGCTCGAGTGGTGGTTGCAACAGCTTGGCTTGTTTTTCTTTGATGACTCGTGTCAAAACCTCCTCATCGGAGAGCTCAGAATAAGGCTTTGTGGCGCCACTGAAAAGTTCCCACAGCGTCACTCCCAGGGCCCTGCCAAAAGAGAAGGCTTCTGTAAGACATCAGGTCACAAGGGGGCTAATGGAGGGCCGGCTTTTGTTTTTTTTTACCTCTGGCTGTTCAGATTTTCAGAGGATTCACTGCTTGAGAGCAGGTTGGAACAACTTATTAGGAGCCAACTCATGTGGCACCTCTCTGTATCCCCAAAAAAACTGTAGTCTAGAGGGTCTTAAGTTTTAAAATTCAGCTGGGGTGGTGGTGGGAGACTTAATTTGTAGGACTGGATGAAAGAGCTGCTGTCAGTATAGTATAAATCTTTATTACAGTCAAAGATTAGCAATACACATTACTTTTTACAATATACTAAAAAGTATTGACATTAAAAGTGGATAATAACATACATGTTCTCCCACTGTTTGGGTCACTCCCTGGTTTACATGGATGAAAAGCATGGAGGTCTTCTAGTCCAACCCCCTGCTTAGGCAGGAAACCCTATACCGTTTCAGACAAATGGCTATGCAGCATCTTCTTAAAGACTTCCAGTGTTGGGGCATTCACAACTTCTGGAGGCAACTTCTGTTCCACTGATTCATTGTTCTAACTGTCAGGAAATTTCTCCTCAGTTCTAAGTTGCTTCTCTCCTTGATTAGTTTCCACCCATTGCTTCTTCTTCTACCCTCAGGTGCCTTGGAGAATAGATTGACTCCCTCTTCTTTGGGGCAGCCCCTGAGATATTGGAAGACTGCTATCATGTCTCCCCTGGTCCTCCTTTTAATTCAACTAGACATACCCAGTTCCTGCAACCGTTCTTCGTATTGTATGTTTTAGCCTCCAGACTCCACTCCCATTAGTATGGGAGTAGATACAATGGTCCAGAAATTGTTAGACATTTGGTTTGGTTTATCAGTATCTAGAATTCGGGCAATTTTTTAATTGTCAAATAAGTGTGACAAATGTTAGAGCTTCTGGGATCATGAACATCAAGTTACGGAACCATCCAGTTGATTTTGGGATCTATGAAGCCACAGTTCCTCCTCCACCCTCCTCTGCCCCCCCTCTCTCCCCCCCCCCCCCCATTACAACTTTGGTATCTTCCTACCAGACATTGCTGTACTTCGTCTGTTCTGCTGTTAACAGCCGGTCCTGAAAACTGGTCACCAGTTCTGGAGCTGTCCACCGGAGGGGTATGAATTTATTTTCATCCGTTTCAATATAATCCTCCTAGAGATTTTTTTTTTTAAAAAAAACCACATCATAAGGGAAGGCCGTGTCAAATGCCTTCAATTTGTTTAGCTGAACCCAACTTTTGGATCTATTAAACGAGAATCTATCCCACGGTTGAAAAGTGTCCTAGGAATTGGAAATCCCTCCCTTCCTGCCTTTTTGCAGAAGTGTAAAAGCAGCACGAGAATATTATGAACAGTTTAAAAAAAAAAACTAGAAGGAAAATGTGGGTTCCTTAATGCTCTCTGGGCTTGAGTGGTTTTCTTGCAGATGTTTCATGACTCAACTAGGTAACACCATCAGTCCTAGAAGGAAGTGGAATTGAGGAGGAGGTGGAGGATGAGGAGGTGGAGTCCTTGGTGCTCTCTGAGCTTGGCCGGTCAAGAAAATGTTATTGGACATATTGTGTTCTTGAGAATTTTCTGGAATATGGTCTTCAGGGGTTAAGCAATATGGAAAATCTTTCTCCCCTGAAGCAAAATGCACCAGCCTCATTAAGCTGCATACAGACAGGATTGGAATGGGGTTGGATATACGTATTTGCACACCCTCCCTAACGTTGCTCTGAGTCAACACGAGCCAAAAGATACACCCATGTCAGCAAAACCAGTTAGGAAAAGTAGGGGTACTTTAATGCAGCCTGCCAATTTCTAATAACTATTTGCAAGTCAGTCTCAGTACACATAATAAATCCAGTAGCTACTTACATGAAGTATCCCAACAACTGAGTAATAGGATTTTAGATGAAAATGGATACTGTCAAAATCAGGTTTTTTAATCTGAGCACTTCTAAATATGTTGACTTACCTTGTATCTACTGAATCCTATTCCATAATCTCCAATTTTTACATTTAAATCAGATGTGAGGAAGCAATTCCTTAAAGCTAAATCTCTGTAAAAACAACAACAACAGAATATTGCAATGAGGAAAAAAACAAAACAAAAGTTCAACACAAGATGAAATGAGAAAATTCAAGAACGTAATTAAGCTACCAAAACTATATTTGAGAACACGAGGCTACATTTAAGCTTTAAATTCAGCCTGGTTCTAAAGTGCCATAGCAACAGCCATTCAACAGTTATATTTGTCTCTATTTAAACCCTGAAGGACGAGCATTATGTTGCAAATGGACTTTCTCTTTCTTGGCCAGTCTCCTTTGAGTCAGAGATCTCAGGTCAATCATGTTGTGGCCCGCCAGTGATCAGCAGAGCTGGCAACAGATTCGGACAGTGAGGAGGTTGGGGAGGAACATGGGCCAGTCCTGAGTCTGAGGAAGGCTCTGATGAGGGCTCTGTGGCAGAGAGGGGACCAAGGTCATCTGGTAGTTATTTGCTGCCTCCGGAGTCTGACATCAGCGAGGCAGAAGAACAGCGGGAGCCTGTTCCCAGTGTGCGCATGCGCAGAGTTGCCAGAAGGCAAGAACAATTAAGAAAACAGGGTCAACTTGGGAGTAAGGCTTGGAGATGATTGGCCCCTCCCATAAGACATAAAAAAGGAGCGAAGGGACGTGAACTTTTGCAGGAAGCAATTAGTTCATTTGGTCAGTTCAAGCTTTGAGAAGTTCTGTTTGACTCTGTGCTAAGTTTGGCCTTGCTCTGCATTTGGCAGTTAGGTCTCTGGCAGCATCCCCAGGGAGATAAGGAGGGTGTTTATCAACATTCCCCTGAAAGACTGTGGCAACTCGAGCAGACCTCTGTCGCAATCTTCACAGACTGTTTGTGAAGCCTTGCAGACTGTTAATGACCATAATTTACAGCCGTAGAAATAAAAGAAGGTTTTGGGGACTAAGATTGTGATTTATGCTTTCTCAGGAACACGCCAACTGGAGCAATGTTTCCCAATCTTGGCAACTCTTAAGAAGTCTGGACTTCAACTCCCAGAATTCCCCAGCTATCTGTGACACTAGACTTCACTGAGTCTATATCAAAAGAACCACCCCTGGCATTCAGGGTTTTCAAGACTCACCCATGCACAAAATTGTGCTTGTGCATCGTGACAAGTCCCGCCACAATTTCACAGGCCATCCTCTGCAGCAGCATTATTTGAGAGTCTCCTTTAATGTTGTCCTGCTCATTGCAAAGATAGGTTTTTAGGTCACCCTGCAAAAAAGAATTTGAGAATGGTTATAAACAGCCTCTCCTGCCAATGGCAGTTAACAGGTATTTTAAAAAAGAAAGCAACTAAACATATAGTTTAGTACCTGCCCATCAACAACATCACTAGCAGTAGTTATAAATAAACTGGTGCTTAAGAGAGCACTGTCATTAAATTTCAAGTCCCTTAAGGTATCATACAAGAGACACATAAAAACATGCTGGTTTAAAGCCATCCAGCAGTTAAACTCTACGGTTAGATAGGAACCATGTGGCTTAAGATTATAGGAAGGTAAAAAAGACTACTGTGTTTCCCCCAAAATAAGACAGGGTCTTTTTTTCTTTTGACCCCCGAAATAAGCATTTGGCCTTATTTTTGGGGAGGTCTTATTATTTTTGGGGTGCAGGAGGTGACGGGAATGGTCACCTCATGGCTGCTGCTGTGTTGCAATATTTTCGGAGAGGGCTTATTTTTCGGGGAGGGCTTATTTTAGCGCATGCACTCAAAAGCCCAATTGGGCTTGTTATCCGGGGAGGTCTTATTTTCGGGGAAACAGGGTATGTCCATCACTCTTCTTTGGAAGAAAAAGGGGAAAGGGATTAGGAGTTAAGAGAGAGGGAAAATTATAAGTTGGAAAGATAGCCGTTGTGATCACTGGGTAAAGAAAGCTTATATTGGGGCGTTGAGATGTTTGTCAGTTCTACCATAATAGGCATTCTAGACTCTTTTGAAATGGGAATATTATATCCAGAAACTCGTTAACACCCATGATGATATCAGAATCTTCTCCAGAGAAATAAGTTTTAACACTGACACACAACAACATGCTCCAGTCACAAAAGCCCCCCAATCAGTATTTTAACGGTCAAATATTACGAGGTTCCAGAATAAGAGAAAAATATTTCCTAGGAGCCAAAAAGACATCAGTAAAAACATTAGGTTGGCTAGAAAAAAGTGAAAGAAACACTGAACGGAACTGACTAGGGGGCAGTGCAACACTAGATTGAAAAGGGCAATTTTGCAGAAGGGAGGGGGAAAAAAGACGACTTGCTACGGATTTGCAAATTAAGGATCATCATGCTGTGAAGTCCATTTCTTCATTTTTTCAACCAATTACTTTTCTTAGAGGCCTTGACTCTAAATGCATCAAAATCAAAATGCATAGCAGGTTTTTCTACAAGTTGGGGAGACAAAGAGTCACACACGGAGGTAGCGCACTTTGGATGTGGCTTGTAAAAAAGGGGCTTCGGAGCATGAACAAAGCCCTTCTCTGCAAACCCTCCAAGCAAGCGCATGCAATTCCAGGAAAAGAAACAATTCCTTTAAGGCCAACGAAGATGGGAGTTGAAGTCCACACCTCTTCAAGATGCTAAGGTTGAGAAACACTGGTGTAAATCAGCAGCTTCCAACCTTTTGGGCCTCAGGGACCTGTTCTGTTGTGGGGTGAGGGGGGATTCCATAGACTGGAGGGTTGGTGTGGTTTTGCACGCTACCTAGAACCCACGCAGTTGAAGCTTCACTTGCTTGCATGGCCCCGTTTTCCTAATGGGCAGTGAACCGGTACCAGTCTAAATCATACAGCTTGGAGAAGCAAGAAATTGATGAAGTCAAATGGCCAAAATCACTCCACATAATCAGTGAGTGAACGAGGAGATACCTCGGCAAGTAAGGAAAAGGACTGCAAGTATCTTTTGAGAGGATGAAAGAAAATGGATTAGAACCAAAGGTTAGAGACTGGTATTGGCCCTCCTTCACATTAGGAGGAGAAGAGGAGAGGGAAGAAGACGACAGAACAAGATTCCCTATTCTAGGTACGGTATAAACTTCCCTTGTCCACCGTGTTTCCCCGAAAATAAAACAGGTTCTTATTTTCTTTTGACCCTCAAAATAAACACTTGGCCTTATTTTCGGGGAGGTCTTGTTATTTTTGAGGTGCAGGAGATGGTGACTGTTGTCACCTCATGGCTGTTGCTGTTGCAATATTTTCGGAGAGGGCTTATTTTAGCGCATGCGCTCAAAAGCCCAATTGGGCTTAATTTTGGGGTAGAAGTATAGAGGCAAGAGTTCACCCTTGGAAAACTCATCTTCCGAAAGCGACAAAACCCAAGACAAGAAGCCAAAGGGGACAGAGGACACCAGTAGGGACCAAAAAGCTAATTTTCCGCCTTCCTACCAGGTTACTCAAATGAGAGACTTCCTCCGCAAGCCAGGCGGGCTTGCCAAGCAAGCTAACCTGGCAATAGAAACAGCACCGCCACTTTATAACACAAATCTCCGCTCGTCATTCGTCATTCTATCAACGAGGAATTTGGTGTGCCGACTGGCTGCATTTCGTCGCCTAATTTATTACCGCTATTAAGCTGGTTACTACCCTATTTTTAACCCCAGGGTAACATGGATGACAGACAGGAAACAAAACACCCTTAGTTAATTATAGATGAAATGGGACCCTGTAAGCTTACTACATAGTCATCCTGGACAAAGAGAGAGAGAGAGAGAGCAATTGCTCATTACAGAAAAAAAAAACAGAAACACTAATTTAGGAATAGATAAAACAAGAGGTGACTAACAAGGTGACTGGCAATAGGAATAGCACTTATAAACCGCTTCCCAGTGCTTCCCAGCCCTCTCTAAACGGTTTACAGAGTCAGCCTATTTGCCCCCAACAATCTGGGTCCTCATTTTACACACCTCGGAAGGATGGAAGGCTGAGTCCAACCTTGAGCCGGTCAGGATCGAACTGCAAAACTGCTGGCAGTCGGCAGTCAGCAGAATTAGCCTGGTTGACTCAGCCTTCCGTCCTTCCGAGGTGGGTAAAATGTGGACCCAGATTGTTGGGGGCAAGCGGCTGTAAACCGCTTAGAGAGGGCTGTAAAAGCACTGGGAAGCGGTATATAAGTCTAGGTGCTATTGCTATCATCACCAGGTACCTAGACAAATTAATGATATCTAGATAAATTAGAGCATTCCCACCAATGCTGGCAAAAGGAGGCCGAGTTTACCACTTGGAAATTCTGCTTCAACCACTTCTATAATGCCAACACCAACTGCCACGTGGGCATGTGACTGTATAGCCAGGTAACCAGGACTCATCTGCTTAAGTCAGAAGAAGCTTTTTCCCACCTCATTTTACGAATGTTCTTGCGTGAAGCTGCAGCTATAAATGTAGGGATTCTCAGGGCTGAGGGGCACAAAGGCAAATTAACACTAGGAGCACCTCCCACTCTTTTTCTCACTTATGGAAGATACACTCGTCTCACATACAGGCAACGAGGCAAGTGTTTTCGCAGCTGCTGTATATTATGTTCTTCTGCTTCCAAGACAAGCTTGAATTTGACTAAAACAGACCGCACCACAGCAGTTTCTTCCAATGGCCATAATTATTATTATTTTTTCCTTTTAGTTTTTGTATTTTTTTTATCCATAAACATTTTGAACACAGTGTATTGTCAGGGAATATCGTTTACAAAAGAAAAACAAAGAGAGAACAAAACAAAATGTGAACACATATACTAGTAACAATAGTAATAATATAATATAACCGAATAGTTTGGGCTCAGTTTCTCTTTATATTAGCTTATTCATAATTCTGTTTATTATAGTGGCATATTTATAATTATGAACCATCTTTATATTTAATTCACACAAAGCAATCATCTTTCTTCATCTAATTTCTACCTCTTACCTCTAACCACTTATAACCAATGGCCATAATTAAAACAGCAGATGTGGCTATGACATTCTAGCCCCTTTGTATGCAAAATTTATTGCACCACATTACATCCCAAGAAGCAAAGTCCCTGTGTGAGTTACGTACACGGAATCAAAGTCCGGAATCATTGCTCTTTCTGCTGCTATTTAACGTGAACATCAAGGAAGTGCCTTTTTTTTTTTTTTTTAGGTTTAATACGCCAAAGCTTCTTGCAAACCAGCTGAATTATCAGAACTGTGAAAGCACACAGATGCAAATAAAGTATCTTCAAGATACTTTACCAGAAGGAGAAGAGGGGGAAAAAAAGAAGAAGAAGATAATGCCAATTTATTTTTGCACAATTGCTGCAACCCTCCCTCAGAGGCCAGGATGTTAAATGAAAAATAATTAGCACTGAATATCTCTAGAGGTGCAAGAAATTATTACAGAATTAGTATAAAGAAGGCAGACCGACCTAGATTTATGTATTTCAGGTGTGTGTGTGTTTGTGTTTGTGTGTGTGTGAGAGAGAGAGAGGGGGGGAGGGAGGAATCTGGAATGGCAGTTTTGCTAGAAAATGAAACTGCCCTATCATGTTACTAAATGATGATTGTAACATAGTCCGTTTGCCTGCAAGTGTATTGAAACGTTACAAAGATGTTAGATCAATCTGCCTTGCAAAATAACCTCCACCTTAGCAGATCTCCAACTGACCTTTATTCTATTTTATCAGACCAGTTAATTGTTTCTATTGTCAACTTGTCTTGTTTATTCTAACTACCTGAAATGCAAGCTGGAGTTCAGGTGAAGCTATGGACAAGAGCAACAGGTCATCTGGCATTCCTCTCACCTAAGACTACCACCCAATGGTGCTACCTTCAGGACCTTCCTTAGATTTGCAGAATTTCTAAGGGAACCAACCAGCATCAAATCCGATTGGATCTCGAACTGAGATTTCATTTACTCACCAGGTCACAAAATTCAAATACCAACAGATAAGGAATGGCTTCCACATACTGGCCGGTACAGCGGAGAATATTGGGATGCTGAAGGATACTGTTAAAAAAAAGTCCAGAAAAGAAATATAAAGACCAGGAATAATTTGTTTGTATTTGTGGCTTGCGACATTGAAAACTTGAGGGGGAGAAAGGAAAATTATTCTCGGTCCGCTGATGTATTGGGAAAGCATTTTAAAACTGTGAATGAAACATTTTGCAGATGTGAATGCTATTAGCAAACTTCTATAAGGGTAATGGTTCCCCTCGCACATATATGCTAGTTGTTCCCGACTCTAGGGGGTGGTGCCCATCTCCGTTTCAAAGCCCAAGAGCCAGCGCTGTCCGAAGACATCTCCGTGGTCATATGGCCGGCATGACTAAATGCCAACACAGAACGCTGTCAGCTTCCCACCAAAGGTGGTTCCTATTTTTCTATTTGCATTTTTACATGCATTCGAACTGCTAGGTTGGCAGAAGCTGGGACAAGTAACCGGAGCTCATGCCCTTACGCGGCGCCAGGGATTCGAACCACTGAACTGCCGACTTTTCTGATCGACAAGCTCAGCGTCTTAGCCCCTGAGCCACCGCATCCCCAAACATCTATATGTCCTCCTATTCCCAAATGTTAACTAAGCAGAACTCTTGGCTCACCTACCTACAATTTAACCTGGCTTGAGTTTTTGGGAATGGGTGAAGGGCCAGGTTCAGGACTGCACTTCTACATGCTCCAAATGTATCCTTGGCAAAGGCCCAGGAGGCTACTCACAAATATGGCTCCCCATGTCTCAAAAACCGCTCCTGCTCCTTGGGATTGGCGCTGGCTTTTAACTCCTTCACGATGACTCTGGTTACGCTGGTGCCGGTGTAAACTTCCCCCAGAAGAACCTGAAAAGCAAAAAAAAAATCAAATCTCAGTTCCACTTCAAAGAGAACCCTAACCCTGGCATGCACGGCTGGCTGGGGAATTCTGGGAGTTGAAGTCCACAGGTCTTAAAAGTTGCCCAGGTTGGATGTCCCTGCCCTAAAGCTTCTTATGGCAAAGATGGCCAGCTTACACTTCACAACTGATTCGAGGGATTTGTTGTTGTGGATTCACTTTGATCACTAAAAATGTTTGAAGTGACAAGGAAATGCAGAAGAGCTGTAATATTCAGGGCACAGATTTCTTACCTTCCCAAACCAGCCATTTCCTATTTCTTGGATATAATTTAGATTCTGCCGAGCAACCTGAGATTTCAGGTCTTCTGTGACAGAGGGAAAGAAAACACATTAAAAGAAGCAGTCACAAAATTTAGTTTGGCTAGATGAACAATTTTTCACAGAAATCCAATATCACTCTTACGTTACAATACAGCAAGACAAAATCATATTTGTCCTGACCTGTCCTACCCATCCTACCCTACCCTACCCTACCCATAAGTAAACTGAAGCCACATTGAACGTTGTGTGAACAGACTTCCTGGCATTCTCCGTGTCTCGCTTCCAACATCTGCTCCGAGATATGTAGCGAGATTAGAAATTGTTCTGTTTGAGGTAACAGCATCTGCCAGTGAAACGAGACCACTGGATGCAGCCCAATATCTGTATTCCTTCCGCGTACAGTAAGTAGCACAACCAATGACATTATGAATCAAACCATTCTGATTCCACCGGGTAGGAAAGCAGGGAGTCAAGCTGTTTTCCAAACCACTGAAGGCAAGAAGCCATGGGTAAAAACCAATCTAGGAGAGAAGCAACTTAGAACTAAGGAGAAATTTCCTGACCGTTAGAACAATTAAACAGTGGAACAAGTTGCTTCCAGAAGTTGTGGCTGCTCCAACATAGGAAGTTTTTAAGATGAGATTGGACAACCATTTGTCAGAAATGGTATAGGGTTTCCTGCCTGAGCAAGGGGGTTGGACTAGAAGACCTCCAAGGTCCCTTCCAACTCTATGTGTTCTGTTCTGTTCTGTTCTATTCTAGTCCTATTTCCTATTCCTATTCCATATTCTATTGTATTCTATTCCATTCCATCCCATCCCATCTACTCTAACTCTGTTCTATTCTATTCCATTCCATTCCATCTCATCCCATCCTGTTCTACTCTAATTCTATTCTATTCTGTTCTGTTCTATTCTGCTCTACTCTACTTCTACTCTATTCTGACTTGACGCAGCACATTAAACTCTAAATTCTAAGTAAACAGTTAGCATAATAACTTAGGTAGTTATATAATACACAAAGCTCAAACAAATGTTCTATATTATGGCCTGGCACAATGGCCTGTTTCGTACAATATACTGAGACGACAATAGCCAGGGATCCTACACCCCTCCTTTAGCTATCCTTGCGTGTTCTGCAGATGCAAAGACAACGGTCCTAAAGCTTCTTTCTCTTGTGTTGGAAAGACCTCCCTACCATTCCATCTGCCGTTTGTGCAGTTATGAACATGGCGTCTAGCTTCACGAACATTTCTCCGAGAGATCAAGCGATTTCAGTCGCGGAGGCTTTTTGTCCTTTTTCTCCTCGCTTGCGACTTTCTGCATTTCAATCCCAAACTAAATAGAGGCAAATTTCCTATCTGCCGAAGCTGATCTCATCCGTGCTTAGAAAACAAATTTGAATGTCACCCCTGTGGAGAACCAACGGGTGCCATGATGGAATACTGGAGGGGACAGGAGAGGAAGGAAAAATTCCGGAAAGGGATGAGGCTCATACCTGTTGGAAGTTGGAATTGGGATGGAGCTGGGAGAGAAACACTGGGCACCGTAAGGGTAAACACTTCTGCGGGAGACTGAATTGTTGGGGTGTCCTCTGCGGGTGGGGTGAAGTCCAGTTCATCATCAAAATTGTCTTCAAATTCCTACCAAGGCAAAAGGCAAAGAGATTATCAGATTGACAGAGAAAATGCCCTGTACAAAGAACCTGATTTGCATATGACAAACCCAATTGATAAGTCTTGGTTGCATCGCTATGTAGATCACAGACATCAAACACTGCTAAGCCAATTACTAATGCTATAATGCCATGTTTTATAGAAAAATACATCTTTTGTTTAGAAGATGATTAGTCAACTTTGGGCTCGCTTAGGGCAATGTTTCTCAACCTCAGCAATTTTAAGACATGCAGACTTTGGCTCCCAGATTTTCCTGGTCAGCCCTGAAGTTCACACATTTAAAGATTGCTAAGGTTGAGAACCTTGATGTAGGGTGTTTCATTCAATGGATGATTGATGTGTTTCTTGAATACAATGGCCTTCCAGATACTGGTAAACATCAGTTGTTAACCTCCCTCACTAGTTAGGACTGCTAGAAACAGATGTTCAGCCACCTAGAGATACCGGATCCTTTGTGAGGTTAGTACCTATAAAGGAAAATATTTGTAGCTCAGGGTTGACATGAGGGATAATCTCTGAGTTTGCCTGCAGACATTTCATTACCCAAACTAGGTAACATCATCAGTACTAGAAAGGAATAGGGAGGAGGAGGAGGAGGAGGAGGGGGAACTTAACTTTTATTCAATTTCAATTTTTTGGTCTTGTGTGATTCATGGGACAGCTTCTTTGTACTTCAGCCCACACAGGAAGTGCTAGCATTGGTGTCATTTTTTAAAATTTATTTTATTTATTTACTTTGCCAAACATGTACAAGATAACAGATATAAGTATAAACATGGACATTAACAAAGGAAATGAGTACAAATAAATGGAGACAGTAGGACAGGGATGGAAGGCACACTGGTGCGCTTATGGAGGCCCCCTTTACGGACCTCTTAGGAATGGGGTGAGGTCCACGATAGACAGATTAAGGTTGAAGCTGTGATGGTTAGAGGATGTAACAACAGAGTCAGGTAGAGCATTCCAGGCGTTGACCACTCTGTTGCTGAAGTTATATTTTCTGCAATTGAGTCAATCAAAAAGATAGCTGGAAAGGAGGCAAGGTTAACACGAGGAATAGATGGACACCCAAGGAAAAAAGGTGACTGACCGAGGATCTTTTTAAGCTCAACTATCATTCAGGTGTTTGAATGAATGTTGTTTCCTATCTCGTTCTTTGCATCGCCAGAATCCAAATCCATTCGTATCTTGTACGTTCTGGAGTTGCCTGTTGCATAAACAAGTGTGAAGCAACCTAACATGATGATGGCATCTTGCTCACCTTGAAAAGCCAAGTAAGGTGAGACTTTCTCGAAATTATTTTTAGACTACATTAGCTCTTTCTTAGCTTCCATGCTTAAATGTGGCAAAAATACAAACTTGTTCCAGACATACAACAGTTTTAAATTATTTAAAATGTCTTGGCGAAACCACTTTAACAAAAACAATCCCAGGCTTCATTTGAATAAGGTGATATTTAATATTCCCTAGTATATTTATGAAGGACAAGGTGGCTCAATGGCTAAGATGGTTGATCAGAAAGCTCCGCAGTTCGGCGGTTCGAATCCCTAGCGCCGCGTAATTAAGTAACCTCCCGTTACTTGTCCCAGCTTCTGCCAACCTAGCAGTTCGAAAGCATGTAAAAAATGCAAATAGAAAAACAGGAGCCACCTTTGGTGGGAAGGTAAAAGCGCTCTGTGCGCCTCCATTTAGTCATGCCGGCCACATGACCACGGAATTGTCTTCAGACAGCACTGACTCTTGGCTTTGAAATGGAGATGAGCACCGCCCTCTAGAGTCGGGAACATACCTGCACAACGAACAAAATGATTTCTTGATACCACTCACCTTGAAGTTAATCTCTTGATCTTTACAGCAGGAAATACAGTTTACAAGCAGTAGTATCAAAACTAAGAGGCCGCCGGCAGACAGAACCACCAAGGAGTAGGAAATTTCAAAGGCTGTCTCTTCTCCTGGAAAATAAATGGGGCTTACATTAATGCGGTTTAGGACACTATAAAGTACAGCAAAAACTGCAAACTTCAGGGGAAAGGAATTTAACATTCCTCATAATTTACTTTGGTAACAAATCCTTGCTTGCTGGCATGTTTAAGGAACCTTTTGTAAGGAAGACAGCATAAATAATAAGCGATCAGGTTTTCAGGATCAGTGACCCTCAATTTACGGCTTTTGATTTCTGGCAATTCCCCTTCCTACGCACACTTCTAATTTAACACAATAATTAGCACTAGGATTTCTTCTTTGTTCCTTCTTGCAGCTCATCAACTAGATTAAGCGCTAGCAGACAAGACTTTAGCGTGGATATCTTTTTTATTGTTTGTTTGTTGTCCTGGGCATAAAATGGGTTATGTGCTTTAAATCCACCATAGTATATCTTGCACTAGAAACAAGTTATTACACGTAAACGGCTTTCAAATTATCTAAATTGGAACATGTGGTGTAACAGCAACAGGATCTCCACATTCAACAGCAGAATGTCTCCAGCTGTTTAGAGGTTGGGAAAAGAGAATATTTGCTCTGTGAACTTTCTCGCAGCATCTGCCTGGGACACACCTTAAACCAAAGGTTAGATGGAGATGGGATTTTGTCCAAAATTATTACGTCTTTCTCTCAACTAACAGAAGTTATAAGTCTTCCAAATGTGACACATGCACAGATTAAAAAGGTTCTTAATTATGATGTCTTGGAGGGATCCACTGATGTTGTGCATTGGCAATTATTTTTAAATTACTGCCTAAAGCTTATTTGCTAAGCTGTTAACTAAGAATTATAATTTGTTTTGATTAGAACAAAAGCGCTTCTTAAACGTAATAGGAGCACCGTGAGATGAATATTATAAAAATGTATCCACATTTTGCTACAGAATTTTTATCACACTCCAATAGGTCAAAGTCTTTGAGAGAATCAATACAAAATCTCTAAAAGAAATTATACAGAAGATAAGGGTGACTGAATAGGACGAGATGACTCTAAATCAAGCTGTAAGATTATTTTCTGAGGTTAAATTCCAGTTTTTAAATACCAGTCAGGTATGATAGGCGATAAATAAATAAACATTTCAATAATAGTCTTGTTTCCACCCAGGAAGAATCAAAATTATATTTCACAGAAAAAGAATGCTTTGAAAATTCAACAAAATGAGCAGCACAGTTCAGCCTTGTGATTCATACAGCCTCCCCTAAAAAAAAAATATAGCCTGAAAAAATAAATGTACAGGTAGTCCTCGCCTTACGACCACAACTGAGCACAGAATTTAGCTTGCTGAGTGAGAAATTTGTTGAGTTATGCCTCATTTTACAACCTTTCTTGCCATATTTGTTAAGCAAATCACGGCAACTGTTAAAATTAGTCAGATGGTCGTTAAGTGAACCTGGCCTCCCCGTGGACTTTGCTTGTGAGATGGTCGCAAAAGGGGAATTTAAAATGATGAATTTAGTAGTCCCCTGAGGTCCGAAAGGTTGGTGACCCCGGATCTAGTTCAACCCCTCCCCCGCCTGCCCAAGCAGGAGATCCTATACCTGTGATGGCGAGCCTAAGGCACGAGTGCCAAAGATGGCACGCAGAGCCCACGCACAATCGCCAGCTGCTCTTCTGGTTTCTGGCAGCTGGTCTTCGTGGGCACCGGAGGACCGGAGAACGGCCTGAAAACAGCCCCCCAAATGGCCAAAAAAACAGACCTTTTTCGGGCTGTTCCCAGGCCATTTTTCGCGCCTGAAGGAGGCCTGAAAACGCCCCCAAAACAGGCATGTGCATGCTGGCCAGCTAGTCTTTTGGGTTTCCAGTGCTCTGGCACGTATCCAAGGTCATTCAGTTTGGGCACACGGTGCCGAAAAAGTTCGCCCTCACTGCCCTACACCAATTTTGACAAATGGCAGTCCAATCTCTTCTTGAAAATTCAATTAACAACCTTGCTACTAATTTAGTAACCGCAGGGATTCACTTAGCAACTGCGGCACGAAAAGTAGTACAACGGAGCAAAAATTCACTTAAAGAATGTTTCGCTTAGCAACAGGAATCTGGGGCTCGATTGTGGTCGTAAGTCGAGGATTACCTGTACAAACAGACACACACACACACACCATGCCGTGTAAGAAACCTCACCGAGAATAAAACTACGCTCCTGATTTGACAGTAGGGGATGTGGGAGTCTCAAAAGCAGAACTGTACCACTGAATGATCACAGCGGAGAGAGTGGCTAAGATGCTCGCCTTAAAACTAGGAGAGAACAAGGGCCCAAAACTCCCTTCGGAAGGGGGTTCAGCTGGAGATCACCCCCAAAAGATCGAAGAGCAACTTTCTAAACTCTACTTCCATCTGCGTATCTGCCTTGAGGAGCTCTAGGAGACGTGCTTATACAGGCCTGCCTCGTGTTGCGCTAGAAGTCATCCCGAAGCAAAGTCATGAATGTAAATTAATTTTTAAGCGAGCGTGCTTGAACCTGAGGCGGACTTTGCTTTCTTCATCTTGGTTACCTTCCTGACTACGGGTAGAAAGGCATTTTTGTCCTGCTGCAATTTCATCCCGACGGCTTGGATGGAAAGCCATGAGGATGCTTGCCCTCGCTTGTTCAGAGTCGGCTTACGGAGTTTGACTCAAAAAAAAAAAAAAAGGAGACATCAAAGGGGCTCCCCCTTCAAGACTTCCTTCATAATGGTGGCTTTGACCTTCATGGAGCTAAACATTAAGGTGCCAGAAGTCTATAAAGATTCTCTGTCATCCAGGTCATGGCTGTCCCAAAGGTGCTTTTTCAGGAGGCCACTGAACTTTCTGGGGTTCCAAATAGCATCCCACATTAAATCAGAGTCTGAGGCAAAGGATTGCTCAAAGTTCCAATTTATGAAGACAGCCATGTTGGCACATCTGGGAAAACCTGAATCTGAAAGCTTCCCAGTTTTCCCCACCCAGTTGAAAGTTCAAGATCTTGCCCCCCCACACCCACAAGTCCATCCCATGGTCCAATCTCCCACTGCCACAAAGACAGATTCCACCCATCCAGTTCTGCCCAGGTGCAGTGACAAAGGATGACCTTGACTTTCTAAGAAGAATGTTATTATGGCTACATATCATCTAACTCCGTACAATCCCCCCTCCCATTTTCCCACAATAGAAAATGCATAGTAGAATAATAGAAAGTGTGGCAGGCCAAAGATCCAAAAGAAAAGATGGCTGCAGGCCTGACATCTGTTTTTTCCTCTGAAGACGGTTTGCTCTGCAGGGAATATAAATCCTTCCATTCCCCACCCATCCAATCAGAACTGAAGAACCTTCTTGGATGAGAAGCGAAATGTCTTCAAAACAACCCTCAAGAAAGTCCAGTTGCCTCCAGAAAAAAAAAAAAACACCTTTGGGACATTAAGGTGCCAGGGTCCTGGAAACATGGCTGGCAGTTTTCAATTTGCACCATTAATTTTTAAGATCCAAGGTCCAGCTAAGGGTTTTCCCTTTGAATACACTTAAGTGAGGTGAACCACAATTGCAACTGACAAATTGGACTGTAAGAAAACTGGCCGCTAAGTGAAACAGAAGCTGCCTCCAGAAGTTGTGAATGCCCCAACACTGGAAGTCTTTAAGAAGATGTTGGATAGCCATTTATCTGAAACGCTATAGGGTTTCCTGCCTAGGCAGGGGGTTGGACTAGAAGACCTCCAAGGTCCCTTCCAACTCTGCTAACGTATTGTAATGTATTGTATATGATGCAGAGTCTAGCATTTTATTTTAAATATAATGCCAATGCTACCCTTGTGCAGAGACAAAATAATAATTTGAAAAAGTGGCACCCTGAAAGAGGGAAGGAGCTCTGTACACAGGCACAACATATGTTCATAATGCAACTGTACAATCAGAAGTTAAACAAATGGTTATTTCAGGCCTATTTGTAGGAGTACCAGCAAAGCCGGAAATTAGCTAGAACGGGGAAGAGTGTGTGCCACAATTATATCACACCCAATGTGAAGTTGCTAAGTCACCTTGCCTCTCCCTTAACAAACAAAATAAACGCAGCTATTAATCCCGCTTTCCACTCAGAAAGCAGGACATGTAAAAAGATGTGTTAATCTCAGTAGTCTGTTCAGGGTTGTCTTGAGCCCCATCACATTATCCCAACCAATCAGAGCCTCCGATGTTGAAGGTGCTCAGCCAGTCAAGTCTGGTAGGGTTATTCAGGTCATGGGAATATGCTCATCACCATCAAGTTTATTTTATTTATGTTTAAAAAAAACCACAGACATACATGCCCTCAAAATCCTGTAACAGCTTTTATAACCCAGGATGTTTCAGATTGTGTTGAGGGTTTCAGATTCCCCATTTCCCACCCTTGAGCGAGGAAGCATCCCAATTTCACAAAGATTCAAATCTGGAGATTGAACTTCGAATGCAATTCAATCCAAGCTCCAAAGCAGCTTTTAATTATTATTATTTTTTACCTCTCCTGGAATAATCAAGACGTATTCCACACTGCTGGATTTTGCTCATCTCAAAAGCTTATTTTATCAAATCCATCTGGGAAGTCAAATCAATTCACTTTCCCAAATAAACATCAATTATCGCATCGGTGATGATCCAAACAAAATCAGAGCCAGTTTGCATACAAGCAGGATAGTGAAACCACTGTTTAACGTGGTTCGCCCACTTATGAACCCACAGACGTAAAAATCCCAAAGAAGCCAAAGACACAATTCCTGTCATAATCTCAGGGGCAATCAGGCAAATCTCCCTTTTCCCTTCCCTTGCTCCAGATAATCTTGAATTCTAAATCTCTCAGTAATATAGCAAACTCAAAATAGCAAATCCGTGGATGCTTCACAACTATCGTCTCGGCTAATATAAGCAACCTGTTATCCACAGGACAGTTAAAGGTTTCTAATCGTTAACCTCAAGGCAACCACAAAAGGCAGCTATGCAAGCTGGAGATGACTTTTCACTTCTGTATTTCCAGATCCCCGTCAAACGGGCAAGAGAGCCGGTCAATTATTTTGCAATGCACTGTGACTGAACCTTTTACCAGCCCTTCAACCACAGCTGCCAAGGACAAAAGGAGAGAAGACAGGGGGGGAAATAAGCAGGTCCCAAGCAGCAGCCAAGAAAAGGAAGGAGAAGGAGGAGGAGGAGGGAGAGACGGTATTTGCTCCTGTTGAGTACAGGATAGAGGTATAGCATAGTATGGATACCTGCTGTGTAATTTGTACATAACCTATAGAGCAAAAGATAGGTGCTAATCCACCAAAAGATTTGTGGCTGGTTCTATATGTTCCTTTCCTGACTTATCTTATTTTTCGGAATAGAAGGCGCACCTTCCCCCCACCCCAAAAAGAAGGTGAAAATCTGGGTGTATCTTATACACTGAATACGGCATTTATGGCCTACCGAAACCCTGCCCCCTTTGCAAAAATGGACGTGCAGAGGGTTTGGGAGGCTTGCAAAGTGCTCTAGGGGGCTGGGGAAGGCAAAAACAAGCAAAAAATGAGCCGCTTTTGCTTGTTTTTGCCCTCCTCGCCCCCCCGGGGCACTCTACAAGCCTCCCAAAGCTCTGCATGCCCTACCTTTTTTTTTTTTTGCAAAAAACGAGGCCTGCAGAGGGTTTGGGAGGCCTGCAGTGTGCAAAAACTTCTTTTTTAAAATTTACCTCTTCAAAATCATGGTGCGTCTTATACTCTGGTGCGTCTTATAGTCTGAAAAATAGGGTAATTCAAAAGTTAAGACTTGGTGTTTTCAATTAACTCTACTAGATTCACTGTTTGGGCTGGCATTTAATGATTGGGGTTAAACAAAGGAGTGCCTTTTCATTCATTCTTACAACGATAATAATATAACACTTCATTTTACCGGAAGTGGCATTTTCCATTTTAAACTTTGTCCCTGGCTGGCATGGGAAAAATAGGAACTGTAAAATATTTTACGAAAAGAGAGAACTCTGAACCATGAAGATCACACTGTAACCCATCTGGTAAGTCCAATGATGCAAAGCAGTGAGAAGCCAGAGAGGTATGTAACAAAACTGGAGTAGCAAGAAACAAAATCTGTATGTGCAGAAAACAGGAAGAAATTGTCTGTATACTGAAGACCAAACCCCCAAAGAAAATACAATAAAAGAAGGAGGGGGAAATCTCAAAGCAACATTTGGAGCAGCTCAGAAAGACCTGGAATTAAACAGAAAATACCCTAAATTTTAAGACTTTCAACTGAAGGGGAAAAGTTACCACTACCACAGTATGTGTAACAGGGATGTGGTGCTAAGATCCTGAGCCTGTCGATCAGAAAGGTCAGCAGTTTGGCGGTTTGAATCCCTAGCACCGCATCACGGAATGACCTCCCGTTCCTTGTCCCAGCTTCTGCCAACCTAGCAGTTCGAAAGCACATAAAAAATGCAAGTAGAAAAATAGGAACCACGTTTGGTGGGAAGATAACAGTGTTTCGTGCGTCTTCGGCGTTGAGTCATGCCGGCCACACGACCACGGAGACATCTTTGGACAGCGCTGGCTCTTCGGCTTTGAAACGGAGATGAGCACCATCCCTTAAGAGTCGGGAACGACTAGCACATATGTGCGAGGGGAACCTTTACCTTTACCTTACAGTATGTGTATTTTGTGCTCTCAATGTCTTATGTTTGGCAGAGGGGATGCTTTAATGGTCACTCATTGAAGTTGGTCAAAACATCTGGATTCCATCACTTTGAGAAGGCTTAAGAAGAGCAACATAATTACAGTAGCATCATCTTATATCCATTGTCTTTCAAAGTTGGCCTGTGTGAACTTCAACTCCCAGAATTGCCCAGTCAGCCTGGCTGGCTGGAGAACTCTAAGAGTTGAATTCTGCAGATCTTAAAGTTGCCAAGTTTGAGAAACACAGATTTAGACCATCAAGCAGGTAGACATGGAAAGCAAAACAAAAAATCTATCTTTACATTTTAAAGGAAAATTTCATTCCTTGCCAAATGTAAAACTTGTGTCTCATGACATGAGATCAAAGACCAAAGATGCTTTACTTCCACACCTGGAATGTACACTTTGACCACACATTCCCTAACTTTCTTAAAAAAAAAAAAAAGCAGATATCTTCATTCAATTCAGGAATTGCAAGGACAGACTCTGATAAATCAGTTACTAAGAAGAACAAATTTCCTTAGCTTTTATTAATAGCATAGCCAAGGGACCTGGCACCAAAACTGACCAAAAAAAAATCTATCTACTTACATTCTTCCTTCAATGTTTTGCTGGTTTATGCATTTCATCCTCCAGTTCTGAGCAGGAGTACAGCACTTGTCCCAGTTTAAATAATGGAAATGTAAGGCTCTAAACCTTTACATATTAATGATGATTATCTTGAAGCCTATCTAGTCTAACACTGGAAGTTTTAAAGAAGAGATTGGACAATCATTTGTCTGAAATGGCATAGGGTTTCCTGCCTGAATAGGAGGTTGGATTAGAAGACCTCCAAGGTCCCTTCAATTCTGTTATTCTGTTATTTGACGCTATACATCTAATTTAAAAGCTGTTCTGTTCAACAACAGAGCTGGCATCTAGCAAGGATGCACAGAACCAAAGTCTTAGTACAGTATGTGGGGATTTTGTTACAAGTAAGATGACGTTCTACTTTAAAAGCAGAAGGAAATTTATCAAGGGATAGGTACACCAGTCAGTTTGAAGGTAGCCACCCTTCCTGTTTCAACACAGAAACTGTGACATTTCAGGTATTGCACATCATGATGGTCCCCATGTCGAACCAAAATACAATATATTTACGCTTCGAAACCTCCTCACAACAATACCAGGAACTCTTTCCCATGTTGACATTTGGTTATTTTAAAATCCATGTTTGCTCCTGCTGAATTTATACTTCACGAACCACATTCAATTCGAGGGGAACAAATATGGAAGGCGAAAGGTTGCAGCAGTTGCAGCAAAAGATAAGATGTGAAAATATTTGGATAAGCTACTTTTGATTTCTACTAAACTTCAGACCATGACAATAATCTTCAGGCCAGGGCAATTATACTTTATTCAAGACCTGAGATTAATAGGGATTAGAGATGAATAGAACAAAGATGATTCAATTAATCAAGCTAACAGATTCAACTGTATTACTTCCTTGAAGACTACTTAGCATCTGAATCACTATCGGGAACCGTTTCATAATATGTTTGAAATCCAAAAGGCATGTTAATAACCAATAAGTTGTTTCTAAACAGAATGAATACATTCAGAAAGGTTAGGTCCACTTATTTGTCACAACTTGTCACAATTTGAATTTCTAGGTTTAGACACAGAATGACATTGAATGATTTGTGGGGTTCTTAAATACAAGGAAACAAGACAGGGTAGTGGTTTGGATAGTGATAAGATAAGTGCTTCTTATCCATTCTAGTTCCTTTTTTAAATATTGTGCTACCAAATGTTTGTGTCCTTTGCCTCCACAATAGGCTTGTTCCAGTGAAGGAAAATCTTTATGCAAGTGTAAGGGAAGATTTGATGATGATTGGCTGTAAATACCTAGTTTTATCTCTCTTGTATTCACAGAGGTCAAGAGTTTCATGGCATTTTAAAAATTAACCTGCTTAACATAGCTCTTTTCACAAACGAAAAGCATACCGATCACTATTGGCATGAAGCATTTTGTTAACTGGGTAACTTTTAGACATCAACACACAAACACATAAAAGCAGACCAAACTGCAAAAAGAATCTTAAGGTTGTGATGTTTCTACCCAAAACTCAGGTTTGCTTAGAAAATATGCGAAGTGTGATTTATAACAGCAGAACTGAACAAACTGTCTTTTATCCTCACTCCCCTCCCTTCCATCCATGTAAGGTGAGATTCTTCCTTTCTCACATCAACACACACATCTGCAAATATATAACATGGGAGGGAGGGAGGGAGGGAGGGAGGGAGGGAGGGGAGAGAGAGAGAGAGAGAGAGAATAACATCTACATTTGTTCTCTTTCCTTATTTTCTACCTAAGCCCCTTGCAATTTCTAGGATGTACCCTGATGAAAGATACAAATAATGAACTATAATAACTGACTGTGGTCAGCAAATGGATATTAATGATGAAGGAGTGTCATAAGAAAAGGATCAGAAGAATGATTAGGGAAGACATGAAAGCAGGTCAAGAGGCCAAGGACTTAAAACAGAAAGATGGCGAACATCTGGAAGAATGTCATAAGTCAGATATTTCATAGTGGAAAAGACTACCTTGGGAAATGCAGATGTTTAAACAGAGGCTGCCAAGCCACTTGTTAAGGAATGAGAATTCCTGCAAAGGTGGGGCTTGATCACCAAAGACCCTTCCATAACAACCTATGATTTTATATCGGAAGAATTTCCTAACCCTGTGAGATGTTCAACCATGAACTAGAGTCTCCTTCCTTCCAGATGTTTAAACAGAAATGTTTCAACATGATGTCAGCGTTCCAATATTTGAGGGGCTGCCACAAGGAAGAGGCGGCCAACCTATTTTCCAAAGGACCCAAAGGCAGAACAAGCAGCAATGGATCTTGAAATGAAACTAAACAAACCAAACCAGATTATTATTATTCATTATAATTATTATTGCATTCCAGTTGACTCCAGAGAAACACCTACAGGGGGGAGGATGGATGCTCGAGTCTTGAGGGCTGAAGAGAGATCCATGCAAGGTCCCCAGCTGTTGGAGGAGGAGGTCCATAATGGGAATGGCAATCAGAGAAAGAGAAGGCAGCCCCCTACCCCAACAAGAAAAGCACTGCCCAGTCACAAGGGGGGGGGGGAGATGACAGCTATATAAATTTTATTTATTTATTTGATTTAGTTATTTATTGGTTTTACATGGCTACGTTTATTTATTTACTTATTGGATTTTTATATGGCAATGATTATTTATTGGATTTATAGGGCTATGTTTATTTATTGATTGGATTTATAGAGCTATGTTTATTTATTGATTGGATTTATAGGGCTTTTTATTTATTTACTTATTGGATTGATAGGACAATATTTATTGATTGGATTGATAGGGCTATATTTATTTATTTTATTTTATTTACTTATTGGATTGATAGGGCTATATTTATTTATTTATAATTGGCTTTTTGTACGGCAATAATTTTTGATTGGATTTCTAGGGCTGTGTTTATTTACTTATTGGCTTGATAGGGGTTTGTTTGTTTATTTATTTACTTACTGAATTTCTAGGGCAATATTTATTGATTGGATTGACAGGGCTATATTTATTGGTTGGGATTTATCAATTGGATTTCTAAGGATGGTTCACTCGCCCTCAGTGACTCCGGGCAAGCTTACACAAACCATCAAACGACCCTATCATATAATCCCAATATAAAAAGAATACAACCAACTGTACCCCCCAACACACACCACACATACATACCCGCAACCCCGGCGACAACCTGCCATCAAACCTGTGCCCCTTTGAGGGTCTCCATGCATCCCCCTCTGGGGTTGTCCTGTACCCCACCAGACCCAGAATGGACGAATCCATGACTCACATAAGAGAATTAGGGTAAGATGGGGGGGGGGGGGAGAGAAACCCACCCACCTCCTCGACTGAACCCTCCCCCCCCCACAATTTCCCTGCGGGGGCTTCAGACCCCCCCTCTCGCTCCCCCATCCTGGCACAACAACCCAGGTAGGTAGGAAGACCTGGCTAGGTGGCTAAGACTCGCTGAGCTTGTCGATTAGAAAGGTCGGCAATTCGGCGGTTCGAATTCCAAATATAGGTCGGACTAGATGACCTCCAAAGTCCCTTCCGACTCTGTAACGGTTAACCTACGTAGCCTGAGAGATTCGATGCCAACGCGGGGAAGGGGGGGTCATGCCGGCCGGGGGGGAGCAAACCATCCCCCGCCTTTCCTCAAAAGCCCCCCCGCCCTGTCTTTTTCCCGAGGGGGGGTGTCTTTCTGCCCCTCCCGGCTTCTCACCTGGCCCTGCCGGGGGCAGCGGAGCCGCCTGCCCGCCGCCCAGCCAACAGCAGAGGAGTCCGAGGCCGCCCCAGCCGATCCCGGGGGGCAGCAGCCGTCCCGGCATCCCTCCGCCGCCTCACGGGAGGCTCCAGGCGAGTCCTCAGCGCGGCCGGGGCCTGTCTCGCCTCAGCCGGCGGGGCTCGGAAAGCCCGGCATGGGTTCTCCCGCCGGAGAACGACGGCGCCAAGCAGGCAGCAGCAGCAGGAGGCCGACGAGGGA
Source organism: Natrix helvetica (assembly GCF_964273705.1). Classification (NCBI taxonomy): domain Eukaryota; kingdom Metazoa; phylum Chordata; class Lepidosauria; order Squamata; family Natricidae; genus Natrix; species Natrix helvetica. Next base: position 5,135,111 of record NC_138557.1, read on the forward strand.
GGCCCGGTGGAACCGCCGTTTACCTCACGAGGCACGGCCGGCAACGGCGCCTCGCCTGATCCCCTGCCGCCGCCATCTTCCGGGTTACCTGAGAGAGGGCGACGCCGGGATTGGACGCCGGAGACGGATTGGCTGACCCTTGGACCAATCGGCGTGGGATCCGCTCCCCGAGGAGGCGGGGGAGGGCCAGCGCGACGGGGGGGAGGGAGTCCGCCCTGGAGTGACAGCCGCGTCGCAGCCAACCGGAGGCGTAGCCCCGCCTCCTCGGCGTTAAGACAGCAGTGCGCGGAGGTGAAGAGTGGGAGGGGAGGTGAAGCTGCAAGAGGCGGGGTTTGGTTCCCCAGATTGGCATGAGAAGGGAGCAATTAAATTTGCCCTCTTTTTTTCCCCCCCCACTCCAAGGAGGGAGGGGACTGTATAAGAATTCGCGGCTGAGATTTATAATTGGCAGGAGGTGCCCACCAATCGGATAAGAGCGAGGGCGGGCCTGGAACGAAAGAAGACTTTGAAAGGCTTTGGTCCTAATTCAGATCTTCCAAATGCACTCTGTGCATGCTCAGGGGTGTTTGTGTGCGATGTTTTGTTTCTGCACTTTATTCTGCGTCAATTTCCTTAATAGTTATATATATATATTTAAATAAAGCAACTGATAAATCAAGGGTGATTTGCAGACTGGGACACATAAAACAGAAGGAAAGGGCATGGGAAGGAGAAAGGAAAACTAATGCAAACAACCGTTGTTATCATTAAACTCTTTCTCCTTATCACAATAGGTACCTGCAAGAGCTTGGAGTTAAGGGCAAGAGATTGCCCGTCACAGGCGCTGTCCAAATTTCTATCTCGGGGCAACCTGACTAATTAAAATAATGAAATGAAATGAAATGAAATCCTTCCTGACAGGATTGTCTGCAATGGTACTGCAGGTCTCTGGTTTCTCGTTTAAAATTGCATCTACACCGTGAGAAAACTTTCGGTGTCAAAGGCAAAGATCTTTGAATTTTAAAATGTTTTTATGCGTGTAAGACTATTCCTTGAATTCCCTGGCTCCACCCACGCGGCTATACTAACATCTCTCTTCATATGTCTCATCATATCAAAATAAAATACAACTCAGATTATCAAAGGAGACTAAACCATATGAAGAACGACTGCAGGTTTTGGGTCTGGCTAATCTAAAGAAAAGAAGAACTGGGATGACATGATAGCAGTCTTCCAGTATTTGAGGGGCAAAGAAGAGGCGGTCAAATTATTCGTCCAAGCCCAAGAATACAGGACAAGAAACAATAGTTGGAAACTAACCAAAGAGAGAAGCAGCTTGGAATGAAGGGAAAACTTCCTAACAGTTAACCAGTGGAACAGCTTGCCACCAGGAGTTATGGGTGCTCCATCAATGGAGGCTTTTAAGAAGAGCCTAGACAGTCACTTGTCTGAGATGGTATATAGGTTCTCCTGCTTGAGCAAGGGACTGGACTAGAAGACCTCCGAGGTCCCTTCCAGCTCTATTCTATTCTAATTAAACATTAGTCTGTGAATATGATGCTTGAGTACAATGCTCAGTCAGCTAATTCTGCATATATTTGCACAGGAGGACAAAAAAAAAACCCTCTTACATAAGGTGTACTGTAATGAGCTTAATTTCGGGGAGGTGGGGGAATAGTTTCTTTTTGTGAAATCTACTGAAGGCACAAGCTTTCCAAACCCAACTTTCCCACCCTTTCCAAGACCAGCCAAACCCAGCTAAATGCAAATTAAACTTGTTTAAATTATTCAGCAATGCAAGTTAAACTGGTTACTGGACACATCCTTCCCATTATAAGAGAGCAAATGACTATTCCTCACTTTCCGTGTGGTAGGCATCCTAGGAAGTGGCTTGAACCCATCGTTGTTAAGCTCCGAAACTTCCTTTTGCTTGACTTTAAACGACCGATAGTCCTTCGCTGACAACAGCTCATTTAGTGACGGTTCAAAAGCACTCAAAAAAAGGGACCTAGGACCGTAGTTTCGCACTTAACGACTGTGGGGGCATCCCCCCGGGCGCATGAACTAACTTCGGACGCTTGGCAACTGACTCATGTTTATGACGGTTGCGGCGTCCCAGGGTGGTGTGATCCCACTTTGGGACCTTCCGACAAGCGGAATCAGCCAGATTCACTTAGCAACCGTGTGACTAGCTTAACAGTGGCAGGGATTCACTTAACAAAGGGAGCAAGAAAAGTCGTAACGTGGGGCAAAAGTCACTTAATAGAGCCCAGGCGGCGCAGTGGTTTGAGTGCCGTACTGCAGGCTTCTTCAGCGGACTGCTAGCTGCAATTCAGCAGTTCGAATCTCACCAGGCTCAAGGTTGACTCAGCCCTCCATCCTTCTGAGGTGAGTAAAAGGAGAACCCAGATTGTTGGGGCAAGAGGCTGACTCTGTAAACCGCTTAGAGAGGGCTGTAAAAGCATTACGAAGCGGTATATAAGTCTAAGGGCTATTGCTTTTCCTTCTCTTTCTCTCCTTTCTTCCTTCCTTCCCTCCTTCTTTCTGCCCTTCCTTCCTTCCCTCTTATTTCCTTTCTCATTCTCCTTCCTGGTGGCACAGTGGTTAGAATGGAGCATTGCAGGCTGACTCTGCCGACTGTCCGCAGTTCGATCCTCATGGGCTGCAAGGTGGACTCAGCCTTCCGTCCTTCCTAGGTGGGTAAAACGAGGACCCAGATTGTTGGGGGGGGGGGGGGGCAAGAGGCTGACTCTGTAAACCGCTTAGAGAGGGCTGTAAAAGCACTGCGAAGCAGTATATAAGTCTAAGGGCTGTTGCTAATAAATTTCTCACTTAACAACATAAATATTGGGCTCAATTGTGGTCATAAGCCGAGGACTATCTCTACTCAAGGACGGAACAAGTCTTTAGCAGTTTAACAGAGGCATTTTCCTAGAGGATGCATAGCCTTTTTCTCTTTCTGTCTCTCTATTTTAGGTGGACTCAGCCAGATTCTCTGCAAAGGGAGAAATACTTTTTTAAAAAAACAAGCAGAAAGCGAGGGAGAGAGAGAAAAAAGGAGAGAAATATTCCACCTCTTGTTCGTGATCCAATTAACATCCTCTAAAAAAAGATTTTTTTTTTAAACACTTCCCACGCCAAGCAATTTGCGTAATCACACTGGTGACAATAGCGGTGCATAATTAAGAAACCCTGCAGCTGTCGGGGTTAGATAACCCAATTTTTGGTCCGAAGGAAAGGAAAAAATAATTATTCTTGTATTTCAGTAAGAAAGCGACTTGTTCAAAAAGCTTTATATGGGTTAAAGCACCCGTTGAAATCTGCGTTCGTCTCCCCCCCTTTTGATAGTTGGGGTGCTCCACTACGGGTACTACAGCCAGTCCTCGACTTAATGACCGCAATGGAGCCCCAAATGGATGTCGCTAAGTGAGAAATTTGTTAATGGAGTTTTGCCCCCTTTTTACGACATTTCTTGCCCCAGTTGTTAAGTGAACCACTACAATTTGTTAAGTTAAGGATACGGTTGTTAAGCGAACCGGGCTTCCCCATCGACTTTGCTCATCAGAAGGTCGCAAAATGGATCACTTCACTCCGGGACCGTCATAAGTGTGAGCCTGTTGCCAAGCATCCGAATGGAAATCCCGTGACCATGGGGATCCAGCAACGGCCGTAAGTGTGAAAAACGGCTCCTAAGTCGCTATTTTTACTGCCGTTTGTAACCTCCAACGGTCTCTAAGTGAGCTGGATGACTAACAATGGCAGTGGTTCGCTTAACAACTGTGGCAAGGAAGGTCGTAAAACAGAGCAAATGTCACTTAACATTTGCTTAGCAAATGTAGAAATTTCAGCTTCAATTGAGGTCGTAAATTTGAGGACTCCCTGTGCGGAGGGCTGCTTTTCAAAGGCCCGACTGTTTCTTTTAATCTCATGCAGGGATAAATTGCAGGGATTATAAGCAGACGAATGAAATTTTGCTTCTGCCTTCGTCTGTTGAATTGGTTTAACTACTCAGCAGCGCTCCAGGGACGCACGAGGCAGACATTTTAACTATGAGAGAGAGAGAGAGACAGACAGACAGACGGAATTAATTAGAATAATGACCTTTGATTGCTAGGGAAAGATTTATATAATTTAGTTCTCCAATTATTTCTCCTGCCTCAGAATTGGCTTTTTATCTAGGGATGAATCAGTGCCAGGCCTGATCAGCTGCCCTAGAAGCATGAGCGTATGCTAGAAGTCGTAATGATGCCATCCTTGTCATGACGACATCACATCATCCTACCTCCTTCTAAGACAATGTTTTCCAACCTTGGCCAGGTTTTTTTTAAGATGGCTGGACTTCCAGATTTTCAGTAGAAGAGAATATCCGTAGCGCAGGGCCCTTGGTGCTTTCTAAGCTTGGCTGGTCTCTGACGGATGTTGCAGAACCCAACTAGGTAGCAGTATCAGCGTGAAGGAGTGTAAGGGTTGTTCTCCCAGTTTATGTACAATAGTTCCTTGATTAGGGTATAGTTTTCTGCTTGATAGTTTGTCTGGTGTTCATCCCTGCTTATCTAGGACATTGTTTTCTGCTTGATCATTTGTCTGGTGTTCATCCCTGCTTATCTAAGGCATTGTTTTCTGCTTGATTGTTTGTCTAGTGTTCATCCCTGCTTATCTGGATGTTGCTTGCTAGAGAGGATGTGTTCTATTGTTTGTTTGTTTGTTTGTTTGTTTTCTTAAAGGGTCTGGCAATCTGGCTAGCTGAGGTTGTTTTTTTCTCTCCATTATATCATGCAAACCCGGGATGTTATTTTGAGATATAGGAGAAGGAAACAGAAATGATAGAGAAAAGAGCTGGTGAGTAAATATTAAAAACCCAACTTATCTGGCTTTGGAAGCTAAGCAAGATTGGATTGGGTTAATATTTAGATGGGAAATGGGGCTCGGTCAAGAAAATTATTGTTTCTTTCACAATGGAAAGAAACCTCTGGAAATGATTGATTGAGACTGTTTGTCATATCTGATGGACGAATCAAGAGTATTTCTGTTAGCTGCAAACTAGCTAGAATCGGAAACAACCCTTTCAAACTTCATGGTAAAGTTAAGGGTTCCCCTGGCACATATGTGCTACTTGTTCCCGGCTCTAGGGGGCGGTGCTCATCTCCGTTTCAAAGCCGAAGAGCCAGCCCTGTCCAAAGACGTCTCCATGGCATACAGAACGCTCTTCCCTTCCCACCAAAGGTTTTTTTTTCCCTATTTTTTCTACTTGCATTTTTACATGCATCCGAACTGCTAGGTTGGCAGAAGCTGGGAGCTCACTCCGTTACGCGGTGCTAGGGATTCGAACTGCCGAACTGCCGACCTTTCCGATTGATAAGCTCCGCGTCTTCGCCCCTGAGCCACCGCGTCCTCTGAACGTCATGAGAACTTCTAAAACAGCAAAAAACCTGATCCCCCCCATTGCCACTAGATGGTGCCCTGGCGCCAGAGGACTAAGATGGACCATCGTGTCCCCAGTAGAAGAGTCTTTAAGAGGGGATCGTACAGTAGATCCTTCAAAAGAGCAAAATGATCCCTGCATATACATGCTCAGGCCGACCCTAGCCATGATTCTGGGGGGGAAAAAACCAGGAATTGGCACCTCCGTCCTCATTGACACGGAAAGACAAGAGGAGGAACATTCTGGTGGTCCATGGATGGATCTCCATCTCTAGGAAAACCACCTGGTCACATCCTTGGAACCTAACAGGGGCATAACCTTGGAAAGAAGCGGAAGGAAGGCTGGTTTGTTCTCAGGTACAACACACCATTCATTGTTTATTCTTCTCCCATGGGTATTCCTGGAACTGACCGTGGTGTTGACCGTCTCTAAGGCGTTGACGTTCTTCAAATTCTCCGGGCTTCCCTGTAAATGCCAGAAGCATCTGTGGAATCCGAGCAAGGGTTCTAAATCTTCAAATGCCACCTGTGTGGCCTGCGGATTCTTTCCCACGTCCTCGCACCATCCCGAAGGGCTGTCTCTTCTCCCGTTACAAGGCCAGATAATTGGAGCAATGGCACATATTAGGAGGAGAGGGTGTCACCTCACCCCGTGGCATTTGGAGGGGGGCACCTATTGCTCCCCTAAGTGGAGGGGAGAGGAAGGAGAGATAGAGAGAGAGGAAGGAAGGAAGGGACTGATAGGAAGAGGAAGGAAGGGAGAGATGGGTGCAAGGGAGGGAAAAAAGGAGGGAGGGAGGGAGGAAGAGAAAGAAAGAGAAAGGAAGGGAAAAAAGGAGGGAGGAAAGGAAGGGAGGGAGGAAAAGATGGAAAGGAGGCAGGGAGGGACAAAAAGAGGAAGGAAGGGTCTGATAGAAAGGAAGGAGGCTTGGAGATGATTGGCCCCTCCCATAAGACATAAAGGAGGAGCAAAGACACGTGAGCCTTTGCAGGGAGCAACTTTGTTCGTCCTGGTCTGTTTAAACTCTGATGCTCCGTTCTGACTCTGTGCTCCATGTGGCCTTGCAAAACTAAATGGCAATTAGGTCTTTGGCAGCGTTTCAAGGGAGATAAAGGTGGGTGCTTATCAGCCTTACCCTGAAAGACTGTGGCAGACTTCTGTCAGACTCTTTACAAGCTATTTGTGACTCATTATGGGCTATGAATGAACATAAATCACAGCCGTTTAAATTTTAAAAAGGGATTTTTGGGGGACTAAGCGTGTGCTTTTTACTGTCTCAGGAAGCCTAAGTCAGAACAACTGGTCAGGCGGGAAGCCTATGGGCAACGGTGAGCAGCCTTCTCCCTAGAGGCTGCCCCATATAAGTCCTGAAGTCCCAGCCAGTCCAGCTGGTGTTTGCTTGTATTCCAGCTGCCTCCAAGAACGACTCATTTCCAAGAAGAGATCCAGGGACCGTACAGTACCCCTTGTCTAAGGGCTGAGGGGTCTCGCTGATCTCCACAAACACCCAGTCGTGGGGGAGGGGGAGAAGGAGCCAGGGCAGCCAGGCTGATCCCACGCCTCCCTCCCTCCCTCCCTCCCGTAGTGTCTGGACTCCATCCAAGTCCTCCCCTTACCATTATGCAACCGGGCCAAGGGGAACCCAACACCCGGATAAATTTAGCCTGGCCCAAATGCATCTGTGCAGAGTTGGCTACCTGGCGGTATGCAGGCACAAATAATAGACACAGAGTTGTGTGTGTCATTATGTGTATGGCGTGTGGATCTCTGTGTGAATATTTTTCTCTTTCTCTTAGACAAACTATTAAGCAGAAAACTATACCCTAGATAAGCAGGGATGAACACCAGACAAACAATCAAGCAGAAAACAATACCCTAATCAAGGAACTACCAAGGAGAAAACCACACCCTCCCCGACACTGGCGGGACAAGCTATTGTACATAAACTGGGGGGAACAAACCTTACACTCCTTCACACTGATACTGTTACCTAGTTGGGTTCTGCAACATCTGCCAGAGACCAAAGACCCACCCTAAAAGAACGTGGAAATGTTGGTGCGTCTTATACACTGAATACAGCCATTTTTGGCCTCCTGAAGCCCTGCCCCTGCATCCCATTTTTGCGAAAAACGGGCCGTTTCTCCCAAAAGCAGAGGCGTTTTTGCCTTCCCCCAGCCCCCAGCAGCACTCTGCAGCCTTCAGCTGGGCCCTTTTCCATCCGTTTACCCCCAAAACGGGGGCAATTTTGCTGTGCCCCAGCCCTGCTGAAGCCTGCAGAGTGCTCCTGGGGGCCGGGGAGGACAAAAACATTTTTTCTCTTAATTACCTCTTCAAAATCTTGGTGCGTCTTATACACCAGTGTGTCTTATAGTCTGAAAAATGTGGTATATAAGAGAGAGAGAGAGAGAGAGAGAAGAAGAAGGAGGAGGAGGAGGAGGAAGAGGAGGAGGAGGAGGAGGAGGAGGAGGAAGGGAGGGAGGGAGGGAGGGAGGGGATGAGTGTGTTTCTATCCTTAGGTGGATGTGTATATAAGTATAGACATGTCTCCCCCTTTGTGTGTGTATCTATACTCTGTGTGTGTGTGTGTGTGTGTGTGTGTGTGTGTGTGTAAATTTCTGTGTATAATGTGAGTCCCTCTGTGTATGTGTGCCTGGTATGATGTATATATGCATGTCTTGGTGTGTATATGTAGTGCATATCTGAAATAAAACACATCTAGGACTTTTTCAAAGCCTCGGAATTTGGTGGTACAAAATATTGCATCACCCATTCCTGGACAAAATAGACATTCGCCTGGAGGTTGTTTGTTTGTTTTGTTTTGTTTTATTTAGTTTTCTGCTGAGAATTTTCTGCACGAGTCTTTATAAGACACGGTTGCAAACTCTCCATTTACAACCAACTGCGAGAGGAATTTTGCTCAAAGCCGTTGCCCAGAGAGATATCTATGCATAAATAGAAGAGAAGAGAATAACACAGTTGGAAGGGACCTTGGAGGTCTTCTAGTCCAACCCCCTGCCTAGGCAGGAGACCCTACACCACTTCAGACAAATGCTTATCCAACATCTTCTTAAAGACTTCCAGTGTTGGAGCATTCACAACTTCTGGAGGCAAGTTGTTCCACTGATTAATTGTTCTCACTTCAGGAAATTTCTCCTTCTAAGTTGCTTCTCTCCTTGATTAGTTTCCACCCATTGCTTCTTGTCCTGCCTTCAGGTGCCTTGGAGAATAGACTCCCTCTTCTTTGGGGCAACCCCTGAGATACTGGAAGACTGCAATCATGTCTCCCCTGGTCCTTCTTTTCATTAAACTAGACATACATCTTTCCCCCCAGATGTTTCTTCGTTTGTGTCTCGGGGAGCCTCTGGGCCTGTGTGGCTCATGGATTTTCCCATCTTTTCCCATCCTTAAAAAAATATATATTCCGTGTTGCATGGTCCTCTGAAAAAGCAGAGGGATTTAAGGGATTTGCTCGAGATCTGACGGGAATGTGGGAAGCCAAACGACTTTACACGGCTGGCGAGATTACCGTGCAGTGAAAGATAGAAATCCCAAGTGTAGGTCACACTTCAGCCAGAAGGACACACAAATAGCCTCGCCGGGCAGCCGAAGGACCATCTTAGCCTCTTCAATCTCACGATGACCAAAGAGATGGCTGTCCACCCAAGATACCCGCATGGACCACAGGATCTAACCTAAATGGTCTCTTTAGTTCCCTCCTAAATATGTGAGGCTATTCCCAAAAACGGAGATAGAAGAGACATACGAGAGAAATATCAAATACTAGCTGATAATTTTTGTTTTTTTAATTTATAACGTTTTTTTTTCATTTTCATAACATGTAACCACATGTATACTATTACATAGACAACATCATATTGTATTATTAAATGTTTACATCAATTCATCTTACCAACAACTCCCAAAAACCAATTATTGGCTTTTCTGCTCTCCATACACCATATTTCTACCCTATCCATCACTTTCTTCTCGCTCTCTCCTCCTCCTCCCTACCTCCTTTCTTCCCTCTGTCGTCCTTCCCTTCTCTACTTCCCCTTCCTCTCTCCTTCTCCTCTCTTCCCTTTCCACTCCTTCCTTCTCTCCTCCTCTTCCCCCCCCCTTGCCCTCTCTCCTATCCCTCTCTCCTTCCCTTAATCTCTCTCCTCTACTTCCCACTCCTCCTTTCTCTCCTCCTCTTCCCCCCCCCTTGCCCTCTCTCCTATCCCTCTCTTCTTCCCTTAATCTCTCTCGTCTACTTCCCACTCTTCATCTCATGTACTTGGTGTATTTCATCTTCTGAGCAAGCTCCGTTTTATGTTGATGGTATTTATAGTTCCTTTTCAATATACACATTTCATTTTAACATGTATTCTCCTCCTTTAAAAAGAAAGAACAAAAAAATATACATACTGTATATAGTCATTGTGCTTTTAAACACACACACCCCAGCCTAATTTTAGCCCAGATGTAGACCTGGTTACAGTTTTTATTTATAGGGGGAAAATGTCCAGACCAAACGTAATTTCTAATGTTGGATTGCATCCTGCAAGTGTTCTTCCTATGTTTTAGTCTCCAGGCCTTTAATCGTCTTAGTTGCTCTTCTTTGCACTTTTTCCAAAGTCTCAACATCTTTTCTGTAACGTGATGACCAAAATTGGATGCAGGATTCCAGGTGTGGCCTTACTAAGACTTTATAATTTATAAATATAACTTAGGAGGCATCATTTATACATTATAAATATATAAGGGTTTATCATTTATACATAATAAATTTATAAGGCTTTATCATTTATACTATGGCTGTGAAGGTTGGACCATAAGGAAGGCTGAGTGCCAAAGAACGGAGGCCTTTGAACTCTGGTGCTGGAGAAGACTCCTGAGGGTCCCTCGGACTGCAAGGCCATCCAACCGGTCAGTCTAGAGGAGATCCATCATGACTGCTCTTTAGAAGGCCAGATCCTGAAGGTGAAACTCAGATACTTTGGCCACCTGATGAGAAGGAAGGAGGACTCCCTGGAGAAGAGCCTCATGCTGGGAACGATGGAGGGCAAAAGAAGAAGGGGACGGCAGAGAAGGAGGTGGCTGGATGGAGTCACCGAAGCAGTCGGCGTGATCTTAAATGGACTCCAGAGGATGGTAGAGGACAGGAAGCCCTGGAGGAATGTTGTCCATGGGGCCACATTGGGTCGGACACAACTTCACAACTAACAACAACAACAACCATTTATACATTTTAAGTATAATTTATAAGCCCTCATAATTTATAAATTTTACGATTTTGCGTTGTGGACTGCACCAACCAGTAGCCAGTGGGGGTTTACTCAATCCACGAGGAGTAAATGGCTTAGTAGTCTACCCACTTCTAAGTACCTAGCGGCACCAAATCAGGCAGTCTGCCAGAAGCGTTGCGTAGGAACTGCACGAAACCCAACAGGCCCCAGGGCTGGAAAAAGCGGGTTTTTTTGTGCGTGTCCAAGTGCGTTCCCAAATCTGGAGAAAACAACGCTCAACGCTTGTAACTTTGTCATTGCAAAGCTGCAAAACAGCTCCTTCCAGGCAAGCCTCGCGATATTCCTTAAGAATGGTGTGAAAGCAGGCCCCGTGGGGGGATTTGGGTCAAGCAGAGATATCCGATCTGTCCAAACCAAGATGGAATTTCCTTACTGGCTGAAACCGTAGAACTCGGGCTAAACAGTCCCCGCAAAACGAGCTTAAATTAAGCAGCGGCGTGAAAACTTGGTGAAATTGTGGATCAAGGGAGGTGAGGGCCTGGGGGCGGTGGGGGTCTTCGAAGGAGATCATTTTGGGAAAGCCTCCCTTCTCGTTCCCAGTCAGCAGTTCTTACATAAACAGAATCCCCCCAAAATAGCTCTTCGGGAACGTTCAAAGCCGCTCAGCAAATCCTCCTGGTGACGCAAGGACAAACCTTGAGGATTATTTGGCTTTTTTCAGGAGCAGAAACTATTCCCAGCCTTCAAGTCAAGCGTTGGGAAGAAGAGAGGATTCACGCTTAGAACCCGGGCAATCTAGAACCCGCTTAGTCAAGAGCTTCCACCAAGGAGTCGACCTCGTGTCAGCCTTGCGTGTTTGCCTGCCTCCAGCATGTGTGGTTAGTCGGTGGTGATGTCACGCTAAGCTTGAAAAGGGTAGATCCTTTTACTCAAAGGGTAAAGCTTTGAGTAAACCATTAGTTGAATCAACTAAAGGTGTCACCATTGGGACTGAAGTCATGGAGCCACCTTAGATCCTGTGGGATCACAGCAGGACGAACATTCCCTGTTGGCAATTGTAGGACATCACGATGACTTCACATTGCACGATGAGGTCATTACGGACGAGATGCAATGGGCATCAATGGTGCTCTCTGAGCTCGGTTGTTTCCTTGCAGACATTTCATGACCCAACTAGGTAACATTATCAGCATTAGAAGGGAGTGGGGTTTGCGGAGTGGAAGAGGAGGAGGAGGAGGAGGAGGAGGAGGAGGAGGAGGAGGAGGGGGAGGAGGAGGAGAGGAAGGAGAAGGAGGGGGAAGAGGAAGACTGTGGGATCTTTGGTGCTCTCTGAGCTTGGTTGTTTTCTTGAAGACATTTCATGACCCAACTAGGTAACATTATCAGCATTAGAAGGGAGTGGGGTTTGTGGAGTGGAAGAGGAGGAGGAGGAGGAGGAGAGGAAGAAGAAGGAGGGGGAAGAGGAAGACTGTGGGATCTTTGCTGCTCTCTGAGCTTGACTGTTTCCTTGCAGACATTTCATGACCCAACCAGGTAACATTATCAGTGCTAGATGCCATGTGCATTCACCACGTTATTCAATTTAGCCTCAGGTACCGCAAGGGCACAGCCTGAGCTTGGAGAGCAAAAATAAGGATGCCCATTGCAGTTCAAGGCGTCTTGCAGGCTTTAATATACCCACGCAATGTGGGCACTGATGAACCTCGAAGTTATATTTGCCCAACCTGAAAAATTGGATCAGTTTTAATATTAGTTAAGTAGAAAAAAACATTGCATGCCTGCTTGATTAACGGACGAGTCATTGTATTTAAACAAACTTCAAACGTGGATTAATTAAGAAACCTGCTTAAGCGTATTGGAAGAAGACAGCCCACCAGTAAGTGCCATAAGGAAAAATAAAATTCCTTGGAAAATGAAAGCGACTCCCCCCACCCCACCCCCCCAAAAAACCAGGAAAAGCCCCTTGGATCATGTTGCAGCTCTCCAAAGCTCCACCAGAGGGCACTGCAGCTGCTGAAGAATTCCAGCCCAGCTCACCTGAGATCACCTTTAGAGGACTGACAAAGAAAGCAGGTTTCTAACCTCTTCTTATTAGATGGTTCGAATCCCTAGCGCCGCGTAACGGAGTGAGCTCCCGTGACTTGTCCCAGCTTCTGCCAACCTAGCAGTTCGAAAGCACGTAAAAATGCAAGTAGAAAAATGGGAACCGCCTTTGGTGGGAAGCTAGCAGTGCTCCGTGCGCCTTCGGCGTTGAGTCATGCTGACCACGGAGACGTCTTCGGACGGCGCTGGCTCTTCTGCTTTGAAACGGAGATGAGCACCGCCCCCTAGAGTCAGGAACGACTAGCACACATGTGGGAGGGGATCATTTACCTTTACCTTATTACACGGAAGGCGCTAAACAACTTGGCCTCCCAATTTTTGAAGTCTTTCCAACTCAATGTCATATTGGATCACATCCGGGTGTCGTTTTTCGGTTCGAAGCAGGAATGCTGCTGTGAGAGGACGGCAAACGCATATAATAAATAAAATAAAGCAAAAATATTGCTTAAGATTGATCTCTCCCCGGCTCCCTTGAGGATTTGAAATACTCTTTGCTCCTTCTTTAAGAAAAATATGTGTAGCTGGTTTGTTTTAAGCAGGGAGAGGAAGAAACAAAGGTTGAAGCCACAGATAAACAAACCCTCCCAGGTACCCAGTTAAAACAAACCACAATCAAACACAATGACTGGCCCATTTTCAAAGCCCAGTTTTCCTTTACCCTCTTCCTTTTTTCTCACGCCAAATATTTGGTGTCGCTGCAAACAAACTGAGGCCTCTGAAGGCAGGACAAGAAGCAATGGATGGAAACTAATCAAGGAGAGAAGCAAGCTGGAATTAAGCTCCTAACAGTGAGGACAATGAAACCGTGGGACAACTTGCCTCCAGAAGTTGTGATTGCTGCATCGCTGGAGGCTTTTAAGAAGAGACTGAACAGCCATTTGCCCGAAATTGTATAGGGTCTCCTGCTTGAACAGGGGGTTGGACTAGAAGACCTCATAGGTCCCTCCCAGCTCTATTTTATTCTAGCTCTGGGAGGGTCCCACGCTCCGACCCAGACTTACTGCAGGGTGGAGGATGCAGGAGTTATTTTAATGACTAAATTGTTCCTGCCACTAATGCATACTCAATGCCATGAATGTAATTCCTGCAAATGTTTTTTGAGCTTCTCTCTCTCCCTCTCTCTCTCTCTCTCTCTCTCTCTCCAGCTGCCAGAGCGAAGGAAGGAGTGCGATACTACAATGCCAATCGGCTTTTTGATTTAAGCGGACGGACACGCTCAGCCTCATTCCATGCGATCACAGTTCGGAAGTGCTCCTCTCGACGCGGGGAAGGGCATTTTACGGGCTCAGAAAAATCTCTCCGCACAGGAAGGAGGAGAATTTTGAGGGGTTTCCTCCCCCATTTTTCCTGCATTTTTTTTTTAAAAAGGAAGCTTATCCTACCTGGGTGCAATACTAAGGATTTCCACCAGGTTGCAGCCAAGGGAATGGGGATTTTGTAATATCCCTCCCCTGCCACGCCCACCAAGCCACGCCACGGAAGCAGTATTAAAAAATAAATTTGAATCCCACCACTGGCTCAGGTCAACATTGGGCCATCTCATAACTAATATCTTGGGGAGATTTAGGTTAGGTTGGGCAAAGCAAACACATGACTTCTACAAAGACGTGCTTGGGGCCAAAATGAGATCATGCATTCTCTTCCATGGCCTTGTGGCTGATTGCTCAGAAAGAATTGCCAAATGGAAGGATTTGCAATTTGTTTTCGAAGGGACCAATTCACCTTGGAGTGTTGTAGGTTTCAAGGATGTCCCTCGAGGGGGGAAATCACATGCCTTAGAGCCGTGTTGGTGAAACTTTTTGGCATGGAGCACCGAAATGGGAGCATGCGCCTGTGGGGGAGTGCTGGAAACCGGAAGAGCAGCTCCCCGACGTACACATGCGCAACCAGTCATCTGGTCTCCGGGTTTCTAGCATTGCACGAAGACCGGCTGGCCAGTGTGCATGCATGCGCCAGAAACCAGAAGCTCAGCTTCCTGGTGTGTGCATGCATGCCAGGGAGTTGCTCTTCCAGTTTCTGGCACTCACATGGGCACGAAGACCAGCTGGCCAGCGCACATGTGTACATGCGCACCGGAAACTGGAAGAGCGATGGCTGGCGTGCCCAGAGAGATGGCTCTGCGTTGCCCCTTGTTTGCCATCACTGCCTTAGAGGTTCTTAGAATATATTACAAAGTTCTTAAAACCTAGATTCGGGACCATCTTCTATCAAATAAGTCCTCAAAGGCACCTAGGATGAGTTTCCACTTTCTCATCCAAGACCCAGGATGGTATAACAGAGTTGTGAAGACCGGAGTTGTGAGTGCTGCATTGCTGGAGGTTTGCAAGAAAAGATTGGACAACTATTTATCTGGGATAGTATAAGGACTACTTCTGTCTTGGGCAGTGAGTTGGATTAGAAGATTTCCTTCCGCCCCCCGCCCACCCTTGATTCTATGAAGATGTGGGACTAGAATGAGGAAGGCCCAGGTTTTAGTCCTTCCAAGAGCATAGATACATCCTGGATGTATTTGGACCGGTCAAAGGGCAGGAGTTCTAAGAAGGATGCCTTGATCTCTTGGAAAAATACAGGATTATAACAACAACATTAATAACAATGTACTCAAAGAATCAATATTTGCAGCAGATTACATGAATCAGGAGAAGGAGAGGATGAGGGGGAGGGGAGGAGAAGGATGTATAAGAGGAGTGGGGAGTGGGAGAAGAAGAAAGGAGGAGGAGAGGAAGAGGAGGAGGGGGAAAGGAAGAAAGAAGGAGGAGGAGGAGGATGTATAAGATGAGTGGGAGAGGGAGAGGGAGAAGAAGAAAGAAGGAGGAGGAGGAGAGGAAAGTGAGGAAGGGAAGAAGAAGAAAGGAGGAGGACGTATAAGAGGAGTGGGAGAGGGAGAGGGAGAAGAAGAAAGGAGTAGGAGGATATGTAAGAGGAGTGGGAGAGGGAGAAGAAAAAAGAAAGGAGGAGGAGGAGCAGGAGAAGAAAGAAGAAGAAAGAGGGGGGAGAAAGAGGACGAAGAGGAGGGGGAGGAGGAGAAAGATGAGGGGGAGGAGAAGGAGAAGGAGAAGGAGAAGGAGGGAAGGGGAGGGAAGGGAAGGGAAGGGAGAAAGAAAGAAAGAAAGAAAGAAAGAAAGAAAGAAAGAAAGAAAGAAAGAAAGAAAGAAAGAGGGCATCTCTCTGCTCAACCAGGCCGGAGGACGGGAGGGCGTTGGGAAACGCTGGGCTGCCTCAGCCCAAGACGAACAGGTGGCACCTCTTGTTGGCGCATAGGCTAATCTTAGCCAGAGCTTGGGAGAGAAGGGAGACACCCAGCTGGAATGTGCTTCCACAGCAGCTCCTGTGTCTTCTCCTCCAAAGGCCCTAATTGGGCATCTCTTCCAGCACTTTCGGTTGGTCTGGTGCTTTTCCCGGTCTCTTTCCTCCTCCCCCCCCAAACGTAAAGCTTGCATTTGCTGCATCTTGTTGAGGAAAGGAAAAAAAGGGAAGGAAGAAGTTATGGAGAAAATCAGGTCAGGCCAATAATGGAAGCTGGGGCTGCAGAAGAACGGGGGCTTCGTAGAGCATCTCCTGCTCACCACCCAGGACTTTGGATGGCTGGTTCGAGCCAGGAGGCTCCAGAATGTTCAACCTGGCAAGGAACGCCTAGGCAAGGAACCGAAAGCAACCCATCTGTTGAGAGAAAGAG
>NC_138557.1:5151718-5323279 GCF_964273705.1 Natrix helvetica
AGAGATACAGAGATATAAATATATACGTATACAGAGAGAGAGAGAGATACACAGAGAGAGAGAGAGATACACAGAGAGAGAGATACAGAGTGAGAGATGCACAGAGAGAGAGAGAGATACAGAGATATAAATATATACATATACAGAGAGAGAGAGATACAGAGAGAGAGATACAGAGAGAGAGAGAGATACAGAGAGAGAGATACACAGAGAGAGAGATACAGAGTAAGAGATGCACAGAGAGAGAGAGAGAGAGATACACAGATATAAATATATACATATACAGAGAGAGAGAGAGATACAGAGAGAGAGATACAGAGAGAGAGAGATACAGAGAGAGAGATACACAGAGAGAGAGATACAGAGTAAGAGATGCACAGAGAGAGAGAGAGAGATACACAGATATAAATATATACATATACAGAGAGAGAGAGAGATACAGAGAGAGAGAGAGATACAGAGAGAGAGAGATACAGAGTGAGAGATGCACAGAGAGAGAGAGAGATACAGAGATATAAATATATATATATACAGAGAGAGAGATACAAACACAAACACAGATACAGAGAGAGAGATACAGAGAGAGAGACAGACAGAGAGAGATACATATACAGAGAGAGAGGCGCTTCAAGGACATACTACGAGGAAGTCTTTCAGAATTGTGCTGCATTTTAAAATGCCAGAAGGTTACTACGAAGGTAGGAAGGACTTAGCCAAACTATAGCTATAAGAAATAAACTTGGTCACCATGATGTAAAAAAGATGCGGAGACTCTAGAAAGAGTGCAGAGAAGAGCAACAAAGATGATGAGGGGACCGGAGGCTAAAACATATGAAGAACGGTTGCAGGAATTGGGTATGTCTACTTTAATGAAAAGAAGGACTAGGGGAGACAGGATAGCAGTATTTTGATATCTCAGGGGTTGCCACAAAGAAGAGGGAGTCAAACTATTCTCCAAAGCACCAGAAGGCAGGACAAGAAGCAATGGGTGGAAACTAATCAAGGAGAGAAGCAACTTAGAACTAAGGAGAAATGTCCTGACAGTGAGAACAATTAATCAGTGGAACAGCTTGCCTCCAGAAGTTGTGAATGCCCCAACACTGGAAGTCTTTAAGAAGAGATTGGATAAACATTTGTCTGAAGTGGTGTAGGGTTTCCTGCCTAAGCATGGGGTTGGACTAGAAGACCTCCAAGGTCCCTTCCAACTCTGTTATTCTATTCTATTCTATTCTATTCTATTCTATTCTATTATGTTAAATATAATAATAACATTGCTTTGGTCTGTACAGCCTCCTGCTCCAAGTAGTACAATGAGGAAAAGTACTTTCTCATGGTTCCTTGGCATAACTCAAGCGTGACAGCCACCTTGCCCCCCCCCTTGCACATCATACGATGTATTTCCATTTGTACCCCAAAAGATAGCATACTTTCCTTAAACCAGGCTTATCTTTCTTTTCTTGCTTCCTTCCATCCTCCTTTTTATCTTCCTTCCTTCCTACTCTCTCTTTCCTTCCTTCCTTCCTTTCATCCATCCATCTACCCTCCTTTTCATCTTCCTTCCTTCCTTCCTCCTCTCTCATTCCTTCCTTTCTTCCACCCATCCATCTACCCTCCTTTTCATCTTCCTTCCTTCCTCCTCTCTCTTTCCTTCCTTCCTTTCACCCATCCATCTACCCTCCTTTTCATCTTCCTTCCTTCCTCCTCTCTCATTCCTTCCTTCCTTTCACCCATCCATCTACCCTCCTTTTCATCTTCCTTCCTTCCTCCTCTCTCTTTCCTTCCTTCCTTCCACCCATCCATCTACCCACCTTTTCATCTTCCTTCCTTTCTCCTCTCTCTTTCCTTCCTTCCTTCCACCCATCCATCTACCCACCTTTTCATCTTCCTTCCTTCCTCCTCTCTCATTCCTTCCTTTCTTCCACCCATCCATCTACCCTCCTTTTCATCTTCCTTCCTTCCTCTTCTCTCTTTCCTTCCTTTCTTCCACCTATCTATCTGTCACGATGTTAAAAAGTTTGCTAGGCCTGAACTGCCTGAATTGACACTCAAGAGTTAAACTAAGAAAGCTTTATTGCGCAGGTCATAAAACAAAATGTTATCTGAAAGTGATTTATTGCGCACGCGTTACACATTCCAAAAAAATTTTCTTTCTTTGTTCGGCAGCCAACTTGGCAAACGTAGCTTTCATTATCAAAATGTAACCAATTAGTTATTTTCTGTTTCATTTACTTTTATTATTTTCGTATTAAAGTTTGTTTATTAATTAGAATACTTAAAGACTTTTATTTTTCTCAATATCTCAAAAGATATGCGGAAGGGAATCAGCCACGGTCCATTGATCTCAGATTTCCCCAGGGCATTTTTTTTTCCCTGACACTATCTACCCTCCTTTTCATCTTCCTTCCTTCCTCTTCTCTCTTTCCTTCCTTTCTTCCACCTATCTATCTACCCTCCTTTTTATCGTCCTTCCTTCTCTTTCTTTCCTTCCCTCTCTCTCCTTCTCTTGGTTCTTTGAATACATATAACTAGATGTCAACCTTCTGTCTTTCTTTCCTCCTCCTCTTTCTAGGTTCTTAATAAATATAACTAGAATCCTTCCTTCCTCCCTCCCTCCCTCCCCCTTCCTTTCCTTCCTTCCTTCCTTCCTTCCTTCCTTCCTTCCTTCCTTTTCTTTCTTTTTCTTTTTCTCTTTTTTTCTGAAAGGAACTGCCCCATCGAAGCATCTTGGGACATTTATATAACTTTCATCGCTAGCATAGCCCTGAATTTCAAGCCGATCACGTAATGAGGAGAGCAGCTCAATTACAGCCAAAACTGAAGCCGAGCCCCGTGTCAAATGTACGGCTATGAACTCCGAGAAGGAGCTCTCCGGAGCTTTCTCCCCAAATGCCTTGGCAAGCAGGCTGGCTGCCGAAGTATTGCGACCCTCAAAGCTTTCAGACTCGCTTCGATTTCCCCAATATTAAAGTAGGGGCACTGTCTGGGGATGGAATTTGCAGTCATTTTTGGTATCCTTGTGCAAAAAAAAAGGTAAATAAAGTCCCAAATCTTATCTAGGACATAAATCCCAATGGCTCTGCTTTATTTACAAATGTAGGCATGTGCATTAGGTTAATTTTATCATTGCAGCATTGATAAACAAACGTTGGGATTCCTGCTGAATTCTGTCAGCCCTAAAAGAAGAGGGCAAAACCCGAAGGCCAGCTGAAGAGAGAACAGGATGGGGGCTTCAGCACGAATGAATGAAATCTAATGAAAAGAAGGGCCAGGGGTGACACGATGACCGTCTTCCAATATTTGTGGGCATGCCACGAAGAAGATGGGGCCAACTTATTCTTCAAAGCACCTGAGGGTCAGGACAAGCCAATCTGTTAAACTATGCAAGGAGAGAACCAACCTAAAACTAAGGAGGAATTTCGTGACAGTGAGAAGAATTAACCAGTGGAACAGCTGGCCTCCAGAAGTTGTAGATGCCCTATCATTGGAGGTTTTTAAGAAGAATAGAATAGAATACAAAATAGAATAGAAAATAGAATAGAAAATAGAAAGAAAATAATAGAGAATAGAATAGAATAGAATAGAAAATAGAATAGAACAGAAAAAAGAAAGAAAATAATAGAGAATAGAATAGAATAAAATAAAATAGAATAGAATAGAGAATAGAAAATAGAAAAGAATAGAAAATAGAAGAAAATAATAGAGAATAGAATAGAAGAAAAGAAAATAGAATAGAATAGAATAGTAAATAGAAAGAAAATAATAGAGACTAGAATTGAATAGAATAGAAAAAAATAGAATAGAAAAGAAAATAGAAAAGAAAAGAAAATAGTATAGAAAATAAAATAGATTAGAAAATAGAATAGAATAGAAAATAAAATGGAATAGAATAGAAAATGGGATAGAAAATAGAATAGAATAGAAAAGAAAATAGAATAAAAAAGAAAAAGAATAGAATAGAAAATAGAATAGAAAATAATAGAAAATAGAAAGAAAATAATAGAGAATAGAATAGAAAATAGAATAGAATAGAATAGAATAGAATAGAATAGAATAGAATTTCATTATTGTTCAACTGTGATTGGACACACAAGGAATTTGCCTTTGGTGCAGATGGTCTCAGTGTACATAAAGAAAAATAAAATAGAATACGTGCATCAAGAATCATAAGATACAACACTTAGTGATAGTAGCATTTGTCGTATTTATCTGAAATGGAATAGGGTTTCCTACCTGAGCAGAGGGTTGGACTAGAAGACCTCCAAGGTCCCTTCCAATTCTCTTCTTCTGTTATGTTAACCCCCGGGGAGAAGCACCATGTACCACGGTGTGTTTTGTTCAAGGAATAAGGACGGCCTGAATTTCCTCCCATGTCATTTTTAGGAAGTTTGATTATCTCCACCGCCCTAATTGCGCCAGACAAATTCTCCACGGCCTTTTTAGAAGATCTGCCAATTTGGCAGAACTGCTACTTCCATGATGCTTGCCCAGCTGCGTCATTTGAGAATTTCTGGGGCATCTCCTGCCTGCCAGAGATATATTTTGAGTTTGTGCTCTCTCTCGCGCGCGCAAATGACCCAACAGCTCCCATGGACAGGTAGCCTTCAACGTCACAACCGTTCAAAGTGACAAACAGGCCCGGGAAAAAAAATGATTTCTGCGACCGTTTTTTTCGCACGGCCATTGCCGCATCCGCCTGGTTCACGTAATCAAGATCCAGACGTATGGCAACCGACTTGTATTTACGACGATTGCAGTGTCCTGGAGTCATGGGATCCCCTTCTGATGAGCAGTCAATGGGGAAGCCAGATTTGCGTAATAACCGTGTGTTACTAACAAGCGTGGTGATTCATTTAATAGCTGTGGCAAGAAAGGTCATAAAATGGGGGGGAAGGGGGACAGAACTCGCTTAACAACTGTCTCGCTTAGCAACTTTGGCCTTGATTGTGGTTGTAAGTCAAGCACAACATGCATATGTCAAGTCTTGCTCACTTTTTATTTTAGATAGATAGATAGATAGATAGATAGATAGATAGATAGATAGATAGATAGATAGATGATAGATAGATAGATAGATAGATAGATAGATAGATAGATGATAGATAGATAGATAGATAGATAGATAGATAGATACGATAGATACGATAGATAGATAGATAGATACGATAGATAGTTATACATTTATATTGCGTGTGAACAGAGATGGTTCTTGGTATCGGCCATATTAATCCAATTCACAATAACAATATTAATAATCTCTATCACATTTCTCAAACATAAGTAATCCTTATGATATTGTTCAAACATACTGTATATATTCAAAAAATGCCAAACTCCTGGTCTTTACCTCCACCTTCATATCTATCTATCTATCTATCTATCTATCTATCTATCTATCTATCTATCTATCATCTATCTATCTATCATCTATCTATCTATCATCTATCTATCTCATCTACCTATTTAATCTCTGCCATTAACTATCTATCTATCTATCTATTTATCTATCTATCTATCATCTATCTATCTATCTATCTATCTATCTATCTATCTATCTATCATCTATCTATCTATCTCACCTACCTATTTAACCTCTGCCATTAACTATCTATCTATCTATCTATCTATCTATCTATCTATCTATCTATCTATCATCTATCTATCTATCCATCTATCCATTTCATCTATATCTATTTAAACTCTACCATTATCTATCTATCTATCTATCTATCTATCTATCTATCTATCTATCTATCTATCTATCTATCTATTTCATCTCTATCATTATCTATCTATCTATCCTATCTCTATTTCATCTCTATCATTATCTATCTATCTATCTATCTATCTATCTATCTATCTATCTATCTATATCTATCTATCTATCTATCTCAGTATATCTATCTATCTATCTTTCTATTTATTTTATTTATTTTTATTTGTCAACAAGTACAAGGAAACAAGTATGAAAACCCATGGGAAAAAATGGCACAAATGAATGGATACAAATAAGCGAAACATAGCCATAAACACATAAAATGAGTGTGTGTCAATGGGGAGAGTAGGACAGGGACGGAAGTCATGCTGGGGCGCTTATGCAGGCCCCCTTTACGGACCTCTTATGACATGCGTAAGGTCCCCGGTAGACAGCTTAAGGTCAAAGGTATGGGGGTTAGAGGAACTAACAACAGGATTGGGTAAGGTGTTCCACACATTTACTCCTCTATTGCTGAAATCGTTTTTTCCTGCAATCAAGATTAGACCGGATTACATTCAGTTTGTATCTATTGATAGCCCTTCTGTTATTGCAGTTGAAGCAAAAGTAGTCATTAACAGGTAGGACGTTATGGCAGATTATCTTGTGCACTAAGCTCAGATCGGAATGTGGACAGCGTACTTCAAGGTTATCCAGGACTAAAATTTCAAAGCTGGTGGTATACGGAATTTTATGACAAGCAGAGGATCGTTCATTCATTCCGATCTGCCATGGCGTTGGTTTTGTTCCTAGCTCATGAACGGGGAAGGCTCCCCAGGTCATCACCCTTGGCTTGCTGTCTTAACAGAGGTCCTTGGAAGAGCAAACCTTCTCCCATGGCCAGTTCCTTCTCTCTGGAACCGAGAATCCAAGTCAGCTGCTGGGTTTCAAAGAGCTCTCTAGCTTTCTCATGGGCCGATCTCCAGCCCGGTGAAATATCGTATACAGGGAGTTCCTTCTCCAAGTGACATATTTCTGGTGTGTCTCCAGCTCACTCTCCAACATGTGCCCCTGTCTTCTTGCTGCCAGGAGAAGCTGCAAATGGGGAAGCAGCCACGAGACAGCAAAGACCGAGTACCTCCGGCTTGAATGCATGCCATTCGTGGGGGTCTAAATTGTCCGAGTGCCAGGCATTCTTCTTGCGCTTATGGATCTGGGCTGCCCGTGGAAACCTGGCTCGCAACAGCCAAGTCGAAGAGGAAGCCGTTGCAGAGTTCCCAATTCGTGTGAGGGCCACCATCTTTGGAAGGAGCCGAGAGCTGTGGAAGAGTGCCGGAGCAACTGAAATTTGATTCCCTAGCATCTCTAAGTAGGATAAGCCTCCGTGAAATCCAGAGGAAAAGCTGCAATAAGCAACTTTTAAGATCAGAGTGTATATAACGGGTTCGATCAGCAGGGCAGGGTCATTCTAAACCAAAATGGCTTCCATCTTGAGGCAAGTTAGGTAACACCATCCTCAGTCTAGAGCTGGAAGGGATCTTGGAGGTCTTCTAGTTCAACCCCCTGCTCAAGCGGGAGATCCTACTTCAAATAAATGGCTGTCGAGGCTTTGCTTAAAAGCCTCCAGTGATGGAGTCTACAACTTCTGGAGGCAAGCCATTCCACGGGTTAATTGTCTTCACTGTTAGGAAGTTTCTCCTTAATTCCAGGCTGCTTCTCTTCTTCGTTAGTTTCCAACCGTTGCTTCTTGTCCTGCCTTCAAGTGCTTTGGAAAATAAATTGAGCCCCTCTTCTTTGTTTAGGGGACTGGAGACTAAAACATATGAAGAACGGTTGCAGGAACTGGGTATGTCTAGCTTAAGAGAAAGAAGGACTAGGGGAGACATGATAGCAGTCTTCCAATATCTCAGGGGCTGCCACAAAGAAGAGGGAGTCAAGCTATTCTCCAAAGGACCTGAGGGCAGAACAAGAAGCAATGGGTGGAAACTAATCAAGGAGAGAAGCAACTTAGAACTGAGGAGAAATTTCCTGACAGTTAGAACAATTAATCAGTGGAACAGAAGTTGCCTCCAGAAGTTGTGAATGCCCCAACACTGGAAGTCTTTAAGAAGATGTTGGATAGCCATTTGTCTGAAACGGTATAGGGTTTCCTGCTTGGCAGGGGGTTGGACTAGAAGACCTCCAAGGTCCCTTCCAACTCTACTATTGTATTGTATTGTATTGTATTTGTGGCAGCCCCTCAAATACTGGAATACTGCTATCATGTCACTCCTAGTCCTTCCTTTCTCTGGACAGGCCATTCCCCAAATCCTGCAACCGTTCTTCATATGTTTTAGTCTCGAGGCCTCAGTTGTTCTTCTTTGCACTTTTTTAAACACCTTTTTTGTAATGTGGTGACCAAAACTGGATGCAGGATTCCAGGTGTGGCCTTACTAAGGTTTTTATCTAGCAGTACTCATACC
Source organism: Natrix helvetica (assembly GCF_964273705.1). Lineage (NCBI taxonomy): Eukaryota > Metazoa > Chordata > Lepidosauria > Squamata > Natricidae > Natrix > Natrix helvetica. Next base: position 5,159,873 of record NC_138557.1, read on the forward strand.
TCACATGATTTTGATTCAATGCCTCTGTTTATACAACCACAGATTATATTCTTCATCATCAAGAGCAATATCATTCAGAACAACTGGAGAAGGGGAGACTGATAATTGTTCACGAAGGGAAGAGATTAAGTCTGCAATTTTTGGCGCTTCGTTTGACTCTTCAATATTTCTTTTCGTTTCATTATCGGTTCCAGTGGGTTACACACAATTCTCAGTGTGATCCACGATCCCTGGAAAATGCACTTGGCAGCCCATTTCATGGAACATTAGCTAAACATATAAATTAAACTCAAATGTTGTTGTGGTTAGTTGCAAAGTTGTGTCCGATCCATCGTGACCCCATGGACAACGTTCCTCCAGGCCTTCCTGTCCTCTACCTTTCTCTGGAGTCCATTGAAGCTCACGCCGACTGCTTCGGTAACTCCATCCAGCCACCTCCTTCTCTGTTGTCCACTTCTTTTGCCCTCCATCGTTCCCAGAATGAGGCTCTTCTCCAGGGAGTCCTTCTTTCTCATTAGGTGGCCAAAGTCTTTGAGTTTCCTCTTCAGGATCTGGCCTTCTAAAGAGCAGTTGTGGTTGATCTCCTCTGGGACTGACCGGTTGGATCTCCTAGCAGTCCAAGGGACTCAATGCAGGAGTCTTCTCCAGCACCAGAGTTCAAAGGCCTCCATTCTTTGGCGCTCAGCCTTCCTTATGGTCCAAACTTCACAGCCACCCATTGCAACTGGGAAAACCATAGCCTTGACTATACACACTTCTGTTGGCAGGGTGACTCAAATACGAATAATTAAACTGACAAATACAGGTAGTCCTCGACTTATGACCACCACAACTGAGCCTAAAATTTCTGTGGCTAACCAAAACGTTTCGTAAGTGAGTTTCGCCCCATTTTACGACTTTGTTTGCCGCCGTTGCTAAGTGACTTTGGTAAGTCGGTAACGCAGCTGCTAAGTGAACCTGCCTTTCCTCGTCAGAAGCCGATCACATGACCACCAACCCCTAGACACGTGCCACGGTCATAATAAATATGAATCAGTTGCCAAGCATCTGAAATCTGATCACGAAACCCTGGAGATGTTGCAACGGTTTTGTGCGTGAAAAACATTTAGCAAGCCCTTTTTTGCAGTGCTGTTCTAACTTGGAACAACACACTGTTGTAAGTTGAGGACGACCTCTACAAACCAGTATTGCATTGTGCCCCGATCCAAGAAGAAAAAAAATATTTCTTTTCGTCCCCCCGGAAATGTTTACGGGTTGATTTGCTGGCCTTATTTATAAAATCCCAACCACAGCTTTGAAGGGGGAAAAAAAAAACCTCTATTTTTTGCTGAGAACCAGCAATTCGGAGGGAAAGGCTGCAACTCGAAAACTTCTTAGATTGTCTAAGGCCGAATGTGCATTCCTGTGAGATATAAATATCAATTTGATTAGCTAGCAGGTCTTGTCAGATACAGTGTCTCCTCTGCCCTGTCATTTGAGCAATGACGTAATCTGAGGGTTTCTCTAAAAGGCAGTGGGGGTCTTAACTCAGGCCTATATAAGACGGGAGCTGAACTCCAGCAAAGACTGCAAGGGAAGAGATCTCGTTAGATCATTATCTTGCCTCTTCTCCCTGCTTTGAAAAGCAACCTCAAGGTGAGTTGAGCCTAGCCAAGAACCATTGCTATGATGATGATGATGGGGTGTTTTTTTTTTGGCTGTTGTTCTTCCAGTCCAGTGCTAGGATCTTAAGAAGCGCAACTGCATGGGAGGAATTGGGGCATCTCAAAGAAAGAAAGCCAAGAGTTTTGTGTTTTCTTGTGGTTTTTCAGCTGAGACCAAAAATCCTGAAATTGCAATCTGACGTGGAAACTATCTTTGACCATCTCGGACCAAGAAAGAGAGAGAGAGGGAGAGGAATAGAGAAATTAAGAGAAAGAGAGAGAGGGTAAGAGAAAGAGAACTAAAGAGAGAACTAAGGAGAAAGAGAGCTAAAGAGAAAACAAAAGAGAGAAAGAGAACTTAAAGAGAGAAAGAGAACTAAAGAGAGAAAGAGGAATAAAGAGAGAGAGAGAGCAAGAAAAAGAAAGAAATAGAGGTAAGTGAAGATAGATAGAAACGAAGAGATAAAATGAGAGATAAAGAGAAAGGAAGAGAGAAAGACAGAGAAAGAGAAAGACAGAGAAAGAGAAAGAGCGAAGATAGCAAAAAAGAAAAAGATTGAGAGAAAGAAAAAGAAGGAAAAAAGGAAGGAAGGAAGGAAGGAAGGAAGGAAGGAAGGAAGGAAGGAAGGAAGAAGAGCGAGCTAAAGCAAAATAGAGAGACAGAAAAATAGAATTAAAGAGAGAGAGAGAGAGAGAGATGATAAACAGAGAGAGAAGGGGAGAGAGAAAGGAATAGAGATGAAGAGATAGAGAGATTTCACATTCTCTTTGCTAGTTTTTGGCTGTTTTTTAAAAATCTTAATCTACCCACTAACTCTACTTTTAGAAATGCTTTGGGAGGCTGCAAATTCTCTTTTTTAATTCTGCGAGTATTCTTCCTTCCAAAGATTCCAGTGTCCTTGCGGGTCTCATCCTGAAAATGTTACTAGTGTGCAATTTAATTTCAACTTCTTTTTTTTTTGTATTTCCTCAGAGTTCTGAGATGGCATTCGCTGGAATACTGACTGATGCTGATATTGCAGCTGGATTACAAAGCTGCCAAGGTAATTTATATAGAACATATACCTATATACAGTTTTTTTAAAAAAATAATAATAATCTGGTGTATCGGAAAAAAAAGTTGTGGATTCAAATATTGAAGAGGAGAGTCCATAAACAACCCCATCATCACCACTGCAAAATTCCCAAATGTCTTGGGTGGTTTTAGAAAAACAACTATCTGATATTTTTGCAATGGGACGCAGTGGCTCAGTGGCTAAGATGCTGAGTTTGTTGATCAGAATGGTCGGCAGTTCGAATCCCTAGCGCCGCATATTGGAGTGAGCTCCCGTTACTTGTCCCAGCTTCTGCCAGCCTAGCAGTTTGAAATCACGTAAAAATGCAAGGAGAAAAATAGGGACCACCTTTGGTGGGAAGGAAACAGCGTTCCATGCCCCTTTGGCGTTTAGCCATGCCGGCCACATGACCATGGAGACGTCTTCGGACAGCGCTGGCTCTTCGGCTTTGAAACAGAGATGAGCACCGCCCCCTAGAGTCGGGAACATATGCACGAGAGGAACCTTTACCTTTACCAATATTTTTGCTGGAGGTTTTGAATGTTTTATAGTGTTTTATAGTGTTAATGTTTTTATAGGGAAAACAGTATTAATGTATTAAACCAGGCGCACCTCTTTTTAACATTAACAATTTGCTAAAGGAAGTGCAGATTATGCCACTAGAAATCAGTCGTTGTAAAGCATTTTTGAGTTATTTTCTGATCTTGGATGGAAATCTTGGTTTTTCTATCCTTAAATCTCTTGACCGTAATATTTAGGATGATTACATTTCAGCATTTCCCCACCGTCTGCTCTTTGCTGGACTGCAGTGCCCATCATCCCTAGCCAGCAGGAAGAAAGGAAGAAAGGAAGGTGTAAGGGAGGGAGGGAGGGAGGGAGAGAGGAAGGAAGGAAGGAAGGAAGAGGAAAGAGGGAGGGAGGGAGGAGGGAGGGACAGAAGGAAGGAATAGCGCAAAATTCCTTTAAAAATACGGATCAACCAGAAGTTTCACAAAGTCCCTTTAAAATCCCAGAACCTGGATGCCTGAAATGATGTTCTGATTTGGCACAGGGGGATGAAGGACTTTTCTCGGGGTTTAGACACCCATCCGCCCACCGCCTAGTATTGAAATGTGACCCCAGGCATTCCTTCCTCCTCTCTAAATATGGCCATGCAAAGCCCACATATAACCCGGACAAGAAGAGAGAGAACCTTTTTCCCCGTATGAAAAATGGAGCCTGGGGAGGCTCCGTTAGAACAGATTGCAGCAATGAAGTTATAGCAGATCGTGTAAGAACGGCACGTTGACTGCAAAGCTAAGCGGTTTGATTGAAGCTTTTAACTCAACAGCTTCTTAAGGAATCGTGTTCTTGACATGCCACCTAAAGCTGGAGAGCTCAAGGGCTGCAAGGTTTTTGGGTTTGACACATTCTTCACCCAAGTAGTGAGGGATAGTACAAAGATGCCGTCCGGGGGCATGGCAGGATGGTCCATCTTTCAGTTCTGGAGAGCATGACTGGTCTAGGCTTTACGCTTCCTGGAGTAGCTTCAGGAGATCAAAACATCTGAAGGAAGCCCTCCAGGGAATGAGTGATAGGGATCCTGGAGCAGAGACGGCCCTCTGAAGAGTCACAGGGCATCTCTAAGCATCTTCTAAGCTAACGCCTTTCAGGTACAGTGGATGTTAAATTCCATACTTCCCGGTTGCAGGAAGGAAGGAAGGAAGGAAGGAAGGAGAGAGGGAAGGAAGGAAGGAAAAGAAGGAAGGAAGGAAGAGGAAAGAGGGAGGGAAGGAAGGAAGGAGCAAGGGAGGAAGGAGGGAAGGAGAGAGGGATGGAAGGAAGGAAAGGGAGGGAAGGAGGAAGAAAGAAAAGGAAAGGAAGGAAGGAAGAGGAAAGGGAGGGAAGGAAGGAGCAAGGAAGGGAGGGAAGAAGAGAGGGAAGGGGGGAAGGAAAGGGAGGAAGAAAGGGAAAGGAAGAAAGGAAGAGGAAAGAGGGAGGGAGGGAAGGAAGGAAGGAGCAAGGGAGGGAGGGAAGGAGAGAGGGAAGGAAGGAAAGGGAGGGAGGGAGGAAGGAAGGAAGGAAATGAAATACAATGCCACCCTTATTTGGGGATATGACAGAAAATGTATATGTCCCAATTTCCATTAGAAAAAGATAGAGCAGACACAGACAAATTCTAAATCCCTACACAATTCTGCAGGAAATATTGTCCACCTAACGTAATTAATTAAACTCCTCATCTGGGTTTTGAAAAATGAGGAATTTTTGATCTGAAACAGGACATTCCAGCTGCTTGAAGCTCTCCTGCACCCCAAGGATTGATGCCAGAACACAGTGTAGCTGGATTTGAGTCAGAACTGGCCACGCAACCAAGGTCCAAGAGGTTCAGGGCGCATACTAGATCTCAAGTCAGCTCCTACTTACTCTGCTTTTTTTGGGTGGCTGATATTTAATCTGTCCCTAAACTTTTTTGGTCTCCAAGAGTAAAGTCAATTAAGGTCAGTGCCTCAAATGTCTACTTCACCCCAACTGACATGATTGGGACAGCAAAAAAGTGATGCTGGATTTACTCAACTTACAATCATTTGTTTAGCGACTGCTCAGAGTTACAAGGGCAGTGGGAAAAGTGATTTTTGACCAGCCTTCATATCTACAACCAGCACAGAAAAGTCTCAGGTTCAAGGTGCCTTCTAAATTTATTATTCTGTTATTCTATTATTCTGAGTCAGCCTATTTCCCAAACCAGCGGAAGACAAGAAGCAACTAATCAAGGAGAGAACCAACCTAGAACTAAGGAGGAATTTTCTAACAGTGAGGACAATTAACCAGTGGAACTGCTGGCCTCCAGAAGTTGTCACTGCTCCATCACTGGAGGCTTTTAAGAAGAGACTGGATAGCCCTTTGTCCAGAATGATCTAAGATCTCCTGCTCAAGCAAGGGGTTGAACCAGGGGTGAAATCCAGCAGGTTCTGACAGGTTCTGGAGAACCAGTAGCAGAAATTTTGAGTAGTTCAGAGAACTGGGAGTGGAAATTTTGAGTAGGAAATGGAGAATTTCCAGTATCCTTCCCCTGCCACGCCCACCAAGCCACGTGCCACACCACACCCACCAAGCCACGCCCACAGAACCGGTAGTTAAAAAATTTGAATGTCACCCCTGGGTTGACCTAGAAGACCTTCAAGGTCCTTTCCAACTATGTTATTCGATGTCCTCTCTTCGTCTTTTGATATTTGGTCTTCTTTGTCTCTTCCTTTTTCGGTTTCCTTTTCCGCAGCTGCCGATTCCTTCAGCTGCAAGACATTTTTCTCCAAATCTGGCTTGCACACCAAATCGAGGGATCAGCTAGCAAAAGTATTTGGAGTCCTTGACCAGGATAAGAGTGGCTACATTGAGGAAGACGAACTGAAGTGAGTTAAACTTAAGAAACATCCCTTGTTCCCTGATTGAAGTCCCAAGTGGCCATTTCCAAATACAAACGCATAATCAATCCTTTGTACATCCTCATCCTCTCTTAACGACTGATCGCTGAGGAATGGCCATTAGGATGGACACCCCAAGAAAGACTTACAATCCAGTTTTGAAGTTGTGACATCCCCCCTGCAGTCATGGGATCACAAAGTAGCCCACATTTATAGCTGTTTGCAGCACCCTGCAGTCACACAATTGTGGTTTATATTATTATTTTTTTACCAGACACCACAGTTTATGTCTCTTTTCTAACAAAAAAAAAATGCCGAGATCTAATTATGACTCAGCTTTCCATCCTTCTGAGGTCGGTAAAATGAGGACCCAGTGTTCTGATCTAGGCTGCCCAAGAGCATGACACAAACCCTTTTCTATTAGTTTGCTGTGAATTCTTCTCATTCACATCCAGCAAAGTCTTTCAAGGGAGGATTTACAGTCACAGACCTTCTCTGGCTTGGAGAGCTGCCAGACTGATATCTGCAGAACTTGGCAAGGAGTCTCGGAGAGTCACAAACCAATTAAGCAAACTAATTGTCTCCTGGAAACTCCACTCCCCTTTTGCTCCTCTTTTATTTCCTCTGAGAGGGGCCATTCATCCTCCACTGTGGCGTTACTCCCAAGTTGACCCCTGTTTCCTAGCTGTTCCCTTCGTCTGGCAACTCTGCGCATGCGCACACTGGGAACAGGCTCCAGCTGTTCTTCTGCCTCCCTGATATCTGACTCTGAAGGCAGCTGATAACTGGCATACGGCCCTGGCCCCCTCTCTGCCTCCGACACAGAGCCCTCCTCAGAGCCTTCCCCAGACTCCAGGACTGGCCCAGGTTCCTCCCCAACCTTCCTCACTGTCCGACTCTGCGGCCAGCTCCCCTGACCACTGGCAGGCCATAACTCCCAGCTTGTTGAGGGGCAAGAGGCTGACTCTGTAAACTGCTTGGAGAGGGCTGAAAAACACTGGGAAGCGGCATATAAGTCTAAGTGCGATTGCTCTTATCTGTTCATTAGGAATTTCCTGCAGAATTTCGATGCGAAAGCAAGAGCTTTGACTGATAAGGAGACTCTAGAGTTTCTGAAAGCAGGTGACACCGATGGAGATGGCAAAATTGGCGTGGACGGTAAGGAAAACTTCCCTGATCCCCGCTCTCCGATGCCCAGCATGATGGGCCGTAAATAATTAAAATATTAAAATGAGGCTATTTAAAATTTAAAAGTTATAGCGGGGGGAGGGGGGAATACGGGACTCAGAGACAGATAGTGGAGGGGAAAGGGTGGTTGCCCCAGGGATGGATAGTGAGGTAAGCGTTACGCCTTCTGTCTTGATAGGGAGACAATAACTGGAATTAATTCCTGAGGCTAGCTAATACATTGCTATACATTAATAAATAAAACAACTCAGTGACTTGAAATGGATAGAAGCTCTGTTTTCTTTAGCATCAGCTATCCAAAATAATTGATGGACTTGAGGAAACAAGAGTCACAATAATATAATATAATATTTCCTTCCCTTCCCTTCTTCCTTTCCTTTCCCTTCCCTTCCCTTCCCTTCCCTTCCTTTCTCTTCCTTTCTCTTCCTTTCCTTTCCTTTCCTCCTCTTCGCCTTCCCCCTCCTTTTCCCTTCTTCCTTTTCTTTTCTTTTCTTTTCCAGAGTTTGTAGTCCTGGTTACAAAGGTGTAAAGCAAGTTAAGGGAAGACCAAGCCAATTGTATTGTACAACATCCTTTCGTATTGCAAGTCAACTATTTATTTATACATTTTATACAGCGACCCGGCGTTGACGATGGCCAGCAAGTTGTTTCTTACTCTTCGGGAACTGTGCTAACTCCCAACGCACTGTTCGACCTTTATTATATTGTCTATTGTTGTAAAATTCATAATTAAAAGGGCTCCCTACATCAAAAGCAGGACAAAGCAGGAGCCCAAGAAATTGGAGATTTCCTTTTGTCGGTAGGGTGTATTAAGACGCCTCGGTGAAGTAAGCGTTCTAAGAGACGGCACCAAGAGTTAACCAAGCAACTGCCTTCCTTCCCGGCCAAGTCCATGACATGATATTGGGAATAACAGTTCAAATGAGAAGGTTTAAACTTTGCCTTACCTAATCTGGCTCACAAAGCCCCTTACTAGTCATACCCATGGAATTGTCCATTCAGCCATATAAAATGACTTCATCCTTCACGGTTCTTGAGCCTGTTTCTTTACCGGATGCAGTTGTCACGGCGACACTCCTGTCCTTGCTTGGTTTCCATCCGTTGTTCTGAACTTGGGCAACATTTCAGACGTGCGGACTTCAACTCCCCGGATTTCCCACGCCAGCATATCCGGCTTGGGAACCCGTGGGAATTGGAGTCCACGCCGAGTTGTCGAGGTGGAAGGAGGCTGGTTCAAATGAGGAATGAATGAACGTGCCATACGGTAGTGGCCAAAATTATGGAAACCTTTTGGGAAAAGTGTATGGTATTTTTGAGGTTTGGTGGCTAATAATAGCACCTCTTCCTTCTGGAGTTGTACCATAAAATTATATATCAATGGAAAGATAATTTAATCAAGAGTGTCATGCAATAATTTTGATGAAGGATTTGCTATTAGAATAGCAGTTATAAAGAAGAAAAGTGAAACACGTAGGAAAAAAAATGAGATATACAAAAATTACCATCATGTGAGTTAATACTTAGTTGGGTAACCTTGAGCAGGAATTAGGGCCTTACTCTGTCTTCCCATGGAGTGGACCAAGTCTTTTAGTTCTGCAGCTGTTGTAATGTGAAACCAACATTGAATGGTTGCTTCTATTAAGTGGGTTTTATTGCTGGCTAACCCTAATCCTTAACCCTAACCTTAAACCCTAAACCCTAAACCCTAAACCCTAAACCCTAACCCTAACCCTAACCCTAACCCTAACCCTAACCCTAAACCCTAATCCTAAACCCTAACCCTAACCCTAACCCTAAACCCTAACCCTAACCCTAAACCCTAATCCTAAACCCTAACCCTAACCCTAAACCCTAATCCTAAACCCTAACCCTAACCCCTAACCCTAACCCCTAACCCTAAACCCTAACCCTAAACCCTAACCCTAACCCTAAACCCTAACCCTAAACCCTAACCCTAACCCTAACCCTAACCCTAAACCCTAACCCTAACCCTAACCCTAACCCTAACCCTATAGCTTTTCATACAATACAGATAATTGAACAAACTTTGTTGCATTATACTCTTGATTAAATTATCTTTACATTGATATATACTTTTATGGTACTACTCCCCAAAATAAAAGTGGTGTTATTAGCCATCAAACTTCAAAAATACACTTTCCCCAAAAGGTTTCCACAATTCTGGTCACTACTGTAACGAGAGAGAGAGAAGAGAGATGAGAGAGAGTCTGGATTCAAAACTCATTCAGAGTTTTAAACACATCATGGCTGGGTGGATTGGAGGTCTGTGCCAGATCAGTAACTCTGGTCCATCATAAATCATATTAAGGAATCGGAAGCCCAGAACATCTGTATCTAAAGCATGGCCTAAATGAGGGGTCATATCAACATGCACTGGGCTGACTGACGGATTGACGGGCAAGAAAATGTACCCGATTCAAAGTCTCACTTTAAGTCCTGACCCTCTGGAGGTCTCGCAAAGTGACGTACAAGTTCCAGATAGGACAAAATAATAATAATAATAATAATAATCAAAATGCATTGTCCTAGTCGTAGGCATGGTAATGACACCATGTTACTTTTTAGTCCCTTTGGGGAGAGGGGGCGGTATAAAAATCTAAATAAAAGTAAAACAAGCAAAATAAATGTGGAAGCTTTCCACATCTATTTTGCTTCTGTTCCCTTGTCCTTTTTTTTTAAAAAAAAGGAAAACCACACAACCTAGGCCAGGGGTCAGCAACCTGCGGCCCTGGAGCCACAGGTGGCTCTTTTATCCCTCAGCTGCGGCTCCCCGTCGCCAATCGGCACCACAATTTTGAGAGGAGATTCCAATTTGGGGGGGCGGGTTGGGGGGTAAGCAGTGTGCGCCAGGAAGAGACTCTATGGCAAGGGGCGGGTTTTCCGGTCAGCTCCACAACGGATAGGGCTTTCGGTTAGGACAGGTAGCGTTAAAAGGACGCAGCGCTAACAGGAGACTCTATGGTGGGGGAAACCTGACTTCCGGCCAGCCCCAGAGTTGAATGGGGGCCTTCCGGTTAGGAACCTTTGTGGCTCTTTGAGTGTTTAAAGTTGCTGACCCCTGGACTAGGGTACTGCTCCGGGAGCAAAATGATTTATTTGTCATGGGTTCGATTTCTTTGCTGGCTATTCTAGGCAGCTTACGATGATAAAAACGAAGAAATGAAAAGAAGCGAAGAAACATAAAGTGGTGGGACACTAGAATAAACGAGAAAAAACAAAAAACAACGATTTGAGGATAGATATTGATGGTGCCGATAACTTTTGGGATTTGATCCTCAGGCATCGGATTTGATGATTGGGTTCAAGCACCAGCTCAGTTGTCCCTACAAACTAACAATGTTGGGTAATCACCTGCCATCCCATCTGCTAGTTCTGACACTCAGGAAAAAGTCCCTCCTGAGTGGGTCATCTCCAAGAGAAATTAATTGAAGAGCCCTGGTGGCACAGAATGCAATATTGCAGGCTGACTCTGCCCTCTGTCATGAGTTCGATCCTGACCAGCTCAAGGTTGACTCCGCCTTCCATGCTTCCGAGGTCAGTAAAACGAGGATCCGGATTGTTGGGGGACAAGAGGCTGACTCTATAAACCGCTTAGATAGGGCTGTAAAAGCCCTGTGAAGCGGTATATAAGTCAGTGAACTAATTGTCTCCTGCAAACTCCACTCCCCTTTCGCTCCTCTTTTGTTCCCTATGGGAGGGGCCATTCACTATCCACCTGTGGCCTTACTCCCAAGTCGACCCCTGTTCTTTAGCTGTTTCCTTCTGTGGCAGCTCTGCGCATGCGCACATCGGGAACAGGCTCCAGCTGTTCTTCGGCCCCACTGATGCCTGATTCCGAAGGCAGCTGATAACTGGCATACGGCCCTGGCCCCCTCTCTGCGTCTGACACAGAGCCCTCATCAGAGCCTTCCCCAGACTCCAGGACTGGTCCATGTTCCTCCCCGACCTCCTCACTGTCCGAATCTGCTGCCAGTTCCGCTGGCCGCTAGCAGCCCACAATGGAAGGCATCAACTCTTTTTTCAAAAGTGTCCTCTCCTCCATTGTTAAAGGCATAGTTAGGGTGTTACCTAGTTAGGATTAACTACTTAGGGTGGTGAAACATCTGTAAGAAAACAAGCAAGCTACAAAATAAAAGTGGAACAACTTGCCTCCAGAAGTTCTGAATGCTCCAACACTGGAAGTTTTTAAGAAGATGTTGGATAGCCATTTGTCTGAAGTGGTGTAGGGTTTCCTGCCTAAGCAGGGGATTGGACTAGAAGATCTCCAAGGTCCCTTCCAATTCTGTTATTTTATTCTATTCCATTCTACATATCCCATAACCGAGAATCATTTTTGCCTGTCCTGCTGTCCTAAGCAAGTCTTCCTTTCAACGTTAACACAATCTCAGTTCTCTGCATGCAGGGACGATTATTTTCAGTCGGTGGCCAACAACATGTTGGATGGGTCAATCCATTGTGCACCGCTGAATACTTTTTCCAGCCATCCTTACGAGCTGTTTTCTAGATGGTTAATCCTCCCTTAATCTTTAGGGCCACCTTAGTGTTGAGTGAAAGGAGGAAAACCTAAATAATTCAGCAATTTAAGGATGGCTCTCCCCGATTACATCACCGACGGCCCCAGCCGTGAGATACGGTTACGGAGTCACCATGGTGATTCTAGATGATCTGTTTTGACAATCCCCAGGTGGAGAATATCAAACGGCAGCTAGAGCAGTTTGGTTTCCAACGGCGGATCAAGGAGAATCTTACATCTCCCCGAGCGTCTGGAACGATAATGTTACTCCCAAAAATGTCTCTAATTTGGACATTTTCCTACAAAGAAGGCACACCTGTAGGGTATGGTATAGGGTTTTAGTGGTGTAAGGTTTCTTGCCTAAGCAGGGGGTTGGACTAGAAGACCTCCAAGATCCCTTCCAATTCTGTTATTCTATTCACAAAGGTAGAATAGAACAGAATAACAGTGTGGGAAGGGACCTTGGAGGTCTTCTATCCAACCCCTTGCCTAGGCAGGAAACCCTACGCCACTTCAGACAAATAGTTGAGTCTCCATCTTGAAAGAGACTCACCAATTGTCCCCAGAAAATGTATATTATTTGCTAGTATTGGTTTCCTTTTCATATTTCAAAACAGGAAACTGGCTCAGATAGAGTCTCTTGCCTTGAGCAGGCGGTTGGACTAGAACAGATCTCCAAGATCCCTTCCAGTTCTGCTATTCTTTTACTTGACAAATGATCCCTGGAGGTTTTCGAGAAAAGATCAGGAAATCATTTGTCTGGGATGTTATAAAGACTCCTATCGTAGCCAGGGCGTTGAAGTAGAAGAGGAGCCTAAAATATATATGAAGAACGGTTGCAGGAATTGGCTTTGTCTGGTCTAGTGAAAAGAAGGACTAAGGGGGACATGATGGCAGCAGTATTTCATTATTTGGGGGGCTGCCACAAAGAAGAAGAGGTGAACTTATTTTCCAAAGCACCACAAGGCAAGACAAAGAACAAAGGATGGAAACTAATCAAGGAGAGAAACAACCTAGAACTAAGATTGACAGGGAGAACAATTGATCAGTGGAACAACTTTCCTCCAGAGATTGGGGGTGCTCCAATTTTGGAAGTTTTAAAAAAGAGATTGGACCTGAATGGTATAGGATCTCCTGCCTTGAGCAGGGGGTCGGACTAGAAGACCTCCAAGGTCCTTTCCAACTCTTGTGTTATTCTGCTATTTCAGGGTCCATTTATGGAGAGAGGTTATTAAACTGCAGGGACGTGGTGCCTCAGGGGCGAAGACGCTGAGCTTGTCGATCAGAAAGGTCGGCAGTTCGGCAGTTCGAATCCCTGCAGTTCGAAAGCATCAAAAATGCAAGTAGAAAAATAGGGACCACCTTTGGTGGGAAGGGAACAGCATTCTGTGCACCTTCAGCATTGAGTCATGCCGGCCACATGACCATGGAGACGTCTTCGGACAGCGCTGGCTCTTTGGCTTTGAAATGGAAATGAGCACCTCCCCCTAGAGTCGGGAACAAGTAACACATATGTGCGAGGGGAACCTTTACCTTTTAATTAAACTGCCCTCTCATTAGTGCGCCTGACCCCAATGATGTCATTATTCTAATTAAGGGAGGCAGAAAGCAATGCTAGAGATGAAAGCTATCATCAATGAATAAAGAAGCACCAGTAACGATAGATTGTCACCTGCACGGAAGGATCTCCTTCGTTCTGAAATGCAATTCTGCTTCACTTTGGAGACCAACCCTTCGGATAGGATTAGCCTCATCCGGAACTCTGGGATGAGATTTCATCCAATCTTCTCTTTGCTTGCTGGTTTAGATCCTGCCCTTATTGTTTTTACAAACAACTCAAGGCCGCAAACATATCCAACACACCTTCCTCTTCCTCCTACAGTATTTTCCTGATAACAACAACCCTGACAGGTGGTTTGGGCTGAGAGAGAGGGACTGGCTCACCCAGCTGACTTTCATGCTTAAGGCAGGACTAGAACTCACCATATCCTAGTGATTGGTCCAAAGTCAGCCAGCCCTCTTTCATGATTAAGGAAGGACTAGATCTCACTGTCTCCTAATGATTGGCCCAAAGTCATCCAGCTGGCTTTCATGCCTAGTGGGACTAGAACTCATTGTCTCCTGCTTTTCTAGCCCGGCGCCTTAACCACGAGACCAAACAGATTCATTTCACTTACTTGACTTGATTTTCTGGGCACCTTACTAGTTTGTTCTTTTGAACCATTTCATTCTTTCCAAGTCATTGTCGGAGGACAAGGTTGGACAAAAAGTTATTTCACAGTTGGAAGTCCCTGATTTCTGCATTTTTGCTTTGAAAGTTTTCTGGCCCCTCGGGAGTAAGAATCTACCTGAACATTGATAAGACAAGCAATCCTACGGTGGGGGGGAAAAAAACCACAGACCCCATTCAGAGCAGGAGCTCAAATAGTACATTGACCCGTTGGTTGACACAATTTTTCTTTCGAGATGTCGAGAGATAAATCGGAAAAAGACGATTCACCAGCCAACATCTGTCATGGTTCCAAACAACACCCCCAAGGGGAAAAAAAAAGACTCCGAGGTTTGAAGTTCCTCAAAGTTCCATTTTAATAGAGATGTCACCTTGGCACATCTGGGAAAACCCAAATCTGAAAGTTTCCAGGTTTTCCCCACCCAAAAGACAGTCCAAGTTCCAGCACCCATAAGTCCATCACATGGCCCAATCAAAGCACCGTCCCAACTGGAGATGCCTCCCAATTCCAACCTGGTGCAGGATGCATGGCAAAGGGGCACTACATGAGCCCTCCAGGTAGCACCAGGCAGGGCAGAGACACCAACATGGATCTGAAGAAGCAAATTCTCTAGGTTTGGAGGTCTTGCGTGCCTGTTAAGATAAGATAAGCGTCTCAAGGAGAGGATCATCATACCTCTACAGCTATCCTGGGGGGAATGTCCTTCCTCATTATCTCTGCACGGACCTTGTGAAGGACACGTCAGTGAAACCCACAACACCAAAATATCTCCCGCACATTCTAAAAGACACCTACAGGGTAATATCACAGCTATTCCCTTCGCCGCCAGAATCCAAGTTAATCAGGTAAGACCTCTATATATTAGCAATTTGGAATCCCCTTCCTTCCTTCCTTCCTTCTTTCTTTCTTTCTTTCCTTGGCTCTTTGAATATACAGTATATAGCTAGATGTCAACTTTCTGTTCCAACTTTCTAGGTTCTTCAATATAAAGTAGAATAAAATATGGATTAAAATGTAAGAATTAAGGCGTGGCATAAAAGGGACAGTTAGAAGCTTGCTTAAAGGAACAGGGAAATGTCATCAGCCTTCAACCACAACATGTTCCAGCAAACGTCCCTACGTCAAAAGTCCAAAACCACAAGATTCAATTAAAGTTCGTTAATGGCACGTAGTCCATACCTGTAACAAAAGGAGAAGTAAGACCCCCATCTTCTTATAAGGCTTTCTGCTATTGGACCTTAGTTTTGTTAGGATTCAAACAAAAGTTAAGAATTTAGGGAAGGTCTATTAAATTCAACAGAAACAGGATGAAAATCCAGGGGAATTCCTAGAATGCATTTATCAAACCTTTAGGCAATATACCAGATTAGAACCTGAGGTTGAAGAAAATAAGAGAATGGTCAATATGATCTTCATTGGTCACTCTGCAGATGACATTAGGGAAAAAAAGGGGGGTCAGGAAAGGCATCTCTGAACTTGTGGAATGAGCATACAAAGCGTAGATTAATTAGGGATCAAAACCTCAGAGAAGAAGGAACTTCAAAAGGCAAGAGGAAACACATTTTTCTCGCCAAGACTCTTAGACAGAGGGGGAGGCCAGGGGACCTGCCGGAAGAATTGTCGAGGAGGTTGTTTGCGGGGATCGGTAGTTAGAGGCACACATGCTGTTGTTAATCAGGTTGCTGCAGCCTCTCTCTGTTGTGACAAAACAACCCAAAGACAAGATGGAAACTTCCTTTGGAAGTCCTTCTACACGGCTCCCAGGTGCTGTGTGGCAAATAGAACTTTCTAGGTTCTTCAGTAAATATAGCTAGATTCCTTCCTTCCTTCCTTCCTTCCTTCCTTCCTTCCTTCCTTCCTTCCTTCCTTCCTTCCTTCCTTCCTTTCCTTGGCTCTTTGAATATACGGTATATAGCTAGATGTCAACTTTCTGTTCTAACTTTCTAGTTTCTTCAATAAATATAGCTAGATTCCTTCCTTCCTTCCTTCCTTCCTTCCTTCCTTCCTTCCTTCCTTCCTTCGTTTCTTTCTTTCCTTGGCTCTTTGAATATATGGTACATAGCTAGATGTCAACTTTCTGTTCTAACTTTCTAGGCTCTTCAATAAATATAGCTACACTCCTTCCTTCTTTCTTTCTTCCTTCCATTCCCCCCCAAGATGTCCACTCTGGTCCTTCCCTGTCCAAAGCATTGGGCACTAATCTCTCCTTTCCAGACCCATCTATCTTGATTGGGCCTTGATACTTGGCATAACCACCAATGTTGGCCTGTCGCCCATTCTCATCCTCTTTCTGTGTTATTAGATGGGGGAGCCTCTAGAGTTCTCCCCATCCTATTATCCTTGGTGTCAGGCCTGGAAGCCATCTTTTGCATTGCACCTTCAGGCCTGCCACATTTACTGCTGTGGGAAAGTGGGAGCAGGGATTGTATGGAGCAAGGGTGAGGTATAGCCATAGTAACGTTCTTTCTCAGAGAGTCAAGGGCATCTGCACCTGGAGGGTTGGAACTGGGAGGCATCTCCAATTGGGACGGTTCTTTGATTGGGCCATGTGATGGACTTGTGGGTGCTGGAACTTTCTTTTGGGTGGGGAAAACCTGGAAACTTTCAGATGCGGGGTTTTCCCCGATGCGCCAATAGGACACCTCTAATAAAATGGAACTTTGAGGAACTTCAAGCTTCGGAGTCTTCTTTCGTTGGGTGTGTGTGTGTGTGTGTGTGTGTGTGTGTGTTACTTGGAATCCTGACACTTGGGTATAAATAGACAGGGGAAGACAAAACCCAGTTCATTAGTTAAACACGACACCTGAGTAGAGTCTCAAATGGTGCACCTAATCCTCAAAAAGGTAACCCAAGTAGCTATTGTCACCCATTGAGTCTTATATAAATTAGGTAGGGAACCTTTCAACCAAGGTGCCACCTTCCTGCTTTGTGAATCCCTACAGGGGAAAGTAAGTAGAAAGTAGAGACCAGGCTCTGTCATACAGCATTTGTCATTTGCCTTTGAGGATAAAAGTGCCTCCCCTCTGAATTGGGATGAAATTGTTGGGAATTATATGAAGTACAAAGCTGAAAAATTCTGGTACTTAATCTGATGATGGAGGGAGGGAGAGTGGAAGGGAGGGAGGGAGGGAGGGAGGGAGGGCGGTAAGAAGGTAGGAAGGTAGGAAGGAAGGAAGGTAGGTAGGAAGGAAGGAAGGTAGGTAGGAAGGAAGGTAAGAAAGAAGGAAGGTAGGTAGGAAGGAAGGTAAGAAGGAAGGAAGGTAGGAAGGAAGGAAGGTAGGAAGGAAGGAAGGTAGGAAGGAAGGTAGGAAGGTAGGAAGGAAGGTAGGAAGGAAGGAAGGAAGGAAGGAAGGTAGGAAGGAAGGAAGGAAGGTAGGTAGGAAGGAAGGTAGGTAGGAAGGAAGGTAAGAAGGAAGGAAGGTAGGAAGGAAGGAAGGAAGGAAGGTAGGAAGGTAGGAAGATAGGAAGGAAGGAAGGAAGGAAGGAAGGAAGGAAGGAAGGAAGGAAGGAAGGACTATTTCAATATGATTGATAAAAACAAGAGTGATTGATGAATGATTCCACTGGTTATGGAGACATTTGTAAGGCAATTTGTAAGAGGTGGTTTCTTTTTTTTTATTCTTCTTCTTTCTCTTAACACTGCTTAGTGAAAATACTGTTTTTTCTTTCCTCATAGTACTGCTTTGCTATACCTTTCTTTGGCAAGATCCACCATGAGCATAAATGACTTTCTTAGTCCTTTGGATATTGCGGCCGCAATCCAAGATTGTCAAGGTAAGATGACCTTGGGGTAAATAAATTAAGAGTTGCTTTACTAGCTCTGACCAAAAGCTCAGAGGCAGCCTAAGCCTGTTTTTCTGAGTCTTTGATTGAGAAATTTACAGAGTTGAATTTCCAGCATCTAGACACAGGACGGGTCTGGCCACGAAGTCATTATTACCCCACCAATTTAAAAGGTATCTTGCATTTTAAATGTATCTTGAGCCCTTCAAAATTGAGTGAGGCGGGCCTCTTAATTAATGTTTGTCCAAAATTATCTGTTGAATTGAGATGTTTCCATCATAGTTCTAGCATGGTTATCTGGCTAACAAGCAGGATTTCTAACTAATCATTTTGATTCTTAATAAAAGTTGAAGACAGTCTGTAGGATTAATTGATTAATCAGTAGTTGGCAAACCACATTGATGAAATCACTCAAAATCCACATTCCTTAATCCTTTGGCCCTTAATTTCTTATGCCTACAAAAAGAGACAATGGAATGTACACATAGACATCACATTCCATGCAGCAAAATATTAACTAGTAGAGAGTCATGAAGTGCCCATTAAGTGATCATGAGGTGTTCCTGAGGAAAGCATGCATCTGTAAACCAATCAATAGTTGACAAGTGTATTTTCTGTCCAATGAGCTTTTGCTATTCTGAGAAGTTTGACAATAAAAGGAAGCCCCGAACAATGTTCTGAGTTGGTGCCCTTCGGGGTACCTTCCATCCGGTGGCCTTCCCAGCACAACCTTACTCCTGTCTGCGTCTGCTTTTTCCACGTCACCAACATCTGGTGACCCCGACGTGATGCCCTCCTACTCATTGGGCCGGACGAGCCCAGGTGCACCACTGCGAACTTCGCTCTCAATTTTTCGTGACTATGGAGGGGGAACTGTCAGCTCCGCAGAAGGTTCATGCAACAAAGCTGCAGTAATGAAGTGACAGGAGTTAGTCTACGTAAATTAGAAAACTTAGTAGGTGAAATAGGTTGTCAATGTCCCTGGTATCCCGAGGCTGGAACTTGGGAATTAGGGGACTGGATAAAAATTGGAAAACAATTGCATATTTATTGTTGTAGAAACAATGCAGGGATATAATAGAGAAGATGGGGAATCATAAATTCGACTTCAAGGCACCCTCCTCCTCGCTCTAATCCCTCCCAGAGGAGGAATTCGCTCTCCCTCCTTATTTTCAACGAGCTTTACTGGCTGCAAATACATTGAGGCTAGTAGAACTAGTTCCCTTACTGCTCCAATATCAATTGTCTCTACAAAGGAGCCAATTGGAGCAGTTCGAGCAGGATTTCTAGAACAGGAATACGAAGTGCCAAGCCCGGCTAGGACGAAGTGAGCCCCACATCTGAGCGGGATCATGGGAAGCGGTAGCTCGCGGGTGGCCAGGGAAAACCCCCTAGGGGAGCTGTTGGGGGCCTGGGATGAAAAGGCAGGTGCCTGTCCTGGCCAGAATGAAAAAAAAAGAAAGCAAAACAGATATGTAGAGAAATGGGCTTTGCTGAAAGATGATGCAGGAAAATTAATTTGGCTATATAAAGGCACTTATATAGGGGTTGCCACAAAGAAGAGGGAGTCAAACTATTCTCCAAGGCTCCTGAGGGTAGAACAAAAAGCAATGGGTGGAAACTAATCAAGGAGTGAAGCAACCTGGAACTGAGGAGAAATTTCCTGACAGTTAGAACAATTAATCAGTGGAACAGAAGTTGCCTCCAGAAGTTGTGAATGCCCCAACACTGGAAGTCTTTAAGAAGATGTTGGATAGCCATCTGTCTGAAACGGTATAGGATTTCCTGCCTAGGCAGGGGGTTGGACTAGAAGACCTCCAAGGTCCCTTCCAAGTCTACTATTGTATTGTATTGTATAAAAGAAAAGGGAAAATGTTGTGGGTTTTTCTTTTTTTCCTCTTGTCTGTCTCTTTTTCTGTCTTCTATGCAACCACGTGGTTTGTTTGTTAAGATGTGTGCCTTCCCCAATTTAACTGAGATTCATGGCGGGAATGATTTTGTTTGTGAAACTCATGAGTTTTGTTATCTCCTCTTTGTCTGTGTGTGTATGTCTAAGTCTTTGTGTACCCTCAAGGTAATTGCAACTAAAATGTCTCCAATCCAAAAAGACAAGGATTCTAAATTGTTCAAAGAAAGAAAAGAGTATACTGGGAGAAATTGCCTTCGCTCAGTTTTTTGGGCCCAGAAAACTGAGCGAAGGGGGATGGGAATCTTTACTTTGTGACTGTTTGGCCAGCAGAAACAGAGTAAAGAGAATTTTTTTTCTTCCTTCCTTCCCTATAACTTAAAGTAACAACCCAGGAAATGTTTTAAATTCATTTGCAAGAAAAGTTTCATCCTTGCATTTATTGTGTGTCTAAATGATTTTACCTGTTCATTTCTTTCCTGAAGCATGTGAATCCAGACCCCATTTCTCATCTGTGATATCCCCATAATGTTTATCTGTTTTTCTGTTTAGTAACTGAGATTTTATTTTTCAAACTCTGCCTGCAAGCTATCTACCCCCCCCTCCACACCCCTTTACCTCTAATCCTCCAACAATGCCTTTTCTGTGGGGGAAGGAACCTTGTTCTCATGTCTTTTAGCCCTAGAAGATTGTACTCTTCTGGTGAGTATAGATTTTTTCCCTTTGGGGGGAGGAGGAGAGTGTTGCCTTGTGTGTGCATGTATGAAATGAAGGAAATTCCTACTAAAGGTTTGCCTTCAACCTGAGTAAAAAAAACCTCTGCACATTTATCTGGCCAAACTACTCTATTGGTCCTAAAGTAGAAACTTGGCTTCCAGAAGGCAGTTTTGATTAAGATTTTGTCAACAAAATTGCTGATTTCTGGCCACCATCCGATGGATCAAGAGCCCCAGCCAAATTGTTAATACTTACAAAGGAGCCACAAACGGCAGTGCAAGAATTGATGTAATTAATCAGGAAGACAAATATCTCTTTTCCAGGAGTTGTTATCTTAACGCCATCTCCATTGAAAGGTTCCTTGCCTGCTAATCTGCTGGTAAACAGGGAATTTTTGTAATCCCGGGGGTTGTAGATTCTGATTATGAAAGAGTCATAATGATACAATTTGAAACAAATATGCCCATGACTTTAAATAAGGAGGATTCTTGGGCGCAGCAAAAATTGGTTATCTGAATTGACTCAAGATCTTGCAGTTTATGGATTGCAAATAGCACCAGAAAAGCTACAAGTTAAAGAACCTTTTCTTTATTTAGGTCATAAGCTATTACAGACTTATTCACACCCATAAATTCCTCAATTAAAAATAGAGGATACATGGTCCTATGTTAAATTACAACAGCTTTTAGGTTCAGTTAACTGGTTACGCCCATATGTGGATCTTCCTACCAGTATTTATTTGATGCATTAAAACTAAGAAACAATGCATTAAAATTAGTCTGGGTGGATAGATGTCAGGACCTCCCCCAGGCATGAAGATGTTGTTTCATGGTATTTGTGCATGTATGTGTGTGTGTGTTGATATCCTTTAATAATAGAAAATGGAGCTCATTGGCTTATGTACAGCTCCCTGAAATAATTGTAATAACTGCTTTGCATGAAGAAAGAATGAAATGGGATTTTTGTATGTGAAATTAATAATTGCAATGCAAATGTGGGTATGTTGATGGTAAAAGTTGGTATGAATGTAGTTTTTAGCCTTTCATATAAAGAAACAGTAAGTTGCAAGGTTGTTTAATGGTATGTGTGTGTACGCATGTGAGTTATCATTTCCAAACCTGAAGAGAGGGTCAGATCCTCTAATAAAAGAAAATGAAGCTTGGTGGCTTGTGAGAAAAAAAAAGCTTCCTGAAATATTTATGACTGGTTGGCATGAGCAAGCATGAAGGTCTGATTGCAGTATGAATGTGAGCATGTGTCCCTGATGCCCCAGGGAGTGATAAGTGAAGAGATCCAGTTGCGTGAATTCCCCCCCCCCCTCTTCCTTCTGGTTCATTCTTTGGAGGGAAGCAGGAAAGGCGGGGAGAATGAATGTCTGTTCATTTTTACCATGAGTGTGTGTATACCTGTGAATGCCTCTGTGCATTCCCCCCCTCCTTCTTTCCCTCCTTCCTTTTGGGTCATTAATGGTGGCTGAAGTTTTTCTGTTCACTTTCAACGTTTATTTTTCCTCTCTCTTCTGAGAAATTTGGAGTAAACGGGTGATCTGCTCCTGCATTTTTACCTTTCATTGTTGTGTTCTTTCATCTGCATATAAGAGTTATGCAGTTACATTTTTTTGTCTGCTCTGAATACAATTTTGATTTTTTTCTCCTGAAAATATCCTCATGTTCCAATGGATATTTCATTTGGGCTACTCCGCAAAAAGGAGAGGCCACAAAACATGTTATAAATCATTGTATTAGGACATTTGCTGTTATGGGCCTACCCTCTACTTTAAAAACAGATAATGGTCCAGCATATTGTAGTACACCTTTTGCTGAATTTTGTGAGAAATGGCAAGTTAAACACTTTTTTGGCATTCCCTATAATTCCACAGGGCAGGCTATTGTAGAACGAACTAATCATACCCTAAAATAGCTTTGGAAAAACATAAAAAAACAGGGGGAAATCCCGTAGGCCTTCCTGGGAAACAGGAATGGCTGAACAAAGTTCTATTCACACTAAATCATCTTAATATAAAAAATTTATCTACTTCAGTGGATAATCACTTTGGCCATAGAACGAGTCACCCTCAGCCAAAAGTAATGTATAGATTGTTATCTAATCCTGAATGGCATGGTCCGGTTCCTCTGTTAACATGGGGACGAGGATATGCTGCTGTGTTTGCTCCAACAGGACCTGTGTGGATTCCAGCTTGGTGTGTAAAACCTTAGAGGGATTGAAAAATATACCCACTTCTCCCTCAGTCTGCAGATTCCTCAAACGGATCGAGACTGGGCATCTCGGAAGAAACATAAGCCAACTTGGGGGCAGAATTAAGACTTTGTCTGATCAAGCCAGTCAATTGTTACAAGATCAAAATGTGGAGCCAACGCCAGAGAACTTATTAGTGGCTGCTTGTTCTTGCCTAAATGCAAACTCTCTCACTATTGTAGTGTGTCTATTTTTTACATGTCTTTTCCCTCCAACTTTGGCAACGCTATCCCCACAGGACGGCATTCCAGAACAAGGACTTTGGGACCAAAATCGCTTTCTGTGGGATGTTCAAAATGTTTCAAGAATAGTTAACAGAACTGACAGTTGGATTTGTATGCATGTTCCTACACACACAAAAGGAGGACTCGTGGTACATGCGGTGCCTTTTAACAAAACTGGCTGGATACAACATCCTTGGATAAGATGGAATACTGGAAAAAGAACATACTAGCTATACAACTTTAGCGATTGGAAGTAGTATTCAGGAGAAGGCAGCATATTGTTGGGAATATACTAATACCACTAGCAATAAGAATACTTTGTATGTAGGAAAATATTGTGACAAAACATTTGTGTTAAACAACCCCATATCAAACCTTTGTTTAACATCTTACAAATTATCCTGAATTTGGCTATACAAATCAACTCATGGGAGGTTGTCCGATAGCACAGGGGTGTCCTACTATATTACAAAGCATTGAAACAAATGGTTTACACTTATGCAATTTAGTAAGAGCTATGGTTAAACAATTGGTATCAGAAAATAACCATACCACAAATACATTAGATAACATCTGGATGTTATGTGGAAGAAGAGCGTATCAACGTATTCCTGCATGGTGGTCTGGTCGATGTATATTAGGATATATTGCTCTCTCTATTATAATAACAGATCGTCCACCAAAGGGAAGACTGAGAAATCGCAGAGAATCGTGTTAATTTGTTGCTGTTGCTGCATTCAATGTGTACCTACATTAATAACAATCTTTTGGCCCAGAATTCAACCTCAGAGACGCGCCGAAATGTATCCGTGCAAACTGTTAAAACAAAATGAATTAAAATCAAAGAAAGGAGGAAATGTAGGATTGATTGATTAATCAGTAGTTGGCAAACCACATTGATGAAATCAGTCAAAATCCACATTCCTTCCTTCTTAATCCTTTGGCGTCCGCGTCTGCTTTTTCTATGTCACCAACAACAGTCGGCTTCTACCCATGTCCAAATGTGGACTAGGACACACACACACCATAGACTTGGCTTTCTTTTTTAAAATTGTCAGTCCATGTTTTGGATTTTGTGTGTGTGTGGTTGTCATCGATGGGATTGGATTTAGCATGTTGGAAGAAGTGTGTCTGTGCAAACAGAGTCTACTTTTTATTGCACATAGAGGTTTTATAAACCGAGCATCTTTAGTAAAAATTCATCAGTGGAAGCTTTTAAGAAGTGACTGGACAACCATTTGTCTGAATTGTTATAGGGTCTCCTGCTTGAGCAGGGACTAGAAGACCTCCAAGGTCCCTTCCAACTCTGTTATTCTCTTATTTTAGATATAAGCCCACGATGGCAGAAAGGAGGAAGAAGAGGATAAGTTATCCTCCTTTCTCAAAAGTTCTATCTCACAGTAGTCCTTTTTTCTCCTTTGTCTTTTCCTCCTAGCTCCAGATAGTTTCAACTACAGAAAATTCTTCCAGCTTACTGGGATGTCCCAAAAGAGCAACAACCAAATCAAGGACATTTTCAAAATCTTAGACCGCAATCAAAGTGGATTTATTGAAGAAGACGAGTTAAGGTAAGGAAGCTCCACAATGTTCTTCTCTTTCTTTAAATATATTGTGAGTACTGTGGGTACAATCCTCGTTGTCTTTACTTGGGGGGCGTGGAGCCCAAATAAAGTCTGAAAATAAAATAAAGTAATAAAATAAAGTAAAGTAAAGTAAAATAAAATAAAATAAAATAACAAAATAAAATAAATAAAATTAAAAAATAATATAATATAAAATAATGAAATAATGAAATAATAAAATAAAATAATAAAATAATAAAATGAAATAAATAAAAAATAAAATAAAATAATAATATAAAATAATAATAAAATAAAATAATAAAAAATAAATAATAAAATAATAAAAAAATAATAAAATAATAAAATAATATAATAAAATAAAATCCTTCCTGATAGGATTGTCTGCAATGCAGGTCTCCGGTTTCTCGTTCAAAATTGCATCTACACAGTGAGAAAACTTTTGGTATAAAAGGCAAACATCTTTGAATTTTAAAAGCTTTTTACGCATGTAAGAATATTTCTTGAACTCCTGGCTCCACCCACATGGCTATACTAACGTCTCTCATCATATATCTCATTATATCAAAATAAGACATTGATAAAAGACTTAGTGGAAAGCCAAGTAAAAAGACAAAATGCCAAATGTTTGGCAACTTTAAGTGGTGTGGACTTCAACTCCCAGAATTCCCCAGCCA
This sequence comes from Natrix helvetica, assembly GCF_964273705.1. Classification (NCBI taxonomy): domain Eukaryota; kingdom Metazoa; phylum Chordata; class Lepidosauria; order Squamata; family Natricidae; genus Natrix; species Natrix helvetica. Next base: position 5,185,068 of record NC_138557.1, read on the forward strand.
GCATGGAATTCTGGGAATCGAAGTCCACACAGCTTAAAGTTGCCACGGTAGAGAAACATTGAGCTAGAGTTTTGTCTGGCACCCATTACTTACCAACTCGGCTCAAAAGAATATCCGCACTTGACATTGCTTTTCTTCTCCTCTCTCTAGATACTTCCTCCAGAGATTTCAGCCCGAGGCTCGCCTCTTAACAGGGACAGAAATCGAAAAATTTCTGGCAGGAGGAGACCACGATGGAGATGGGAAAGTTGGGGCTGAAGGTATGAGTTGGTTGACTCGTTCGGGCACACAATTTATTGTTGACTATACATTTTGTGCAAGTCAACCATGATCTCCATCAAGAGTTTAGAACTTCTGGATATGAAAGTGGTACAGTAGTTCTACTTCAACTCTTCTATTGGAGAGTTTTTTCCCACTCAAAAACCTTCCAACTGCTTTTCCTTTTATTACAGAATTCCAGGAGATGGTAGTGTCCTAAAGAAGACCAGAAATGGCTTGCGTGATGGAAGAACTTCTGCTGCCCCAAAAGAGTTCTCTTGAAACTTCCAAACCCAAGGATCCTTTGTTATGCTTTGCCTCCTATTCAGTGGTGTGCTACTACAGGTAGTCCTCAAGATACGACCGTAACAGAGCCTGCCATAACAGGTTGTGACAGTTGTTAGTTGAAGCTTATCCCATATCCCTGCTCTGGTCCTCCCAAGCCCCCCCCCCACCGCCCCCAAGTCATTCCATGCTCCCCCTTCCCAACTCTTGGGTCTCCATGGAGTGGGATGGAGGGGAGAGAGGCAGAGGTGTAGGCAGCATCCCTGTGGTTGGTCATAAGGATGAATGACCACAGAGGCATTGCAGCCGTTGTAACTTTGAAACAGATTTGTATGTCATTTGGGACCCTCTGCTGCACCTTTGAACATGTCGTATCTCGAGGACTTCCTGTCCAATTTCCAAACGTTAATTCACTCAAGCCACCGAATAAAGATAATTTCAGAGTCATTGTCTCTGTGGTACGACGGATAGAACAGCGACAGTTCATTTAGTGACAGTTGAAAGTTACAACAGCATTGGAAAAAAGTGATTTATGACCCTTTTTTACACTTACAACTGTTGTAGCATCCCCATGGTCATGTGATCAAAATTTGGGCGCTTGGCAACTGACTCGTATTTATGACGGTTGCAGTGTCCCAGGGTCATGGGATCCTTTTTTGGCGACCTTATGACGAGCGAGGTCAACAGGGAAGCCAGATTGACTGAACACGACTGTGTTACACTGCAATTTAACAACTGCTATGATTCACTTAGCAACCACGGCAAGGTTGTAAAATGGATCAAAACTCACTTAACCACTGCTTTGCTTAGCCACAGAAATTTTGGGCTCATTTATGGTCATTAGGTGGAGGATTACTGTAGACCATGCATAATAAGCAAATCCGGGAAGCGGTAAATAACCAATGAATGAAACTGTAATCTTCTTACGCAAACAGTATAAAAATCTGATTTAAAAAACCTATCTTTCGCATTTGCAATTGTCAGCAGCAACAATTTTGCCTTTTCGCAGAAATAAACATGTTTGAATCCCACTTTCTTCGACTCCGTTCTTTTTTTAAAATATATTTTACTGAAACTTTATCGAAGTCCCATCAACAATGCAAATAGTAAATGAAAACAAATATAGTAAGGAAATGGGGCAATGCTCGTCTGCTGAACCTCTGCTAGTTGGTGACGGAAAAAGGCAGAAGCCCTAGTAGTTTATAGCACACCATTAACTCCTATTATTGCAAAGACGATTAAATTAACTTCCTTGATTATCGGAAAGGGTTTGTTCGTTTATTTATTGTTGACTGGGAACCCCTTATAAATTTTCTGCATGAAATAGGGAAAAAATGCATTAATCAGCTGTGACTGATGAATATTTGTAAACAATGATAAAAGCTCAAAAATAAGCTTTTAAAATAATTTCATAAATTCTCCAATCGTACTTGCTGCAGAGGAAATTGGAAGTTTTCTTCCTCGCAATGCTTTTGCTTCTTTTTCTTTCTTCCTCTTTTTCTTCTTCCTTCCTTCCACATTTCCTTCCTATCTTTTTTCTTTTTCTTTCCTCCTCCCTCCCTCCCTTTCATTTTTTCTTCTTCCTTCCTTCTTTTTTCTTTCCACCTTGCTTCCTCCCTCCCTCCTTTCTTTTTTCTTCCTTCCTCCTTTTTTCTTTCCTCCTTGCTTCCTCCCTCCCTTCCTCCTTTCTTTCTTTCTTTCTTTCTTTCTTTCTTTTTTATTCTTCCTTTTTGTTTCCTCCTTGCTTCCTCCCTCCCTTCTCTCTTTTTTCTTCCTTCCTTCCTTTTTTCCCTTCCTCCAGCCCTCCATTCCTTTCTTTCCCTCTTCTTCTTTCTTTCTTTCTTTCTTTCTTTCTTTCTTTCTTTCTTTCTTTCTTTCTTTCTTCTCTCTCTCTCTCTCTCTCTCCCTTCCTTCTTCTTCTTCTTCTTTCTTTCTTTCTCTTCCTTCCTTCTTTCTTCTTTCTTTCTTCTTTCTTTCTCTCTTCTTTCTTTCTTCTTTCTTTCTTTCTTCTTTCTTTCTTCTCCTCCTCTCCTTCCCGACCTCTCTCCCTCCTTCGCCTAAGTTCTTATGTCCACCTTAAAACTCTTAATAAACTTCATTCATGGCAAAACCAGTGCAGAACTGGGCGGCCCAGGCCTTCCTTCCCTTCCCTTCCCTTCCCTTTCCTCTTCCAGAGCAGTCCCGAGGCGACCGCATCCTCCCGCTTCCCTTCGTCGCCCGTTCCGGCCTCGGCCTGCCTGCTGCAGACGCCCCCCTCTCGCCCGGGCTGGGCACAGCGCGCGCAGCGGCAGGGCGAGCCAGGCGAGGCCGGGGCTCGGGGCGGCGGGGCAGGCCGCAGCCGAGGAAAGCGGACGAGGAGGAAGCGAGGGCTGCTCTGCTCCGCCCCCTCCGGCAGGATGGCCTCGGCGACGGCGACAGAATCGGGGGCCGGGTCGGAGAAGCTGCTGGCGCCGTCCCTGCTCGGCTTCTTCGTGTACAACCCGCGGCTGGGCCCGCGAGAGGGCGAGGTGGGCGGGCGAGAGAACGAGAGCCGGGGACCCTCCAGTCAGGACGGGCGGGCGGGGGAGACGGAGGGCCGGCCGGGCCTTCCTCGGCGGGGGCGGCTCTGACGGCCAAGTTCAGCGGAGGGACGGAACGAAGGGGCGGCCTTTTCTCTCAGGACAGGCCGAGGCCCAACCGGGAGGGAGGGAGGGAAGGCCTGCATGACTGTATGGGGTGTGTGAATGCACAATTGGGGTTGTGGGGGGAGGTTGTTGTTTTGTGGTTGTGTGTAACAAACTGGAAAGACGTAGATGGGGGGGGTGCTTGTTGTACGGGGACTATTTGCACAATTGCCATAAAAGGTTGTCATAGGCAAGGCCAGGGGTCCCCCAAACTTGGCCACTTTAAGACTTGTGGACTTCAACTCCCAGAATTCTCCAGCCAGCAGAGCTGGCTGGAGAATTCTGGGAGTTGAAGTCCACAAGCCTTAAAGTGGCCAAGTTTGAAGACCTCTGGTCAAAGGCTATGCTTTCCCCAATTGCAATGGACAGCTGGGAAGGTTGGACCGTAATATGGCCACGGTTAAGGGCTTTGAGGTGAAGGCCATCCATCTGAACGGGGCAAGCAAACCAGGGAAGGCGTGCTAGATGCACATTTGAAAAAAAAGAAAAATCCCTTCCCACAGTCGTGAAATGCGTCATAAGCCAATAAATCCATCCGAACTAGAGATGTAGTGGAGAATTTGCCTTCATTAGGCCAGACAGCATCCTAAAAAGCAGAGACATCAGCCTGCAGTCAACAGTCAAGGCTGTGGTTTTCCCCGTTGCAATGGATGGCTGTGAAGGTTGGACCATGAGGAAGGCTGAGCGCCAAAGAATGGAGGTCTTTGAACTCTGGTGCTGGAGAAGACTCCTGCATTGAGTCCCTTGGACTGCAAGGCGATCCAACCGGTCAGTCCTAGAGGAGATCAACCCTGGCTGCTCTTGAGAAGGCCAGATCCTGAAGAGGAAACTCAAAGACTTTGGCCACCTGATGAGAAGGAAGGACTCCCTGGAGAAGAGCCTCATGCTGGGAACGATGGAGGGCAAAAGAAGAAAGGAATGGCAGAGAAAGAGGTGGCTGGATGGAGTCCCCAAAGCAGTTGGTGTGAGCTTATATGGACTCCAGAGGATGGTAGAGGACAGGAAGGCCTGGAGGAACGTTGTCCATGGGATCACATTGGGTCAGACACAACTTCACAACTAACAACAAAGGAATGCTCCATCATTGGAGGCTTTTAAGAAGAGACTGAACAGACACCTGCCCAGGATGATAGAGGACCCTCTGTAAAGCGTTTTATAGTCAGCATATCTCCACCAACAATCTGGGTCCTCATTTTACCATCCTCAGAAGGATGGAAGGCTGAGTCAAGAGCAATAGCATTTAGACTTATAGGCCGCTTTACAGTGCTTTACAGCCCTCTCTAAGCGGTTTCCAGAGTCAGCCTCTTGCCCCCAACAATCTGGGTCCTCATTTTACCCACCTTGGAAGGATGGAAGGCTGAGTCAACCTTAAGCCTGGTGGGATTCGAACTGCCAAATTGCAGGCAGCCGGCAGTCAGTAGAAGTGACTTATGACTGTTTCTCAGACTGTGGTATCATCTCTATTCTCACAAGATCAAAATTCAGATTCTTAGCCACTGTCTCGCATAGCAGCAGAAATTTTGGGCTCCATTGTGGTCGTAAGTCAAGGACTACCTGCATAGGGTCTCCTGCCTAAGCAAGGGGTTGGGCTAGAAGACCTCCCAGGTCCCTTACACTTTTTCACACACTATACCTTTTCCCCTAAGATACACGTAACTTACATGCATGTACATATTGCATACATGTACATAGACACATCTATTCTTTTTCTGTGTCTGCATACATGCAAGTTCCTTCTTTTTCACAAAAAAACCTAATAGATATATTTCAGAATGTTTACATTTTAGCACCATGCATCTTTTAAGGACCCTATTCATAGACTTGTGAATTAATTTAAAATAGCTTAATATGTAAAATGCAATAAGTTGTGAAGGCCTTGTATTTAAAGGTGCTGCGCTGATGTATTTAAAATAATGAATTAGGTGTTTCGTTTCTAACTCCAGGAAGAAAAAAAGATCCTCTTCTATTACCCAAATGAAGCAGAGAAAAATGAAAAAATCAGAAATGTTGGATTATGTGAGGCCATTGTTCAGTTTACAAGGTATCACACTCCTTAGGTCTGCATGTCTAGTATTTCATTTATTTGGAAACAATTAAACTTCCTTGGCTCTTTCCAGATTAAAAAAAAAGACTGCCCATTTGATGGTGATCGGATTAGACCTTTGAAATGTGTGGACTTCAACTCCCAGAATTCCCCAGTCAGCACTGGGGACAGTAGCTAAGACTGTCCAACTTTGTAATTGTCTCAATTACACTTTCCATGACTTGACCATGAAATTGTTCATTCTTGGTTCATACAATATTTTTTTTCACACGTTAACATCCCCCAAGTAGGCATTTGTGAAAAGCGTGGGTAGGACCAGTGGCATGAACCTTGGCCAAAAATATTAAATTGTCTCATTTCTGTAATGACGACATAACTCATGTCCTCCTGATGTTCTTGAGGCTTGTTATTGATGCTTCCGATCCCGTATTTCACCCAAGACAATGTACCTACTTTCTTTTTTTCTGATTTGTTTTGTTTCCCCCCCCCCCCCCAAAAAAAACCCTGTGAAAAACAGAGGCTAGAAGAATTACTAAAATTGCCCTTTGAGTTTCTTGGCTAATTAAGGTTTAAGCTAAATTTCTCCGGTTCCATCTTGATTTGTTTACATATTACTTAAGCGAGGAGGTCAGACAACATGGGGGAATTAATAGTTCTTCCTTTATGGGGAAAATCAAAACAATAATGGATTATGTAATGTTCCCCTGGTCTGATGACTATTTAAACTGCTAATTCATAAAATATTTCTTCTTCTTAGGACCTTCAGTCCTACAAAACCTGCAAAATCACTACATACCCAGAAAAACAGACAGTTCTTCAACGAACCAGAAGAAAACTTCTGGATGGTTATGGTACTTATTTATCTACTCACATTTGCATGCTTTCAAATTGTTAGTGGTACCTATTTATCTACTCGCATTTGCATGCTGTCTATATAAATGCATGATGCTGTCCTTTTAGGCATTTGTTTCAGTAATTTTTTTAAATGTCCTTTCAGATTTTTATACCTTTTACTTTACGCTGAAAATGTCTCTGGAATAGTTTACAGATGAATAATTGAACCTTCCATGCTATCAGTCTGTACTCCAGTGGGGGGTAGATAGGAGAGGCAAAGAAATAAAAAAAGGCCACATTTTTAAGCTATGATTGTTAGAATTGGTGGTTGCAGTGAAACAAATTCAGGAGTCTGGTGGAATAACTGTTGTTATTCCAGTTTGATCAGAATTTGTAGGAGAAGAAATGGTGCCATCTGAAGGCGGAGTCAAAAGAGGAATCAACCTAGTATCCCTATGTAGCCACAAATGAATCCCATTGACCCTTATCCGGAGCCAACAAAGTGCTCAGCTCATTAGCATTTGCCTGCTGCTCTCCAAAGTTTCTCAAAAGAGCTTACAGGAGCTAAAACAGAATTTTAAAATAAAATTGCTTAAACGAACTGTTATGTACCATTTTCAAGGTCGTACGGAATCCAGTGATAGAAAAACACAAAGATGGCAAAACAGTTGTTGAATACCAGGAAGAAGAGCTGCTGGTAAGAATGAACTGTCTCCTGCTTGAGCCGGGGGTGGTGCTGGTGGTTGTTGGACTAGATGACCTACAAGGTCCCTTCCAACTCTGTAAATCTGTTAATCGGTTTGAATGCATTCTCAGTCAAGATGTCTGCCTTTGTGGTAATGACTTTCTGATTCTGGATCTCTTACAGGACAAAGTTTATAGCTCGGTGTTACAGCAATGTTACAACATGTATAAGGTAAGCTTCACTATAATATTTGTTTATTAAGCTTAGAGTGGGTAAAGCAGCCTTTATTTCCCTAAAGTAAAATGGAATACTTTGCTCCCATTAGCCTTCAGAAATATACAGTGTTTGTCATCTGTTATAAACTTTATGCAGATAAACTCCTAAGTGATAAAGGGAAAGTTTCCTCCTTACATGCGTGATAGTCGTTCCCGACTCTAGGGGGCGGTGCTTATCTCCATTTCAAAGCCGGAGAGCCAGCGCTGTCTGAAGACGTCTCCGTGGTCATGTGGCCGGCATGACTAAAGTCCGACGGCACAACCACCAAAGGTGGTTCCTATTTTTCTACTCGCATTTTTCGCATCGGTTCAGTGTTTACATCTAGCAAAACAAGCTATTAGTGATGATTTAATTAACCCATTGGGTTTTTTTTCCCCTTGAAAATCATGATTAGCTTTTTAATGGCACATTCCGAAAAGCCATGGAAGATGGAGGCGTCCGGGTTCTGAAAGAAAGACTGGAGAAATTCTTCCATCGGGTAAGACATTTTCCCTCTTTTTATCTGAATAACAAGTGGATGTTTAAGGTGTTAGTACTTCTACTAGAGAAATATATAAGGGATTGCCGATAGAAGAGAATATTTGTAGCTCAGGTTTGAAATGTCAGAATCCTGGTGCTCTCTGAGATTGGTGGTTTTCTGGCAGACGTTTCATGACCCAACTAGGGAACATCATCAGTGCTAGTTGGCTCATGAAACTTCAGCAAGAAAGCAGCCCAGCTTAGAGGGCACCAAGGACTCCACAGTCATCGTCCTCCTCTTCCTCCTCCTCCTCCTCCACAAACCCCACTCCTTCTGGCACTGATAAGGTTACCTAGTTAGGTCATAAAACATCTTCAAGAAAACAACCACGCTCAGAGAATGCCCAGGACTCCACATAATGGGTTAGGAAGAAAGGAAGGAAGGAAGGAAGGAAGGAAGGAAGGAAGGAAGGAAGGGAGAGAAGGAAGGGAAGGAAGGAAGGGAAGGAAGGAAGGAAAGGAGAGAAGGAAGGAAGGAAGGAAGGAAGGAAGGAAGGAAGGAAGGAAGGAAGGAAGGAAGGAAGGAAGGAAGGAAGGAAGGAAGGAAGGAAGGAAGGAAGGAAGGAAAGGAAAGAAGGAAGGAAGGAAAGGAGAGAAGGAAGGAAGGAAGGAAGGGAAGGAAGGAAGGAAGGAAAGGAAAGAAGGAAGGAAGGAAAGGAGGGAAGGAAGGAAGGAAAGGAAAGAAGGAAGGAAGGAAAGGAGAGAAGGAAGGGAAGGAAGGAAGGAAGGGAAGGAAGGAAAGGAAGGAAGGAAGGAAGGAAGGAAGGAAGGAAGGAAGGAAAGGAGAGAAGGAAGGAAGGAAGGAAGGAAAGGAGGGAAGGAAGGAAGGAAGGAAAGGAAGGAAGGAAAGGAGAGAAGGAAGGGAAGGAAGGAAGGGAAGGAAGGAAGGGAAGGAAGGAAGGAAAGGAAGGAAGGAAGGAAAGGAAAGAAGGAAGGAAGGAAAGGAGAGAAGAAAGGAAGGAAGGAAAGGAGAGAAGGAAGGAAGGGAGAGAAGGAAGGGAAGGAAGGAAGGGAAGGAAGGAAAGGAAGGAAGGAAGGAAGGAAAGGAGAGAAGGAAGGAAGGAAGGAAAGGAAGGAAGGAAAGGAGAGAAGGAAGGAAGGGAAGGAAGGAAAGGAGAGAAGGAAGGAAGGAAGGAAGGAAGGAAGGAAGGAAGGAAGGAAGGAAGGAAGGAAGGAAGGAAGGAAGGAAAATTTAGAACCCTGGCGAGATTCTATAGTAAGACAAGTGATAATATCCACTAGATTTTTTAAAAAATTGATCTTAGCGCTTACTTTCTCCTGTAACTGTTTAGCGGAAGAACGTTTATCAACTGATTATGTGTCATCAAGTCAGTGTCGACTTTTAGCGGCCACCTAGATACATTTTCCCCATGACGATCTGTCCCTTATCGGGTCCTTCAGCTCTTCCGACGCTGCTCCCCCACCCCACCACCACCACCGTAACGGAGTCCTTCCACCTCGTTGCTGATTGTCCTCTTCTCAGGACCCTTCCCTTCCTCTTTGTGTTCCAGTACTTGCAAACGCTTCACTTGCAGTCCTGCGACCTGCTGGACGTCTTCTGCGGCATCAGCTTCTTCCCGCTAGATAAGATGACCTACTTGAAGATCCAGTCGTTCATCAACAAGATGGAGGAGAGCTTAAGTCTCGTCAAGTACACGGCCTTCCTGTACAACGATCAGCTGATCTGGTGAGCCCCGGAACGCTTCGGAGGAGCACCAGTCAGACGGCTATCCCGGTGGAATGTGGCATACACGCATCAACATAAACTACATAAACAGAACTCTGCTTATGTAGTTCTAGGCTGCATCAACAGAGGGATAGAATCAAGATCACGTGAAGGGTTAATACCCATTTATAAGGCCTTGGGAAGGCCACACTTGGAATACGGCATTCAGTTTTGGTCACCACGATGTAACAAAAGATGTGGAGACTAGAAAGAGTGCAGAGAAGAGCAACAAAGAGGATTAGGGGCCTGGAGACTAAAACATATGAAGAACGGGTGTGCTTTGGAGAATAGTTTGACTCCCTCTTCTTTGTGGCAGCCCCTGAGATATTGGAACACTGCTATCATGTCTCCCCTAGTCCTTCTTTCTCTTAAGCTAAACATACCCAGTTCCTGCAACCGTTCTTCATATGTTTTAGTCTCCAGTCCCCTAATCATCTTTGTTGCTCTTCTCTGCACTCTTTCTAGAGTCTCCACATCTTTTTTACATCGTGGAGACCAGAACTGAATGCCGTATTCCAAGTGTGGCCTTACCAAGGCATTATAAAGTGGCATTAACCCTTCACGTGATCTTGATTCTATCCCTCTGTTGATGCAGCCTAGAACTGGGTTGGCTTTTTTGGCAGCTGCTGCACACGGCTGGCTCCTATTTAAATGGTTGTCCACTAGGACTCCAAGATCCCTTTCACCGTTACTACTACTGAGCAAGGTATCACCTATACTGTACCTGTGCATTCCGTTTTTGTTGCCTAAATGTAGAGCAGTTTTTGAGCACGGGACTAGCTGAACAGCAGCCATCATTCTGGACATAAGGACGTCATTGTGCCAACTGCAGGCCAGGAGGAGAGAAAGGATGAAACATTTGTTTTTAATCCAATCCTCAGCCTCCCAGAATCTTAGATTTCGTTTCCCCCCCCCCCCAAACTTGGAAGAACAACTTCAGTTGTGAAAGAAAGAAAGTCCATGCCTAACATTGAACAGTAGCTGAGTCCCCCCCCCCTCTTTTCTTTGACCTCACACAGAAAAAATGTTGGGTTTCAAACAGAAACAAAAGGGGACTGACTGCAGCTTGTAACCGAAACCAAAAAGGCTTCTCTTCAGCTGTGTTTGCTCTCAGGGTGTTTATTGACACGGCACAGCTGCCAGGTGCCTCCAGTTTCACTTTTCAGAGCAAGCGCTCAAAAGGTTTCCTATTCAGAAGTGATGAAGGAGCCGAGAGAAGAGGCTTAGATAAAAACCGACGGAGAGAACCCTGCCTAAAATAATTACTGATTTGAATGGGATTCTGTAGAGACTCCTCCAGGTTTTAATGCGGTATAAAGCGTTGACTTCAGGATGGAGGGATGCATTTTACTTTAGTTCTGCACATTGACCAGTTAAATAGGTACCACTAGCAGTTCGAAAGCAGGCAAATGCGAGTAGATAAATAAGTACTAGCAGTTTGAAAGCATGCACATGCGAGTAGATAAATAGGTACCACTAGCAGTTCGAAAGCATGCAAATGCGAGTAGATAAATAGGTACCACTAGCAGTTCAAAAGCATGCAAATGCGAGTAGATAAATAGGTACCACTAGCAATTCGAAAGCATGCGAATGCGAGTAGATAAATAAGTACCACTTTGGTGGAAAGATAACAGTATTATCATTGGCGTATAGCCAATGACCACAGAAATGTCTTCAGACAACCCAGGCTCCTGAGAAAGCCGAGAAAGGAAGATAAGCACCATGCCCTAAAAACATGATTGGACAGATGTAACATTTTACCTTTTTTAACTTCAACAGGAGTGGATTGGAACAAGAGGACATGAGGATTTTGTACAAATATCTCACCACCTCTCTCTTTCCAAGACACATGGAACCTGAGGTGAGCTGGGTGTCCGGTCTCTCCCCCCCCCCCCCCCCCCCCCCGCTTTCCCCCGGAACATGCAGTAACCCTTGTTTAAATGAGGCTTGTTTAAAGAGAAGCAAGCCTCATTTGCTTTAAAGAAAAACAACCTCATTTTTTTCCTCGACTGTCTCTTCCGTTTCAGTTGGCCGGAAGAGATTCCCCCATCCATATAGAAATATCCAGAAATCTGCAACACTATGGAAGGTAGGCATTCCTTCTCTCTTCTGTCTTTGCATGCCCAATGGAGTGTTCGGTCTGAGGGTCCCTGGTCCTGCTTGTGCCCCTTCCCACCACACCAGCACCAGCTGCTGAGAACTGGCGGCCTTGGTTTCCGCCATTTTGAAACAGCGAAAGAACCTAATACAAGGCTCGGAAAACGTAAACCTCCTTAAATGGACAATAACAAAGTCCTCCGCAAACAGGAGAAAATTGAAAGTCCTGGCTTCTCCCCATAGATACGGCCTTTCCAATTTGGCTCACTGGCTAAGAAGCTGAACCTGTGGATCACAAGTTTGGCGGTTCAGCAGTTCGAATCCCTAGCACTGTGTAACGGAATGAGCTCCCGTTACTTGCCCCAGCTTCTGCCAACTGAAAGCACGTTAAAAAATGCAAGTAGAAAAATAGGAACCACCTCTGGTGGGAAGGGAACAGCGTTCCGTGAGCCTTCGGCATCGAGTCATGCTGGCCACATGACCACGGAGACGTCTTCGGACAGCGCTGGCTCTTCGGCTTTGAAACAGAGATGAGCACTGCCCCCTAGAGTCAGGAATGACTAGCACATATGTGCAAGGGGAACCTTTTGCTTTTATCTTTATTCACCCTCATGCCAAGTGACATCCGCAGCTACTAAAGATTGGCTGTCTTCAAGTCTGCTTTGCTTAATCTGCTATTACCCAGTTTCCCCGAAAATAAGACCTAACCAAGCATGATTTTTAGGGACGCTCGAAATATAAGTCCTACCTCAAAATAAATCCGCAGTTAAAATTGTCAGCCAGATGGATGCATGTAGTGCCATATTTCTCCCAAAATAAGACCTAGCCAGAAAATAGATTTGCTATGACAGATCTAGACAACATACTAAAAGCAGAGATATCACCCTGCCAACAACAGTGTGTATAGTCAAGGCTGTGATTTTTCCCCGTTGCAATGGATGGCTGTGAAGGTTGGACCATAAGAAAGGCTGAGCGCCAAAGAATGGCGGCCTTTGAACTCTGGTGCTGGAGAAGACTCCTGCATTGAGTCCCTTGGACTGCAAGGCCATCCAACCGGTCAGTCCTAGAGAAGTTCCACCCTGACTGCTCTTGAGAAGGCCAGATCCTGAAGAGGAAACTCAAAGACTTTGGCCACCTAATGAGAAGGAAGAAGGACTCCCTGGAGAAGAGCCTCATGCTGGGCAGAAGAAGGGATGGCAGAGAAGGAGGTGGCTGGATGGAGTCACCGAAGCAGTCGGCGTGAGCTTCAATGGACTCCAGAGGACAGGAAGGCCTGGAGGAACGTTGTCCATGCGGCCACGATGGGTCGGACACGACTTCGCAACTAACAACAACAACAAATCAGAAAATGAGCCCTAATGCATCTTTTGGAGTAAAAATTAATATAAGACCCAGTCTTATCTTTGGGAAAACACTATATTTATCCACAACTGATGTATGTTGAAAGCAAAGGAATGGAGAAGTAATCCATTTGGGAATCAGGTCTATAAAACAAAGCTGGATTTCTTGGGTTAGAAAGCTATAAATCTGGTATTTTCCAATTTGGACCCATGTCTTAAGAGTCGCCGGTGGAAAAGATCCTATCTTTGCTTTTTTAGGTTCCTTACTGGACCTCTGAACCTGAATGACCCCGATGCAAAATGCAGGTTCCCCAAAATATTTGTGAACACGGAGGGTGCTTACGAGGAGCTCCATTTGATGGTGTATAAGGTAACCTCCTCAATTCTCTTTAAGAGGTGGTGTTGATCCTCCAGAGAATTCAGTAATTCGGATGGAAAGGGACTGTGCCCCAGACCTCTGTTTCTAAAACTTTACAACTCGTAAGATAACGTGAACTTCAACCCCCCAAGAATGGAATCGCTGGGGAATTCTGGGAGTTGAAGTCCACAGGTCTTAAAAGTTGCCAAGGTTCGACGCCTTTGGCTTAGATCAGTGTTTCTCAACCTTGGCGACTTTAAGTCCTGTAGACTTCAACTCCCAGAATCCCCCAGGTTGGGGAATTCTGGGAGTTGAAGTCCACAGGACTGAAAGTCGCCAAGGTTGAGAAACACTGGCTTAGGTGATGAATTCTTATGGCAATTATGGTGAATCTGAGATGAGGGTCCTATGCTTGTGGGGTTACAACTAGGGGTGGGCTTCGAAAACTGCAGCAACTGGTTCGCTGCCCCGTTGCTGTGTGGGCGTGGCCATGGTGGGTGTTGCCATGCTGGCCTCCTGTGAGGGGGCGGGGCGTTTTCACCCTCCATGGGCTGCGGAGGTTTTCCTCGAGCCTACGGGAGGGTGAAAACGACCTCCCCGGCCCATTTCCGGACTTCCAGAATTTCCAGTAGGGGCCCTTCACTTACCTGGTATGGTGAACTGGCCGTACGGAGACTCTTGGGGGCAGGGTTGGGTTGCTGCCAGCATCACTGCCAGTTCAGTGTGCAAAAAAAATGGTGTGCACGTCGGCTTCACTCACTCGCACTCCAAATGTGCGTTCCGCGGGCGTGCGCATTTTCCCCCATAAGATCTGTGCACGCGCAAAATGTTTAAAAAATGAAATAAAATTACATTTTTGCAAAGGAAGTTGTTCTGCCAATGCGCAGAGCCGAAAATCAAGATGGCGCCGCCGTAGGAAGACCGGTTCGGGAGCGTGGCAGTCCTGGGTCACTGCCGGTTCCAGCGACCCAGGCCACCAAGTTACTACCAGTTCGGCCGGACCAGTCCTGGGGGAGAGAGGGAGGGAGGGGGGGCATGGCCAGCCAGCGGTGGCATTTGGGGGTTCGCTGAACTGGGCAAAATCCTAGCTAGAGGATCGCCCAAACCCCCATTAGCCTTCCCCCCTGGTTACAACTCCCATTATCTTCACCCCTTAGCCACGCCAGGTAGGTTTGATGGTGGCTGGAGCCCAATTTTGGGAGGTCCCAGATCTTCCCCTTCCGCAATCAAAGTTCTCCTTCCATCTCAAGAGAAATCCATCAAACTCGGAAGTCTTGGTCATGCTAGCTCGGGCCAACATTCTTCCTTTAGCCATAAAGCCAGACTAAAGTAACGCGATAGCTCAAAAACAGCTGGTTTATGATCAACCTTTTGTCCCCTTCAGGCAATGAGCGCAGCTGTCTGCTTCATGATTGATGGTGAGTATCAAATAATAAGAATTGAAATCACCGTTCCCGTCTCGGTTCCCCATATCCCGCCCTTTGGACATTCTCCACGGTTGTTCGGATATCAGCTGCGATGGTCTATTTCCAGAATCTTGCCATGAGAGAATTGTTTGAACTATTTCCTGTTATACACCAAAGAGAAAAAGACAATATATATATTGTCTTTTCCAAGAGCCACAGTCTGTCAGCGAGTCATCAAATAATAAAACTTTAATCATAAAGTAAAGATTGACCTAAATTGGGGGGGTGGGGGGAGGGACTGTGGGTTCTGGAGCTGTGACGATCAAATTTAGAATGCTTTTTCCTATTTTTTTTTTAAACTCAGCAATGTAGCATCAATCCTAAAATAGCCATAAAAAAGGGGGCTTTGAGGGAAAAATTTCCTGACAGTGAGAACATTTAATCAGTGGAAGAGAAGTTGCCTCCAGAAGTTGTGAATGCTCCAACACTGGAAGTCTTTAAGAAGATGTTGGATAGCCATCTGTCTGAAACGGTATAGGATTTCCTGCCTAGTCAGGGGGTTGGACTAGAAGACCTCCAAGGTCCCTTCCAACTCTACTATTGTATTGTATTGTATTGTATAAAAAATTTCACCCCTAAGTAAATCAAATAAAACTCCTGGGCCCAACCAGTAGCTGGGCCTGGCCCAGCCTCTATTACATATGCCAGTTTGGTTAAAGTGCTGGCCTAGAAACCAGGAGTCTGTGAGTTCTAGTTCCACCTTAGGCATGAAAGCTGGTTGGGTGATTTTGGGCCAATCACCAGGAGACGGTGAGTTCTAGTCCCACATGAAAGCAGACGGGGTGATTTTGGGCCAGTTACTGGGAGACTGTGAGTTCTAGTCCTGTCTTAGGCATGAAAGTCAGTTCGGTGATTTTGGGCCAATCACCAGGAGGCAGTGAGTTCTAGTCCCAGATTAGCCATGAGGGCGAACGGGGTGATTTTGGGCCAATCACCAGGAGGCAGTGAGTTCTGGGTAGAGTCCCTCTCTCTCTCTCTCTCTCCCTCTCAGCCCTACCCACCTACCTCATAGGGTTGTTGTTATGGGGAAAAATAAGAGGAGTAGGACAATTATTAGGTATCTTCATAGCCATGGGTTACTTTAATTAATACTTAATTAATTAAAATTAATTTAATACTTTGGTTAACAAACGTGGGATGAAAATCTTAACACATAAATATCATCTCTCCCCACATTGTGCCTCTGAGACTCTTACTACCCTCACCCTGAACAATCGCCTGCAAGTGTTCACACTCAAATTGCCCTCAATCGGGTATATCTGCTCACGGGAGCAGACGGTTAGGATGATATATATTTTTTAAATGCTCTGCATTTTCTGGAAGTAGTGAAAACTCAGATCGGACTAGCGCCCTTCAGATTCCTTACCTTTGGCAGATAACTTGGGAAGGCCAAATCTTTCTGGAAACTGGTCCCTTTGTGTGTCTGGGCCTTGCAGCCCCTGCCTTGTGCAGGTGTCAATGTAAGGATTGTCCCTCTGTGCCATGTCGATCTGCCATCAGGGGGGACGATTCTCACTTTTCTCCACCCCCCCCCCCCAAACTCTTTCCCAGCCTCTGTGCAACCTACGATGGATTTCTGCCGCCGACTCGATAGCCTCGTGGGACCGCAGCTTACTGTCTTAGCTTCCGATATCTGCGAACAGTACAACCTCAAGAAAAGGGTGTCGGGGTCAGTTCCTTTTTTAAACTATTTTTTTTGGTGGGGGGAAGGGAACAGCACCTGTGCCTCTGCACTTTTTTATTAAGTTATAAACTACTGTAAAATACAAAAGTAAATACGAGGGCAACGAGGGAGGGAGGGAAAGAAAAAGAAGCATTGACTTACGACTCTGTTACGGTAGAACAGAGGTGTCAAACTCATCAGGCCCACGGGGTGCTTAGGTCTGGCCTGCGGGGGTCTCCCTGAAACCGAGAAGGACCAGCCCGCGGTGCCTCTGCTCGCGAAAACGGAGCTTGCAAGGGCCACGGGCAGCCTCTCGAGCTCCATTTTCGCTGGAAGAGGGCCGCAGGAGGCCACCGCAGGCGGAAACACAGCTTGTGAGCCCGTTTTCGCTGGCAGGGCGCTTGAGTCACCACAGGCATCCCCGACATGAGTGACATTGACGTCCCCAACACAAGTGACATCCTAAAAGGGACGCGGTGGCTCAGTGGCTAAGACGCTGAGCTTGTCGATTAGAAAGGCCGGCAGTTCGGCGGTTCGAATCCCTAGTGCTGCATAACAGAGGGAGCTCCTTGTCCCAGCTTCTGCCAACCTAGCAGTTCGAAAGCACGTAAAAAATGCAAGTAGAAAAATAGGAACCACCTTTGGTGGGAAGGGAACAGCGTTCCGTGCGCCTTTGGCGTTTAGTCATGCTGGCCACATGACCACAGAGACGTCTTCGGGCAGCGCTGGCTCTTCGGCTTTGAAACGGAGATGAGCATCGCCCCCTAGAGTCCTGAACGACTAGCACCTATGTGCGAGGGGAACCTTTACCTTTATCTTCATCCTGTTTGCAGAAAGAGGTATGGTGCCTCTTTTAATCCTTCAGTTTATCTCTTTCTTAGGTCCGAGAAGGAGCCTCAGTTTAAATTTATCTACTTCAATCATATGAACCTGGCCGAGAAGAGTACCATCCACATGAGGAGAACGTCAAGTTTCTCCCTCACATCCGTCCATCCTGACTTGATGAAGATCCTTGGCGATATCAACAACGATTTTACGAGGTGATCTGCCTCCTTCTGCCTCCGCTAGCTATTTTATCGCTCTCCTAATCGTTTGAGATGTGGGATGGATAATGCTTCCTTTTTTGACCCATGTTTGTTCATGACTTACCTTAAGCCTCTTTTCAATGGAATTGGCATTTCCAACAATGCCAGTGGTGGGATTCAATTTTTTTTTACTATCGGTTCTGTGGACGACGTGGCTTGGTGGGCATGGCAGGGGAAGGATACTGCAAAATCCCCATTTCTTCTCAATCAGCTGGGACTCAGGAGGCAGAGAATAGATGGGGGCGGGGCCAGCCAGAGATGGTATTTGCCGGTTCTCCGAACTACTCAAAGTTTCCGCTACCGGTTCTCCGCTACCATCTCCCAACCCCCGAGTTTATTTCTAATTGAGTTTTCCATACTTCTGGAAATCTAATCTCCCGCCTTGGTTGTTTTCTTGCAGATGTTTCATTACCCAAACTAGGTGACAACATCAGGGCTTGCAACAACATCAGGGGGCACCAAGGACTTCACAGTCCTCCCCTTCCTCCTCTCCCTCTCCACTATCTCCACTCCCTTCTAGCACTGATGATGTTACCTAGTTGGGTCATGAAAGGTCTGCAAGAAAACAACCCATCTCAGAGAGCACCAAGGACCCCACAGTCCTCCTCCTCTCCAGAAATCCCAATCCCTTCTGACATTGATAATGTTACCTAGTTGGGTCATGAAAGGTCTGCAAGAAAACAACCCATCTCAGAGAGCATCAAGCATCTCTCAATTCAACCCTAGTTCAACCCCAGATAGTTTCTTTCATCGGAATCTGATCTCCTCCTTGCTTCAAAGGGTGGACGATGACGAAGAAATCATCGTGAAAGCCATGAGCGACTACTGGATTGTCGGCAAGAAGTCGGATCAGCGGGAACTGTACGTTATTTTGAACCAGAAAAACGCCAACCTGATTGAAGTGAACGGTAAGGAACTCTTAAAAATTGTGCGGCTTTAACCTCGGTGGGAAATACGAATCATTTGCCTGTTCAGTGTCATTTTCAATCTAGAACCATCGTCGCGAAGCATGCGAGAAGAGCGGTTGTAAGTTTTGTGGCACAAGAAATAGACGGAAAAGCAGATGAGAGTGAGGCTGGCCTAGAATTGGCATTTGGCTCAGTTATGTGTAGCATAACAGAACAGCCGAATTAGAAAGTGCCTTAGAGGTCTTCTACTCCAACCCTCAGCTCAAGCAGGGGACCCTAGGCCATTTCAGACAAATGGTTGTCCAATCTCTTCTTAAAAACTTCCAGTGTTGGAGCATTCACAACTTCTGGACGCAAGTTGTTCCACTGGTTAATTGTTCTAATGGTCAGGAAATTTCTCCTTAGTCCTAGGTTGCTGCTGTGGCCCGCCAGCGGCCAGCAAAGCTGGCAACAGATTGGGACAGTGAGGAGATTGGGGAGGACCAGTCCTGGAGTCTGAGGAAGGCTCAGATGAGGGCTCTGTGTCGGAGGCAGAGAGGGGGCCAAATTAACTTTTAAACTGCAAGATAAAGAAGATAAAGAATACCATACAGTATGGGACAAATGGTATTATTGATTAGAGAACAGGAATAACGAATGAAAGTAGAATATGTAATATTAGGTTATAGGAATTGTAAATGTAAAGAGGAAATAGCAAATGGAAAACGAATGGAAAGTATGTATGACGATAAACAAAATGGGATATGCTGATGTCTCAGGATTGGAAAGAATGGATATAAATGTGGTTTTTTTATGTTTTGTTTTGTAAAAAGCTTGATAAAAATTATTTAAAGAAAGAAAAACTTTTCAAGAACAGCACTTAGTTCTTTTAAGCTTTCAAATCTCCTCCTTTCTCCCTTTCAGAAGAAGTCAAGAAACTTTGTGCAACCCAGTTCAACAATATTTTCTTCTTGGATTGATCAGCCGCGGCTGTCCCGCTTTGAAGGTGGCTTCAAGACCCCCCAACAGGTGTAAGTTGTTTACTGGGACCAGTTCATCGAGTCGTATTCCTGACTGGCCTAACGACAATAGTAAAGCAATACTTGCTTTGTAAGAATACACTTTCTGCGAAAACCATTGTGCTCCCAGACCAAACTGGTGTTGTTGTTTTTTAGATTTTAATGTATTTATGTTCAAATGGATTAAAATTGGTCAGAATGAAACCTGTGTCATTCCGTCTCTCTGTTCATCACTGGGGAACTCGCTTTACTGAAATAATAAACGTTACTTGTTACCACTTTAATCCTCTAATTTCCTTTTTCTGCTCTCTGTTACAAAATAAGCTCGTTTTATAGGCATCTATTTGCCTGGTGATGGCCTTTTGAGGGCCTGTGAACACAGGTAGTCCTCGACTTACGACCGCCATTGAGCCCCAAATTTCTTTGTTGTTAAGGGAGACATTTGTTAAGTGAGTTTTGCCCCATTTTACGACCTTCCTTGCCACAGTTGTTGAGTGAATCACTGCAGTTGATAAAGAGAACAACACAGTTGCTGGCTTCCCCATTGACTTTGCTTGTCAGGAGGTCGCAAAAGGGGATCGCGTGACCTTGGGTTACGACAACTGTCATCAATAGGAACCAGGGGCCAATGAGTTTTGATCATGTGACCAGGGGGACACTGCAATGGCTACCTTAAGTGGCTTTTTTGAAAAAAACTATCCTAAGTTGCTTTAGTGCACAGTCACTACATGAACCTATGACTAAATGGCTTAGGAGGTTTAACAACCACATCCCAGCATCCTCAGGGTCACATGATCAGAATCGAGAGGCTTGGCAACTGGCATGGACTTAGGACGGTTGCAGTGCCCCGGAGTCGTGTGGTTCTTTTGGTGACCTTTGGACAAGCAAAGTCAACGGGAGACGCCAGGTTCATTTCACAAAACGCGTTACTAACTTTAACGACCGCAGCGATTCGCTTAAGGGCGGGTGGCAAGAAGGGGGCCGCAAAATGGGGGCAAAGCTCTGTCTCACTTAGCCACAGGAGTGTTGGGCTCAATGGCGGCTGTAGGACGAGGACTAGCGGCTCTTCTCACTTTTTCTTCTTCTTCCATGCTATGGCTGCCTTGTTGCCGGCCGTGCTCTGAAGCAAAGTTGGCGAATCTTCCTTGGGAGGGGATTGCGCCTGGCTTAGATTTTCCTCCATTTCTCGCGTCAGAGACTCCTCCAGTTCCAAGGCTGCTTTTTCAGCTGCCGCTTCTTCCAATTTTCGGGCCTCCTCGGCCTCCTTCATAGCCTTGAGCCTGTCAAACCAAAACGGGGAGATCTAAACTGCAGGTCGCCTTAACTTTGATTCTTGAACCCACAACCCAGTTTCGACCCAAATCCACTGTTTTCCAAACTAGGAAAGTCTATTATTGCAATGCTTCTCCACCTGGGCAGCTCGACGATGCATGGACATTCACGGTTGAATGGGGAACTCTGAGAGTGGAAGTCCACTAAGAGTTGCCAAGGTTATGAGTACCAAAGTCCTTCTAAGCAATGTTCTGATGTTGTGCTCTCTGAACGCTACTAATGTGATCCCCAGAAAACCAGACTCGCACCTTTTGCTAAAGTTGTGTAGTGGCCCGCCAGAGGCCAGCAGAGCTGGCAGCAGATTCGGACAGTGAGGAGGCTGGGGAGGAACCTGGGCCAGTCCTGGAGTCTGGGGAAGGCTCAGACGAGGGCTCTGTGTCGGAGGCAGAGAGGGGGCCAGGGCCGTATGCCAGTTATCAGCTGCCTTCGGAGTCAGACATCAGTGAGGCAGAAGAACAGCTGGAGCCTGTTCCCAGAGTGCGCATGCGCAGAGTTGCCAGAGGAAGGGAACAGCTAAAGAATGGGTCGACTTGGGAGTAAAGCCAGAGGTGGACAGTGAATGGCCCCTCCCAGAGGAAATAAAAGAGGAGCGGAAGGGGAGTGGAGTTTGCAGGAGACAATTAGTTCACTTAATTGGTTTGTGACTCTCTGAGACTCCTTGCCAAGTTTTGCAGATACCGGCCATTTCCCATCTGCCTTCGGAGTCGGAGATAAATAAGTGGGGATGAGGAACAGCTGGGGCCTGTTCCAGATGCATGTATGCAGAGCTGTCAGGAGAGGAGAACAATTGAGAACAAGGAGCCGACCCAGGAAGAAAGTCACATGGGGATGCTGAATGGCCCCTCCCTGGCTGGAGAATAAATAGAAAGAAAGGGGAGTGGTGGTTGTAGGAGACAACAGTTCGTATTTCTTTCAGAAGATTTGCTCATCGTGGTTCGTGCCTCAGAGACTGCTTTTCAGAATTTAATTTACAGCTTTGTGGCTGGGAGCTCCCGGCCTGGCAGTTATCCCAAGGAACTGATAAGGTCTGTTACTGCAGTTAATCCTTGGAAGGATGATTGCCTGGACTTCTCGGTGTCATGAATGCCACGATTTCACAGTAGCTAAATAAAGAGGGTTTTGGGGGACAAGGAGTCTGTTTATTGGGCTGGGTCAGAACAAATGTGTCTTTGGGCTACAGCTCTGATCCAAATCAACCCAACTTGGACCATGGACGGTTGACCGTATGGAGAAACCTTCAGATTGCAGTCACCACCTTTGGCTATGTTAAGACCCCACCTCCCCACAACCCACCCGTATTCTGTATAAACAAACCGCCATGGCTTACTTGGCCTCTTCTTCCTCCTCTTGTTTCTTCCTCAGGATTGAGAGTTCGACTTCTCGGACTCTGTTATCGATGATGGTTGTCTTCACCAGCTGCAAGTTCTTGTAGTTGGCGAAAAACTTTTTGACAAAGAAAATGTACATCTGACTCATCCAGAGATTGAGTTTATCTTTTTCCTCGTTCTTCTCTTTTTCGAGTATTTCTGGAAAGAAAAAGAAATGGTAGCAGGAAGGACGGAAGGTAAAGGTTCCCCTCGCACGTGTGTGCTAGTCGTTCCCGACTCTAGGGGGCGGTGCTCATCTTTGTTTCAAAGCCGAAGAGCCAACATGTCCAAAGACATCTCCGTGGTCATGTGGCCGGCATGACTCAATGCTGAAGGCGCAAGGAACGCTGTTCCCTTCCCACCAAAGGTGGTTCCTATTTTTCTACCTGCATTTCTTACGTGCTTTCGAACTGCTAGGTTGGCAGAAGCTGGGACAAGTAATGGGAGCTCACTACGTTATGCGGCGCTAGGGATTCGAAAGCAATGGAAAGAAGCAATCCTTCCCCCCACCCCTCCTCCCAATCAGATTATGGATACCAATTACGGTAGCAATTTAGATGCCTCCACATTAACCAAATGAGTTTGAAAAGAATTCCACCTGCTCCCACCCACCTACACCCCCCCGCGCCCCCCCAAAAACCTGATCAGAAAAAATTGAATTGAAATGAATCTATGCCTCGAACACTTCCAATTTTGGCTAGAACTGAACGGAGGCTCTGATCTGCGCATCCTTTTAATGATGCAAAGCTCAGGAAGGGAAGCTTGTAATATCCTCCTCAGATACGCCTTTACTGCCCTCCTGTGAGAGCATCGATACTTGCAGAAATACTCATTTATCCAACGTAATATTTCCGATGGTCTGATTGTACAGCCTGGAAAGTCCATTTCAAAGGGGGAATTTTGGAAGTAAAGCAAAAAATGTGTTCCGTTTTTGGACAAAACTCACCCAAATCCAGAAATTATATCTATAACTATTTATTTCTATATCTGTATATCTATCTATCTATCATCTATCTATCTATCTATCTATCTATCTATCTATCTATCTATCTATCTATCTATCTATCTATCTACCTACCTACCTACCTACCTACCTACCTACCTACCTACCTACCTACCTACCTACCTACCTATCTAACCTACCCATCCATCCATCCATACATCCATCCACCTCTATCCATTCATTAAGTATCTATCTATCTATCCATTATCTATCTGTCTGTCTGTCTATCTATCTATCTATCATCTATCTATCTATTTAT
This sequence comes from Natrix helvetica, assembly GCF_964273705.1. NCBI lineage: Eukaryota > Metazoa > Chordata > Lepidosauria > Squamata > Natricidae > Natrix > Natrix helvetica. Next base: position 5,208,234 of record NC_138557.1, read on the forward strand.
CTATCTATCATCTATCTATCTATCTATCTATCTATCTATCTATCTATCTATCTATCTATCTATCTATCATCTATCTATCTATCATCTATCTTTATTTCTATCCATCCACCCACCCATCCATCCAACCCATCCATCCAACCATCCATCTCTTTATCTTCATCTCTCTATCTTCATCTCTCTCTCCCTCCCTCCCTCCCTCCACCTCTCTCTCCAAATTAGACTAAACCAGTTTCATAAGCTAACATGAAGATATTTACTTCTTTTGTAGCTCACACCTTAAAAAGCCAACTGATTAAACCTAGCAGGAGCTTTCTTCCTTCAGAAACAGAATCTAAGTAAGGAATGTATTTAGAAGGTAGGAAGGAATGTAGGAAGGCAGGACAAGAAGCAACGGGTGGAAACTAACCAAGGAGAGAAGCAACCTAGAAATAAGGAGAAATTTCTTGACAGTTAGAACAATTAACCAGTGGAACAGAAGTTGCCTCCAGAAGTTGTGAATGCTCCAACACTGGAAGTTCTTAAGAAGATGTTGGATAACCATTTGTCTGAGATGGTATAAGGTCTCCTTAAACAGAAGGGACCTCTAAGGTCCCTTCCAACTCTCTTATTCTGTACGTTGGACTACTTGGTTTTATTAAGTTCTTAAAAGCGGAATTAAGCCTTCTGCAACCCAACACTATCCAAGTTAGAGGAAACTTCCTGGTTTGCAGAAAGAAAAGCTGTCAGAATTCTGTTATTGCCTTTGTTTTTACAAAAAAACCACCTTGCCAATCTCACACCTGCTAATTCTTTCATTGGAGTCCGGAGGCTTTTATCCTGTTCGCTTCCTGGCGGAGGCCCAATGACGGCTTCTTTCTCTTCCGGGATGGGAGAAAATACGACACTCACAGTTATGCCTGAAAGAAAAAAAAAACAGAACTAAGGAATGATCAAACAGTGCTTTGCCTTTAAGGTGTGTGCGTGCGTGCGTGCGTGTGTGTGTGTGTGTGTGTGTGTGTGTGTGTGTGTGTGTGTGTGAGAAGCCTCCAGTTCTATTGCAAAAAATGCAGCATCGTGATGCCTTTCCCCATTTACAGGTAGTCCCCGACTTACAACAGTTCGTTGAGTGACCGTTCTGTTCTGACCAAGGCTTCCTGAGACAGTAAAAAGCACACGCGTAGTCCCCAAAACCCCACTTTTTATTTCAACGGGCTGTGAATTATGTTCATTTCACATGTTTCGCACTCACTTTGAGCGGAAGCCGCCTTTTCTTTGCCGTGGTGGGACTTTCCTTTGTGGGATTTCTCCTCTCTCTTCCCCTCCTTGCTTTTCCCTTTCTGAGAAAAGGAAAGGTGAAAAAAGAGAGGAAAAAATGGGATAAATCGGGAACCAGAGGACGGAAGGAAGGGTTAGCAAAATTTGACATGGTACCACAGAGAAAGAAGAAGTGATGCAGGAGGACACATGGCGATGTTTCTCCTCCAGAACACGATGTGAAAAGATTCCCCTCAATTCATCCCTTTTGAACTGCCACATGTAGAACTGAGGACAGTTGTTAAATGTAACCCCACTTCCTCCTAGTACTGATGAGGTTACCTAGATGGGTAATGAAACGTCTGCAAGAAAATAACCAACCTCAGAGATCACTGAGGATCTCACAGTTCAACCTTTACAAATATTCTCTTCTTTAGGTAAATGTATTTCTCTCCTTGGATTCTGCAAGGAGTCCAGTATGATGTGATTATGATATCAGAATATCAAATTAAATAAATTGGGTTGGGCTAGAAGACCTCCAAGGTCCCTTCCGACCTTATTATTATTCTATCTTCTAAGTACATCTGAAGGTAGGTATCCTAAGCAAGCTGTCCTTCTTGACTCTTAAGGTAATGGTAAGGGTTCCCCTCGCACATATGTGCTAGTCGTTCCCGACTCTAGGGGGCGGTGCTCATCTCCCTTTCAAAGCCGAAGAGCCAGAGCCGCCCGAAGACGTCTCCGTGGTCATGTGGCCGGCATGACTCAACGCCGAAGGCGCACGGAACGCTGTTACCTTCCCACCAAAGGTGGTCCCTATTTTTCTACTTGCATTTTTTACGTGCTTTCGAACTGCTAGGTTGGCAGAAGCTGGGACAAGGAATGGGAGCTCACTCCGTTACGCGGCGCTAGGGATTCGAACCCCCAAAGTTCCTGATCGACAAGCTCAGCATCTTAGCCCCTGAGTCACTGCTGCCGCATGGCAGGCTGGGGAATTCTGGGAGTTGAAGTCCACAAGTCTTAAAGTTCCCAAGTTTGGACACCCCTGACCTCAAGGCAGAGCAAGAAGCAACTGATGGAAGCTCACAGAGAGAACCAACCTAGAACCAAGGAGTGATTTCCTGACAGTTAGAAACAGTTAAACAATGGAACAGGTTGCTTTCAGACATTGTGGGTGCTTCATCCCTGGATGTTTTTAAGATTGGACTGGGTCTCCTGTTTGAGCAAGGGGTTGGACTAGAAGACCTCAAAGGTCCCTTCCAACTCTGTTATCCCGTTGCTCTCGTCTCAGAGGGTTGGCACGGCAGAGCAGTTGACGTCCCTTCCGTTTGTCTAGGCTACCCACCCGGCGCCTGGCGCAAGGAAACGCGAGGCTACCGTTTATGACTTCCCTTTCTATGGCCTTCGGATTTCTTGCCCTTGCCCGCTTCCACGAAATGCACAATCTTGCTGGAGGAACATTTGGAGCTAACTTGGGCGCTGCTGGCATCGGTGGCTTCGGTGCTTGCTTCGCTGCTGGTGCTTCTCGTATGAACGGACTGGAGGTTGAAAGCAGAACACAGCGTGAGTAGAAAAAAAGGAAGCAAAGGAAAACCACATTTTCCTCTCCTGTCCCCCGAAATCTGTCCGGGGCTAAGTCAAATAGCACCTCTCACCAACCGTTAATGAGAAGCACGCCTCTCGTTAAGCACAGCTTGGGCTGACCTGAGGAGAAGACACATCGAGAGGCACAGAGGCAGCTTCGCTCCTGTCTGACACCTCATCTGGTCGGTAAGACGCTGTGATTGCTTGGGCCACCTCTTCGGCCTGCTGCTTCAGCATCTCATCGGTGACAAAGAGAAGAGCGCAGTCTACCAGAGCTTCAAAGAACTCAAGGAAGACAAGCTGAAAGAGAAACCGAAGAAGAGGGCAAAGAAGTCAAGAGAAGTCCTGCTGCATGGGATTTATTTTATCAATGGTTAGATAAAAAAACATGGAAATGAAAGATGCTAGAGAATATTATCAATACAAGAATAATAGAATGATACTGAATATAACATAAAAATATATTGTTGTTGTTGTTGTTGTTGTTGTTGTTGTTGTTGTTATTATTATTATTATTATTATTATTATTATTATTATTATTATTATTATTATTATTATTATTATACGATTGTATCACAGAGGCCAGTTGTTTCGCCGGATTTGGCATTGATTACTAGTCGGGCCCCACCCAGGGGCCTAGGACGTCGTAGCATATTTTCGTAATATACATGCAGATCCAAGCAGTGCAGCTGTTTGCATTTGACTGATGGTGGTTTTGTCAAGTTTTAACTGTTTTAAATGTAATTCCAGTGCTTTTGGAATAGCACCCAGTGTGCCGATTACCACTGGAATTACCACTGCTGGTTTGTGCCATTCCAGTGGTAATCGGCACACTGGGAGTAAACCGTAAAGCCTACTCCCCCTCCCCACCTGAAAAGAACTCTGTTCCAACTGCCAGTTGCCTCACATTCCGTTACCTCAGTTCAAACTGGCAGACGTTCTACTCCTTCACTCAGGAGCAATCTGGGGCTCCTAACAGTTCTAAACGTCAGTACCTCACCAAAATGTCTACGCCTTCCACCTATGCAACTGCTTCCCGACTCAAGGCGGCGGGAGCAATATTCTCTTAGGTGTTTCAATCATCGACCACCACTGAGCCAATGGATTGAACCGGAGTTAACCGGATCTCTCCTGCATTGCCCAATCACATAGTTTTGTTGTGAAGCACGGGTATCCAGCTAGTAAAGTTATAACCACAAGCCAGCAAGGGTTTGTGAAAAGCACAACGTGCCAAACCAATCTTATCCCATTCTTTACAAAGGGACTAAATGAATAGACTAATGATATAATAGACTGAAGACTTCAGTTGGACTAGAAGACCTCCAAGGTCCCTTCCAGCTCTATATTTCTTGAAATTGTCCATCACTAACTCTCTTACGTTCATACCTCATGCTCCAAATTAACCGTCTCTGCATCTGAGACGAAGGGATTGTCTTTGGCTAGAATATCCACAACCTTGGTAGCTGTGAGTTGTTTGCTGATGAGTTTTAAATCCTGAAGACAGAAGAAGACGACAAAAAGATGCTTAGTTTTAGCCACATTCTTCTTAAGAATCACATAGTATATAGGCTTAGGATCTCCTGCTTGAGCAGGGGGCTGGACTAGAAGAATTTCTGGGAGTTAAGATTACTGTCAACATCCCCTGAGTTGCTAATTGATTGAATAGGACAATAGAAGGACAATTAAGCATGGGTGAAAATATACGAAACATGGACATAGATGGACTTTCTAAGATGATGAACAAAGTGAAATGTGTATTGCTTACTATTCTATGTAGTAGATTAAGAGAATTGTAATGGACGTTGAACAGTAAGGATGGCCATTTATAGACAATGAAGGGTAACCTAAACCAAGATATGGAAAAATGGAGAGGGAACATGAGATATACTTAGAATGGAAAACTATTGAGATTTAAAGACAGAATCACAGGGTTATTATACAAATATAATGATGAAAATAGCTGGGAATTGTAACCAGGTCTACATCTCGGCCAAAATAAGGCTGTTAAAAGAATAATGACTATATATGTATACTTCGTTTTCTCTCTTTTTTTTGAAAAAGGAGGACGATATATGTTAAAATGAAATATGTATATTGAAAAGGAACTATAAATACCATCAACATAAAACGGAGCTTGCTCAGAAGATGAAGTACACCAAGTACATGAGATGAAGAGTGGGAAGTAGAGGAGAGAGGTTAAGGGAAGGAGAGAGGGATAAGAGAGAGGGCAAGGGAGGGAGAGGAGGAGAGAAATGAGGAGTGGGAAGTAGAGGAGAGAGGTAAGAGAAGGAGAGAGGGAGAGGAGAGAGGGCAAGGGAGGGGGAAGAGGAGGAGAGAAAGGAGGAGTGGAAAGGGGAGAGAGGAGAAGGAGAGAGGAAGGGGAAGTAGAGAAGGGAAGGATGACAGAGGGAAGAAAGAAGGTAGGGAGGAGGAGGAGAGAGGGAGAAGAAAGTGATGGATAAGGTACAAATATGGTGTATGGAGAGCAGAAAAGCCAATAATTGGTTTTTGGGAGTTGATGGCAAGAGGAACTGATGTAAACATTTAATAATACAGTACGATGTTGCCTATGTAATAGTATACACGTGGTTATATGTTATGAAAATGGAAGAATAAAAAACTTTTTTAGAAAAAGATTACTGTCAGCATCCAAATGAAGTGCCTCATCTTCATGGTAGGTTCGTAAGGAGGCAGGGTGCTTGGCCTACAGAAGGCCTGGAAAACCTCCCAGCACTTATCGATGTAACTGAGTGCGTAGACGGCTTGCTGTCGGTCGCTGAACAGAATGCCTGCGAAGGTGAGGAGAAGGTGAAATAGTTAACGTAGCGCTCATGTCAGAAGAGCAAAGATGCTTCCGGGTTGAAAGGATTGGCTGGCGACGTCACTTTCGCCGTGGGGATACCCAGTTGGACTGCGACTCCTTTCGTGACTCTGGGAGGAGCTGGAGCGAAGGACGGGAGCTCAACCCCGCCGGACAGTAGCATTTGGGACTCGAACGCGGGCTTGCTAACTCGCACTCCAGCATCTTAACCACATGAGCTACTGTGCTCCTTAGCTCAGGGGTCACCACCCTTTCGGACCTCAGGGGGACCACTAAATTCATAATTTTAAATCCCGTGGACTGTTAATACGATCTGCCTAATGGTCAGCTGGGTGGGGTGTGGCTAGGTGGTCATGTGACTGGGTGGGGGTGGCCAACTCAATGTCACTCACATCAAGGGGCACCTCGCTGGCCTTTACTCGCCCCTCCCCTCCCAGGCACTCCTCACCTGCCTGCCCGGGCTCCTTAGGGTCCCAAAAGGAAGCAGTTGCTGGAGCTAAGCAGCCACCGCGAGAAAGAGTTGGCAAAACAGCTCAGATCAAATTGGATCTGACCGAGAAGGAGGCTCAGCAGAAGCACCTCACTGAGGACTACGAGCATAGGCTATCCAAGCAGAGGGAAGACCTGTGGGAGTGCAAGGCCAGGGACCGGCGCCTAGAGGCTCAGCGGGCTGAGATGGTCAGCCAGTTCCTGGCCCTGAAGCAGTCCCACTGAAACGAGGCCCTCTGGCTCTTTGTCACCAGCGGCGCTTCCCTCCAGCCTTCGCCCGAAGCCCCTCACCAGGAGACTGAAGCAGACCCCAAGTCAGAATTTCTGCCCCCCTCTGACCCTCACAAAAAAACCCCCGAAGGGGTAGACTCTCTGCAGCAACAAAAACATTCATTGCACGTATCCATCCCAGGGACCTTAGTTTGAGGACCCCAGATTTAGTGCAGTATAAAAAATGCAAATAATTTTTCTGCGGACCCCCCCCCAAAAAAAAAATTTCTTGTGGACCACCAGTGGTCCACGGCCCACCAGTTGGTAACTGCTGCCTTAGCTGATTAGGACAAGGATATTAATTGGTCAGAGAGGAAAGTGGAGAAGTTCAGAAAAGCCATGCAAAAGCCGGCCCTACCTTTGATATGGCAGGCGTGGGGACAAATATTCTTGACCATCAGCTTGGAGAAGCACTTGAAGAGGCGAGGACTTGTGTCACTAGAGTTAGAGAAGGCCACCATTGTAAGGTTGCTATTGGGAAAGTTGACAAAAAGAGGCTCAAACATTCAGGGGGGAAAAAAATCAAGTTCTGTTCATTTTATATCCCTGTTAGGTTGTGAGATGCATCCAGGGGTCAACCCAACCTGGTCCTTTCCATACTCAGCTTGGTCCAAAACTTAATTCTGGGAGTTCGGTTCCAACACAATCTGAAGAGGGTTGTCGACTCCCAAAGTTGCCATGGTGAGGACGGGGGGAAAGGGGAGGCGCATTCCACGCATTTGGCTAGAGTCAGATCTCAGATTACTGCAGCAGGCTTGGGAGGGTGCACCTCATTGGGGAATGTGATTTATGACACAGACTGAGGGGAGGGAAGGAACAGGGGTAACGTTCAGCCATAATGCAAACGAAGCTCAGTCTTGGCTGCAGAAAGGCCTTGCCTAATGGTGCTCCTAATAAACGACTACTTTCGTTTTGAAACTTGGCTCGAGGCTCATGAATCAGTTAGGGCAGGGGTGTCCAAACTTGGGAACTTTAAGACTTGTGGACTTCAACTCCCAGAATTCCCCAGCCAGCATGGCTGGCTGGGGAATTCTGGGAGTTGAAGTCCACAAGTCTTAAAGTTCCCAAGTTTGGACACCCCTGAGTTAGGGCATCTTTCGGAAACCTGACAAGGGTCGTGTGAGGGAAGGCTGGACCAGATTCAAACGTGTAAAACCATAGCTTTAACGAGATAAAACGCCACTTCCATTAATCGGACAGCGGCTAGAAAAATAATAATATAAAGCCGGCCCTGAGAATTAATTGCAGATGGTAAATGTCAACCCTAGAAGATGCATCTCCTACACATGAGCAGGGATGCTGCTCCCAAGAGGACAACGGGGTACATCATGTCAAAAACAAGGAATGATTTATGGTTGGGTACGGTGGTGCCAAGTTACATTATTAATCGGGTCAACTCGGGATTAAACCGGTGATACGTTATAGCCCCGATTCACTTAAATCAGTGGCGATGAACTTGTTGGGATCAAAAGCAACAACTGCCCACATTCCTCATCTGTGGCTCCTGTTGTGATTGAGGTCACCTGCATTTATCAAACAGCAAGCAAAAGGTTGACCGTACGATCTATTCCTCCAGGTGTAAAATCTCCATAACTTGGTCAAAATTCCTTTTAAACTGGAGACCCGTCTAGAAACTCCAGGCAGATGTGCCCTCGTTCGGATAGATGTGGGCAGGGGGACTCAAATGGCTTTACCAGCTCATCAACTGCACTCTACTTACTCAAAATCCTTGTGATAAATGTGGAAGGACAGGTAAATCAGGTAGGTCAAAAACATCCTAAGTAGTAAAGTCTCGTATGGGGAATGAATTTCTTCCAGTAAAGTTTTATCTGAAAAACACAAATACCATCATGCACAGATACAAAGGAATCTATCTATCTATCTATCTATCTATCTATCTATCTATCTATCTATCTATCTATCTATCATCTATCATCTATCTATCATCTATCATCTATCATCTATCTATCTATCTATCTCTGTCTCTTTTTATCTATCATCTGCTGATATCTCTGTATTTCTCTCTATCATCTATTTCTTTCTCCTTTCTATCTCTCTCTCTCTCTCTATCTGGCTATATCTCTGTATTTCTATCATCTATTTCTTTCTCCTTCCTCTATCTATCTATCTATCTATCTATCTATCTATCTATCTATCTATCTATCTATCTATCATCTATCTATCTATCTATCTATCTATCTATCAATCATCTATCTATCTCTGCCTCTTTTTATCTATCATCTGCTGATATCTCTGTATTTCTCTCTATCATCTCTTTCTCCTTTCCATCTCTCTCTCTCTCTCTCTATCATCTGCCTATATCTCTGTATTTCTATCATCTATTTCTTTCTCCTTCATCTATCTATCTATCATCTATCTATCTATCTATCTATCTATCTATCTATCTATCTATCTATCTATCATCTACATAGAATGATAATATGCAAAGAAAAGAAAGAAAGAAAAGAAATAGAAAGAAGGTGAGATGAAAGGAGAAGGGAATAAGAAAAGGAGGAGAGATGGAAGTAAATCCGCAAAAGGAATAGAAAGAAAACAAGGAAGGAAGCGAAATGAAGAAGGGAAAAAAGAGAAAGGAATAAGAAAAGGAGAAGCAGATGGAGAAGGGGTGGAAAGAAAATAGGGAAAGATGAAAAGAAGTGGAATGGAAGAGAAAGAAATAAGGAAGAACAGAAGGAGATGTAGACTAAGGATGGAAAAGAGGTAGAAGAAGAAAGAAAGGAGAAAAAAGACAGAAAAAGAAAGGAAGAAAATTCAAATCTAATTTTGAACCTGATTACGGGGGGGGGGGGCACTGGTCCTGGAGGCACTGCAATACCAGGTCAATGCGTGGAGAGGATGGAGCAAGCCCCTAGTCCATCTCCTGCTTCCAAAAATCCATTTAATACACAGTCCTCAGATAGAGGACATATCAGATATTAAACTGATAAGAACAGATACTACACTTGATCTTAGCCAAAAGGCCGAGAAGCGATACCTGAGGGTGGGAGGGATGCCAACGGCTTCCCTCCTCTTGAAATTTAAGATTTGTGAGACAACATCGGTGTTGCTTTGCAAGCTAAGTGCTAAAGCCAGGTCAGACCAGTTCCTGCTCTCAGGAATGTCCTCTGAAAATGCATCGTTTGCAAATCCCACCACAACGAACTCCTTCCAGTTAGGAATATCTGCAGAATTTATCAATTTCCCTTGATTATGACAACTTTGGGACTTCCTCCTTTGGCTGTTCGGTTTAGATTTGCATAGCTCTGCCCCCTACCTCTTCAGGATTGGTGACGTTTCCTTTCAATGCCTTGTCGCTTTTAAAACTTCTGGAACTCTTTAGCTCAGATGACAGTACGTATTGTTTTATCGTCTTCTACTTAAACAACAACGGTACGCAACTGGTTTTCGCAAATCACAGTCCATCTTGCAGAGATTTGGACGTGAAATTATATAAAGAGAGAGAAATCAGCCTCTGCATTTATATCTAAGGATTCCGCCTCTCGTTGCTTCCTGTTTCAATTTCTTTCAACCTTTTTGTCATCTTGAGTTCTTTTTCTCTTTCATTCCTTCTTGCAAAAAAAAAAAAAAGCCATTTGAAAACCTTTGGAAAAAATTCCGAAAGGAAAAAAGCATGCATGTATGTGGGGGGGGGGGGGAAATCTCATCCATTGCAAAAAAAAAAGAACACTCTGAAAATTTACATTTGAATGCTTCAAGGACTGATTGGATTACCCTGTAAAATGCAAAAAAAGTGTGTGCAACTACTACACAGTTGCTAGGCGTGTTAAAAATAGGGGTTGGTGGGGGAGAAGAAAACAAGCAAGAACGTTGTTGTTGTTTAGTTGATTTTCGCGCCTTAATCCCATCACCCTGGAGCTGAAGCGGGGGAGATCTTTGTTACGTGGAATAGACTGGCCCAGGTTTTTAAATGGCCCATTGACAAAAGTGGGGGCTATTAAGAGTGAGCCTGTTTCCTACCTAAACACATGGGACATTATACATCCAGGGAAATATAATATTCTGCCTTTTTTCAATATTTCCTGGGATATGTCATTTTCCTAGGAGAGGGGCGGGTTTTAGCATCCTACAATTGCTCAGAAACTAAGCAGAGAGTGGGATAAACCAGGGCCTGCGGTAGGCAGAGCCATCGCCAAGTAAATGGCCTGTAGTAAGAAATACACACCGTTCAGAATCCGGTCCATGGAAGCCAGTGTCTGGTTGCAGTAGTGAAATCTGCAGTCCTTCAAGAATCTCCAGAATTGAAGCTTGGTCATCAGGAAGGTGTTGTCCAGGGAGTGGTCATATCCCAGGCTGCTGTAGAAGGTGTAGATTCTCCTCAGCTCGGAGATATATCTCAGCACAGCGTATTCCGTCTAGGAGAAGCGAAGGATGGATGGGGAGTAAGTAGAGGAGGATTGATGTGGCCACCGCTGATATATTTAAGCCAGGAAGGTTCCTGGAGATGGAGTGGGGTCCTTGGTGCTTTCTGAGCTTGGTGGTTTTCTTGCAGACGTCTCATGACCAAACTGGGTAATGTCATCAGTTTGCTTTTATCGGTGCAAATGACCTAGTTGAGTAATGAAAGGTGTGCAAGGAAACCTCCAAGCTCAGAAAGCACCAAGGACCCTAGAGTCCTCCTCCTCTTTCTCTTCCGCCTCCTCTTCCTCTTCTCTACAATCTCCACTCCTTTCTAGCACTGATGATGTTACCTAGTTGGGTCATGAAAGGTCTGCAAGAAAGCAACCAAGCTCAGAGAGCACCAAGGACTCACAGTCCTCCTCCTCTTTCCCCCTCCTTCTCCTTCTTTCTTCTTCTCTCACTCCCCATCCCTTCTAGCACTGATGATGTTACCTAGTTGGGTCATGAAAAGTCTCCAAGAAAGCAATAAAGCTTAGAGAACACCAAGAACCCACAGTCCTCCTCCTCATCTCTTCTTCCTCCCTCCCCCTCCTCCTTCTTTCTTCTCCCACTCCCCATCCCTTCTAGCACTGATGATGTTACCTAGTTGGGTCATGAAAAGTCTCCAAGAAAGCAATAAAGCTTAGAGAACACCAAGAACCCACAGTCCTCCTCCTCATCTCTTCTTCCTCCCCCCCCTCCTCCTTCTTTCTTCTCCCACTCCCCATCCCTTCTAGCACTGATGATGTTACCTAGTTGGGTCATGAAAAGTCTCCAAGAAAGCAATAAAGCTTAGAGAACACCAAGAACCCACAGTCCTCCTCCTCATCTCTTCTTCCTCCCTCCCCCCCCTCCTTCTTTCTTCTCCCACTCCCCATCCCTCCTAGCACTGATGATGTTACCTAGTTGGGTAATGAAACCTGTGCAAGAAAACCACCAATCTCAGAAAGCTCCAACAACCTCACACTTCAACCCTGAGCTTCTGTTGGTCCTGTATGGTTTGTATCCCAGTGTCTCTTCCCAGCACAGAAGAAGACAATTTGGGGAGGGAATGGAGATTTTGCAGTATCCTTCCCCTGGAGTGGGGAGGAAGTGGGGATTTTGCAGTATCCTTCCCCTGCCACGCCCGCCAAGCCACGCCCACAGAACCGGTAGTAAAAAAAAAAGGGATTTCACCCCTTCTCTTGACATTCTTCTCTTCTGTTCGTGTCTAAATTTGTTTCTATCCTTGTGGCCACGAAGTTGGGTAGACCAGCTTCCCCGTACCTGTTTCATTTCATCTTCCTTGTCTTTTTCCGGAAATAAAGCCAACAAGGTCGATAGATCTATTTCGAGGTTTGGTCCTGGCGAAGAGGAGGTCCTTGAATGATCGACAACTTTGACACTATCTAGGCCGTGAAAAAGAGGGAAACGTCAAAATGCATCCAGTCTAGCTACGGCTCGCTTCGTGAAACGACATACACAATTGTGGAAACGGAGGGCATCTACAGGAAGGATAGACACAAACACGAATATCTATGGGGATTCTCCGCCATCCAGGTCAAGATGGTCCCAAAGGTGCTTTTTTTCAAGATATTAAAATATCCTAGCGGCGCCTCACTCATCTTGATTGATCTCAAAAACCTAAGAGGATCATCATCCTCTTTTAACGACCCCATAATCCCTTGCGGGATGAAATTTGGGCAACTGAATGGGACTGACTGTCTACTGGCCAGATGCCCTTCCTGTTGCCAATGAGGAGTTTTTTTTTTCAACAGATATCTTCTCATTGTGCCCAGAGAGAGAAATATCTGCCTCTACCTTGGATTGAACTCACAGCCTCTTCATTTGTGAGGCGAGAGCGCCACCTCTAGGCCACTGCACCACTCCTAAAAACAAAACAACACAACTAAGCAGGATATATGACCTGATTAATATCCGGATTGGGTCGCCTATGGCCATAAAGTCACCGTTCCCAATAGCATCCAAAATTAAATCAGAGTCCAAGGCAAAGTATTGCTCAAAGTTCCAATTGATTGAGAGACCCATGTTGGCACATCTGGGAAAACCCGAATCTGAAAGCCTCCCGGTTTTCCCCACCCAGTTGAAAGTTCAAGATCTTGCATCCCCACACCCACAAGTCCATCCCATGGTCCAATCTCCCACTGCCACGCTGGCAGCTTTCACCCATCCAGTTCTGGTCAGGTGCAGAGGTGCAGAAACAAAGGATGACCTTGGTTTTCTAGAAAGAATTTTGTTATGGCTACCTAGCATCTAACTCCGTACAATCCCCCCTCCCATTTTCCCACCATAGAAAAGGCCTAGAAGAATAACAGAAATTTTGGCAGGCCAAAGATCCAAAAGGAATATGGCTGCGGGCTTGACACAGAGGCCTTCAGAGTTAGTGGCGCACCTTAGACAAAGCCCATCAAGTCTAATCTTTTCTTCCACCTCCTTCGAAGCAGCTCACCTATGCCAGAAAAACCCTTCAAGGAGAGATTGCTCACTTCTTCCATATTGGTCATGTCGATTTGCAAGGATGGACATTCCTCGATGTGATCATAGTTAAATTCGCCTTCGTACACACGGCCGTTCTTGAAAACCAGCTTGCCCTGCAAGGGGGGACGGGGGACAATGTTCTGCTTTTAAAACCTGGTTCACTACCCATACAAGACCCACACACAAGACCTCTCTTCTCCCGGGCTGTTGGTGTGCAAAGTTAGACGGAGAGACAGGACTGTTGGCTAGAAATGGTTGCCAGAACGTGGTTGGGAAATATTTTAGCAGCTCAGCAGGGGTGGGTCTAAGTAGTAGGTGGATGGGACGGTGTGTGAATGCATGACAGTAGTTTAGTTCAGGCCTTGTTGAAGCTGAAACGAAAGTAGGCCATGAGAATGTGACCTTTAACATACATAGTGCTTGCATAACTGCAAATATCTAACTGTGTATAGGATGTTTGCTGACCACAATATTTAACTAACCGTTTATCTAGCTTAGCATAGCGTTTGCATAGGTTGTTGGTTAACTGCAAATATCTAACTGTGTATACTATGCATTATTAGGGATGTTTTTGAAAACCCCTTAACTGCTACATACCTATTAATTGTTTTCTTGTGGAAAATTGCTGAATGTACTTCTTTGTATGTGTCCACTCCCCCACCTTAAAGAAACTGCTTAATAAAAGGGTCTGTGCAGAACATGTCAGGAGGAATGTAGCTTACATCCTCCAGGCACTCTGTGCTTGCCTACCTCGAGCTAACTCTTTGTGTGGTGTCTTAATTTGCGGCCTTCGTCCACGTGTGGACCCTCCAAATTCCCGGTGAGGACCGGGGCTCGTTCTCCCACCCAAGGGAGAACCCTGAAGGCCCAGACAGGCGAATCCGGACTCGAATGTGTCGCGACCCTTGCAGCGACAACGGTGCCTAAATTTCAGAGATGTAGTTAAGACTAGGTAAAGGTAAAGGTTCCCCTTGCACATATGTGCTAGTCATTCCCGAGCACCAAGGATCCCACAGTTGTTGTCCTCCTCCCCCTCTTCCTCCTCCTCCCCTCTGCAAACCCCACTCTCTTCTAGCACTGATGATATTGCTTAGTGGGGGGATGAAATGTCTGCGAGAAAAAAAACCAAGTTCAGAGATCCCCCAGTTCAACCTTTACAAATATTCTCTTCTATTGGTAAATGTATTTCTCCCCTTGGATTCTGCTAGAAATCCAGTATGATGTGATTATGATAACAGAATATCAAATTAGTTATATTGGGCTGAGCTAGAAGACGTCTAAGGTCCCTTTCCAATACTATTATTATTCTATCTTCTAAGTGCATCTGAAATAGGTATCATAAGCAAGCTGTCCTTCTAGAAAAGATCTTTCTTGACTCTTAAGGTAAAGGTTCCCCTCAAATATATGTGCTAGTTGTTCCTGACTCTAGGGGGCGGTGCTCATCTACGTTTCAAAGCCGAAGAGCCAGTGCTGTCCGAAGACGTCTCCGTGGTCATGTGGCCAGCATGAATCAACGCCAAAGGCGCACGGAACGCTGCTACCTCCCCACCAAAGGTGGTCCCTATTTTTCTACTTGCACTTTTTACGTGCTTTCGAAACTGCTAGGTTGGCAGAAGCTGGGACAAGCTCACTCCGTTACGCAGCGCTAGGGATTCGAAGCACTGAACTGCTGACCTTTCTGATCGGGAAGCTGAGTGGCTAAGACTGCGTCCCTTTTGGATAAGACTAGGACGCCAGAAAAAAAAAATTATGAGGAAAGATAGTGCTGAATCCTTTCCGTAGTGATGTGAAGAAAACGATCAAGGCAACGATGAAGCCAACAAGAGTTGAGTTGAACTTGAAGAAAATTGTCTTAAATTGATAGGGTTTTTTTTTTTTTTTTTTTTTTTCTCTGCGGTAAATTTGACGTGTTAACCCTGTTAGAGAAATTATTTATAATCTTGATTTGTTCTCCACCATAAAATCTTGCCTGTAGGTTTTGGAGGAAGATCACAAGCAAAGGAGCTCAAGTCCCAAACTCCTAAATTCAGGAGAAGCACTGATGAAGACCTATGGAAGACCTCCATTGCTTGGGTAACATGCATTTTAATGTACTCGATATGTAAAATATCTAGCTAGCGTACAGAGGTATGTATAAATGAGAAGAAATAGGATCCTCCCTCCAAAAAGGTTTGACATGAACATCCCTAAGACCAATGCTACCAGTTTGGACCAGTGAAATGCTACCAGTTCGGACCAGTTTGCCCGAACCGGTAGCAAAAAAATGCTACCGGTTTGGCTGAACTGGTATTTCCAGCTGGGATATACGATTTATATTAGCTAGGATCGTCAGAGTTCCTGCTTTCTAGCTAATCAAAATCGCATGGCACAGCATTCCCCCTGCTGTTCTACTTACCTTTGCAGACTCGGAAGGCTTCAAAATGTTCCTATTTTAGCGCTGCGTGGGGCGCGACCTCGTTAGCAGACTTCAAAGGATTATACCCCTGAACCAAACCATCCCTAGTTGACCACATTTCAGTCAAGCATGTGATGGGGACTAAGACCAGGGAGTTAACAGTGCTCTAAAACCCAGAAAACAGGTTCATGGAATAAACTATGGTTTAATTCACAAGGGATAAGGGGATCGTGTGAACCAGGACACAATGAAAAACAGCTCCAAGAAAGATGACCGAGAGCAAGGCTAAACACCTACGTGTTTAGAAGAGCAAAATGGCTGCTCTAATGTTCTCAACTCTTTCCCCAAACTTCCCCATCCTTACCTTGCCATGTTTTTTGTTCAGCACCCATTCCCCATCGTACATTGCGCCGCTGGCAAAGAAGAATTTCCCGTGTCCGTGCCGATCCCCGTTGACGAAATCTCCAACGTATTCATTCCGTAGGGGATACTGGGACCCAGCGATCCTCTTCAGGTACCAGGTATGGGTACCCAGTCCATGCTAGGGAAATCAACCAACAAAACGTTCTGTAGAGCAGTGGTTTTCAATCTTAGCGACTTGAAGGTGCGTGGACCTCAACTCCACGAGAAAGAGTTGGCACAACCAGCTGGCTCAGTTCAAATTGGATCTGGCATAGAAGGAGGCTCAGCAGAAGCACCTCACTGAGGACTAGGAGCATAGGCTATCCAAGCAGAGGGAAGACCTGCAGGAGTGCAAGACCAGGGACCGGCGCCTGGAGGCTCAGTGGGCTGAGATGGTCAGCCAGTTCCAGGCCCTGATGCAGTCCCACTGGAACGAGGCCCTCCGGCTCATCGCCACCAGCGGCGCTTCCCTCCAGCCTTCGCCCAAAGCCCCCCACCAGGAGGTCGAAGCAGACCCCAAGTCAGAATTTCTGCCCCCCTCCGACCCACACAAAAAGACCCCAAAGAGGGGGACCCTCTGCAGCAACACAAGCGTTCATTGCACGTATCCATCCCAGGGGCCGTAGTTTGAGGAACCCTGATTTAGTGCAATATAAAAAATGCAAATAATTTTTCTGCGGACCACCAACATTTTCTCATGGACCACCAGATGTTGACCGCTGCATTAGCTGATGTCAGTTTGATGGTGTCCAGCCACCATGTTCTTTCACAGCCTAATTTCCTTTCACTGCTAACTCTTCCCAACGTAATTGCTTTCCCCCCTGAATTCCCCCACGACATGGCCATAACTCTCTATGGTTGGAGGGAAAAGGAAAACGGTTCTATTTGGTCTCACCTGTATACCATTAACCCACATTCCAGTGTATTCCTGGTTTGATGTAAGCCACCTCATTCGTCCTTCTCCATGCCGCAGGTCTCTCTCCCATTGTCCTTCGTAGATATTTCCAGATTTGTAACTGTTCAAAGAGACCGCGAAGAACATCAACTTTGCAGTTCAATAAATGGAGAAGGAGACAGACAGACCAGGCCTTCGCAACCAGGAGTCTTCCTGATGGAGGTTCAATTGCAATCATGATAAAGCTGGAAGGGACCTTGGAGGTTTTCTAGTCCATCCCCCTGCTCAAGCAAGAGGCCCTACACCATTTCAGACAGATGGCTGTCCAATCTTTTCTTAAAAACTTCCAGTGATGAAGCCCCTACAACTTCTGAAAGAAAAGCTGTTGCAATGGTTTGCAATTGTCCTCACTGTTAGTAAGTTTCTCCTCAGTTCTAAGTTGCTCCTCTCCTTGATTAGTTTCCGCCCATTGCTTCTTGTCCTGCCTTCTGGTGCCTTGGAGAATAGCTTGACTCCCTCTTCTTTGGGGCAGCCCCTGAGATATTGGAAGACTGCTATCATGTCCCCACCTGGTCCTTCTTTTCTCTAGACTAGACAAACCCAAATCAGCTCCCAGCATCTCCATCTAAAAAACCCCTTTTTGCTGGAAATTCTGGGACAGGAGGAGGTCCCGTGTAGATGGAATGTCATACATCACAAGCTTTCCTCCCATTAAAAAAAAAATAAAAGAAAATGTGCAGGAGAAATTTTCTTCAGGAACACCACTGTGTTTGAAAGCCTTATCATCCCTTCTCTTCATCCTAAGACTTGGCCAAACAGTATTTCCTAAAAACCTGCCGTTGCATTTTATTATGGTCCCTGTCCTACTGGCTCCCTAAAATGGGGGTGAACATTCTTGTGATCTGGGGGTGGAGGCAATATCTAAGGGG
This sequence comes from Natrix helvetica, assembly GCF_964273705.1. Taxonomy (NCBI): domain Eukaryota; kingdom Metazoa; phylum Chordata; class Lepidosauria; order Squamata; family Natricidae; genus Natrix; species Natrix helvetica. Next base: position 5,226,125 of record NC_138557.1, read on the forward strand.
CTGCCCCAAAGAAGAGGGAGTCAACCTATTCGCGAAAGCTCCAGAAGGCAAGAAAAGAAACAATGGATGGAAACTAATCAGGGAGAGAAACAACCTAGAACTAAAGAGAAATTTCCTGATAGTGAGAACAATTAATCAGTGGAACAATTTGCTTTCAGAGGCTGTGAATGCTCCAACACTCGAAGTCTTTAAGGAGAGACTGGATAACCCTTTGTCTGAAGTGGTGTAGGGTTTCCTGCCTGAGCAGGGAGTTGGACTAGAAGACCTCCAAGGTCCCTTCCAGCCCTGTTATTCTGTTATGTCGTTCCTCCGAAAGTGTCCATCAACTTTTAACTTTCCCCAAGGATCGTCTTACCGTCTTACTCCCCATCCACTTTTGATGTTGTTCACAAAATCTCCTTCGTACCAGGAAGAACCGGACTCGTTGTAGTAAATGGTGCCCTGAAAATCAATTGCACAAACACTTTGACACACTTAAGGTGACTCCAGCACCTTCCATCAGGTGGTACACAAGCAGGAGACACGTTACAGTACTAAAAGATTTCGGATTATCCATCAGTCTGCCATGAAGCCAATTCTAAGATTCCCCCCTTTGTGGATGTGAGAAGGAAAGGCCAGGAAGAGTTTAGTTGGGTTTTGGTTCTGGTTCTGGTTTTGGTTTTGGTTTACTTTACTTTGGTTTTGGTTTTGGTTTTGGTTTTGGTTTTGGTTTTAGTTTTAGTTTTTTTAGTTTTAGTTGTTTTAGTTTTAGTTTTAGTTTTAGTTGTTTTAGTTTTAGTTGTTTTAGTTTTAGTTTTAGTTTAGGGTTAGGGTTAGGGTTAGGGTGGCAAGCTATTCCACTGATTAATTGTTCTAACTGTCAGGAAGTTTCTCCTCAGTTCTAAGTTGCTTCTCTCCTTGATTAGTTTCCTCCACCCATTGCTTCTTGTTCTACCCTCAGGTGCCTTGGAGAATAGGTGCCTTACAAATGAAGTGTTGTAAGTCAAGGACTCCCTGTATGCTTCCAGCAACCACGTTTTCACTACCTTGCCGTGTCTCTTGCCTTCCACCCACTGGCCAATGTATGAAACGGGATAGGTGCCACATTTGTACATGCCGAAACCATGCCTGATGCCGTTCTTCACTTCGCCTTCGTACATGCTGCCGTCCGGCCATTTGTAAGTGCCATGATCCATTTGCACGTTCTTGACAAAGTTTCCCTGCAAGAGAGGAAAATGTAGGCGTTCAGAAAAAGCTCGCCCTCTTCCTTTCCTCCAGAAAGGTAGGAAACCTCGACAACGTTGAACAAACTTGGCAATATTAAGACTTGTCATAAAGCGAGAAACACTAAAATGGAAATGCAAACATGCAACCGCAATTCTGCTTTGAATCAAAAGAGTTGATTATTTCACGATTGTGAGAATTCTAGGGATTTGCATCAATACTTCAGTAAGACTCTCCTCACATGGTTTGAGTTGCAACACGGGTAGCAGCTATGTCCAGTTAGGAGGAGCTACCATCAGTGGCCTCGACATGATCACAAGCCTTCCTTTTTATACCTTTTCCCTCATATCTTCTGTTCCTCTGGAATATTACTAGAGAACTTCCTCTTTTTTGCAGAGTCCTCCTCCATTTACCGTAACTTGATGTGCTCCTCTGAGATCTGCTACTTTCTGCCATTTTCACTTCCTTATTCACCTGATGTCCCGGACTATGTTTAAAAATATCACCAAACTGATGATGCTGCATTTTACAAGGCTTTCACAACAAGGATGATACATTTTTCATTTATCTGCAACTATAATAGGGCAACTTATGGGTCTCCAATAAGAATACAGGCTTACAGGAGCATAGGTGGAGAGTCAAAGAATATATGTACAGGAGGGGACTTTTTCCTCACAGACTTTAACTCCCAGAATTCCCCAGTCAGCCATTTCAAAAAAAGGGACCGTCCAATCTCTTCTTAAAAACCTCGAGTGTTGGAGCATTCACAACTTCTGAAGGCAAGTTGTTCCACTGATTCATTGATCCGTCAGGAAATTCCGCCTTAGTTCTAGATTGGTTCTCTCTTGACTAGTTTCCATGAATTGCAATGTCAGGGTTACAAGTAATAGTAGGTCCGTTGCAAGCAAAACCTCCCAGGCAGGTGAATTCCTCAAAGAATAGCTTTATTGGAAATATCAAATTGGCACATATCTGGTGAAAACCAACTCTGAAGGGGCCTTTGGTTTTCATCTAATTTATATATATATAAAAGCCAAATACTACTCCTCATCATGAAATCTCCAGAACCATAAAGGCTACAAACTTGAAATTCGGCATGTATGTTCCTCTTGGCTTCTAGGTGCTCGCTAAGAAAGGAATTTTCAAAATGACCATCAGTATTTCTTATACAGTATTATACAGTATTAACACGCATCGATGGTAAGGAGTTAGACATTCTACTCCCTCACCCCATCTGAAAGGAACTCTGTTCCAACTGCCAGTTGCCTTATATGGGTGTGACTCATCCGGCCTGTGGGCTGGCCTGATCACATGGTTTTGTAGTGAAGCACGGGTACCCAGCTAGATAAAAATAAGTTTTCCCCCTCAAACCCAAACCATCTGTCACATGGACCAATCATGGCAGCATCTGCAGGTCTGATGACATCACTCCTCCTTCCTCTGGCCAGGTGTGAGAACGTCCTTGGTTCTCAAGAGAAAATATTTTGTTTTGACCACACTTCCCCAGCTATTTCTAATCCCTCCACCCTATCCCTCAGCTCCAGTGTGGCAGCACTGAAGCTCCAAGATGTCTTCGGCCAGGACAGCTTCAGGGTTGATATGCTTCTTGTCCTGCCTTCATGCTTTGGAGAACCCAAATCCTAAATCCAGCATAAGTGCCTGCAAGCAACCATCTTTGTTCTGATTTGCAAGCGGTTGCAAATCAGGCTGAGAGAGGATCAGTGCAAAGAGAACCGAGGAGAACATCAACACTACAGTTCAGTAAACACAGGAGCATTATTTTAAGACCGCCTTCCCAACCTGGAACCTTCCAGATGGAGGTTTGTCTCCCAGCATCTCCATCTAAAATAGCCCTTTTTGCTGAAAATTCTGGGACAGGACTTACCTCGTACTGCACTCCGTCGGCCCATGTGTAAGTCCCTCGTCCATGCATGAGCCCTTCTGAAAATACACCCTACAAAATGGCAAGAAGAAGCTGATGAGTGGATGGTAGGATCCCTCAAATCGCAGGACAATAAGAAAAGTTGGACTTTTACTCCTCTGCCAGAACATCAATCAGCCCTGGTTTTCTCACCAGGATTGAGTTCACGCCACCCTTTCAATCTAAGGTAAAGGTTCCCCTCACACATATGTGCTGATTGTGCCTGACTCTAGGGGACAGTACTCATCTCCATTTCAAAGCCGAAGAGCCAGCACTATCTGAAGACGTCTCCATTGTCATGTGGCCGGCATGACTCAACGCCGAAGGCGCACGGAACGCTGTTCCCTTCCCACCAAAGGTGGTTCCTATTTTTCTACTTGCATTTTTTAATGTGCTTTCGAACCGCTAGGTTGGCAGAAGTTGGGACAAGTAACGGGAGCTCACTCCGCTAGGGATTCGAACTGCCGAACTGCTGACCTTTCTGATCGACAAGCTCAGCGTCTTAGCCCCTGAGCCACTGCATCCCACTTCAATCTACGTACAGGAAATAAAGGAAGCTAGTCTTTAAATCCACCCTGCTCCTCAAGGAAATACTGAAAGGGCCTTCCATTACACGGAAGGAAATTGTATATGCTTAAGATTTAGCACAGAGATGTTGTCACCTTGTAGACGTTGCCTCCTTGGAAATAAGCAGTTCCTTCCCCTTCATACAACCCGTGGACTTTTTCTCCCTCGTACCTATGGGGAACATAAGTTCAAGATGAAAATTCACCTGAGTTAATAAATCATAATGGTACACAGCCATTTAGGGCACTGTCAAGTCAACGCAGAGTTCTGTAACACATTTTTTTTGTCCAAATGTAGCAATAAAGGAAATTTTATTAGATCTGCCTTTTATCCGGAGTCACGTTGATGTCCACGCATCCTGAAATCAAAAACATTCCTCATTCTTTGGTTATCTTTCTCCTTCTTCGCACCTAAGGATGGGCTCCACCTCTTCTGACCGAGGCTTCCCAAGAGAATGAAGCAAACTCCTGGTCCCGACAAAACCCCCTTTTATTAACTGACTGTGAATTCTGCTCATTCACATCCAGCAAAGTCTTTCGAGGGAGGATTTACAGTCACAGACCTTCTCTGGCTTGGAGAGCTGCCAGGCCAATCTCTGCAAAACTTGGCAAGGAGTCTCGGAGAGTCATGAACCAATTAAGCGAACTAATTGATGGGGTTGACTTGGTAGTAAAGTCACAGGTGGATGATGAAGTTTCCTTCCCAGAGGAAATAAAAGAGGAGAAAAAGGGGAGTGGGCTTTTGCAGGAAACAATTTGTTCATTTGTTCATTAGTTCGTTCCAGGAGTGTGAAGATCTGTCCGTGAATCTCAGAGACTCTGTGCCCAGTCTTTCCTTGCACAGCACCTCATTTGGAAAATATTTACATGGCAGCTTTCCAAGCTAGATAAGGTCTGTGGTCAGAAATACTCCTTTGAAAGACTGTTTGCCAGGCTTTTGCTGAATGTGAATGAGAGGAATTCACGTTCGTTTAATAAAAGGAGTTTTGTGAGGACCGGGACTCTGCCTCGTGCTTTTTGGGGAAGCCTAGCTCAGAACACAAATCATCAAAAATCACAAGCAGGGATTCAGCCAGGCTCCAAAATTGGTCAAACAACTCCTTAGATACCAGTCCCCTGTGACCTTACCCCATTTTTTAGCAAAACTCTGGTTTTACCTTTCAACGATCAGTTGTGTGAGGATGGGCTCTTCATACTCAATGGGTTCAGGAACAGGAGGAGGCTGTTGGTCCTTGCTTTCTTCTTTCGAAGCTACCCGAGAAGCCAACTGCTCGTTCCCATGGTCTGCCAGAGGTGGGACATTCTGGTTGGACATTGCTAACTCCATGGATGTGTCGTGGGCTGCAGCAAGCGCAGGCTTATCTCCTTTTTTACTGTCTTTCTTCTTTTCTTTACCCATCGCTTCGACGTACGGCAGAATCAGGTGTCCTGCCAAAGAGTGGAGCTCCTATTTTTAATCTCGGGGTGGGAAAAATAAATCTTTAATTAGGAGACTTACTAGGACTTCAGAAGGAGATAAAATGATTGAACGAGATATACAGGTCTTGCCAACCAAGGCAGTTGTTAAGTGAATCGTACCCGGTTTTACGACCTTTCTGCCATGGTTCTTAAACAAATCAATACAGTCGTTAAGTGACTCACATGGTCAATAAAATTTAAAATTAGTATGTTTATTACTTATTTGATCAAGGCGATCCAACTGGTCAGTCCTAGAGGAGGTCAACCCTGACTGCTCTTTAGAAGGCCAGATCCTGAAGAGGAAACTCAAAGACTTTGGCCACCTAATGAGAAGGAAGGACTCCCTGGAGAAGAGTCTCATGCTGGGAACGATGGAGGGCGAAAGAAGAAGAAGGGGACGACAGAGAATGAGGTGGCTGGACGGAGTCACCGAAGCAGTCGGCGTGAGCTTCAATGGACTCCAGAGGAAGGTAGAGGACAGGAAGGCCTGGAGGAACGTTGTCCATGGGGTTGCGATGAGTTGGACACGACTTTGCAACTAACAAGAACCAACAGAGAGAGACGGAAAGGATTCAGATTTGGGCAGATCTGACTCAAGAACCAAAATAAGAATAATAACTAGCCCCAAATCATTGCAAGGGCCAGCAGCTTGGGAGGGATGTTCCAAAATCTGCAATAACCATATTAGCAATCACAGGATGGGGATTAGGGGAATTGTAGTCCTTTAGCTATCAGGGGCCGTGCATCCAATGCAAACTTGAAAGCCGGGAAGAAAACCAAGATATAGATATAGATATAGATATATTAAAATCCACCTCTTTGGAAATCCCTCCTATTTTGCAACCCTTCGCAAAAGCTGCCTGAAGTTTCCTTGCGATGCCAGTTGCTAAGAGGCCTGAGCGGTGGCCATAGCAACCGCGGGTAGGGCCATAGCAACCATGGGCAAGAGAGCGAGAAGCTTCCTGGGTTTTTTCCGAGAGAAGTAGGCGGGGCTTTGGGCATCTCTTCTTCCGGGTTCACCTTTTTGCATAATAATACAGTATAAAACTTGGCCGAAACTGGCTGGGATTTGCAAAGGGGCAGCTTTGATGTTGAGAAAGTCCGGCCCAATTGCACCACTGCGGAATCGCACACAATTGTCCTATTTTTAGAAAGTTGTTTGTTTGTGTATTGACAACTGAGGGGCAAATAACATGGCTTTTGTTATTGGTTAACGAATAGAGTTATTTTGTATTTTAATCTGATTTATATTCTTTCTTTTAAAGCGATGCTCAAGGTTGATTCCCTTTTTAACGTTCCTAAACTGATAAAACAAGCTGGAGACAAGCTCCTGATAAGAAAAAAATTGTCAGTAGAAACTGGGGGTGTGAACAATTACTATTATTGCAATTCTTAGTACGGCTGTTATTACGCTATTACAGAGGTTAAAACCGTTAAGAAGGCAATGTGGAATGGAGAACTACAAAGGCTAAACATGTATGCTGATGCAGAAGGCTGTATAACTATTTTATATTGTTATGTTTGTCTTGTGTTTTCTGTATTTGTTGTTTTGCCGTTGTTTTCCTGTTTTTAAAGGTAAAAATGTTTAATAAAAACTATTTTAAAAAAACAAACTGGGATCTGGCTTCTCTCTTTTGTGAACCTTTCTCCTTACAATGGATTCCCCTTCAGACCTCATTTTAATAAACATGTATGCTATTATCCGGTCCAATCAACTTTCCTCTTTCAGATTTCTTTCTTATGTTAACTATAGAAGGGGATGTAAGTTAAAAGATTCTTTGAATGACGAATCGATTTTGTCTGAATATTCTGATGAATTGTAATAAAATGATCTTCCTGTCTCGGTTTGTCTCGCTGGAAAATATGCACACCTGGGCACAAGCCTGAAAAAGCTATATTTGGCCATCACAACAGAGAACATAAAATCACAGGGTGGGAAGGGACCTAGGAGGTCTTCTAGTCTAACCCCTGCCTTGAGCAGATGATCTTACTCCATTCGAGACAAACAATTGTCCAATTTCGTTATCACGGCAATAAAAATTATAGGTATGTAGAAATAAACTATTAACATTGTTATTTTATTTAATGGATTAGAATATTATTATTTTTAAATTCTTTACAGATCTCCTGAAATTGATCAGGTCTGCCTGCTCTTGTTTTGAGATGAATGAAATGCTTTCAAATTTCTTCTTTTGAAAGGTGTTAAGAGGCACAAATAATTTTAATATTAAATTCAAGGTAATGTTATGAAGAAGATACAAGGTGCCAAATAAATTCCAAGTCACTCAACGTTGTCCATGGGATCGCGATGGGTCGGACATGACTTCACGACTAGCAACAACAAATCATATCTACAGGAACTGGCCATTGCATTGTACGCTATAGATGGGAATCACTCAGTTAAAGCACAAAGAACTTTTGTCTATTTTTTTTAAAAAAAAATCTTTATTTACAAAACAGGTCTGCTCTAAAACAGGAAGTCCTCTAAAAAGTCAGTTATGTACACCTAATTCTTTCTGTCCAGAGGAAATGGATAAAATGGACATGAAGCCAGTATTTCTACAATGGCAGCAATAAAACCAGCCCATGTGGCGGGGAAAAAAATCTCTATTTTCTGACCGCTTTTTCAAACAAAAATGGGAAAAGTCTCTTTTCGGAGGGCAGGAGATGGAAAATTATGGTGTCTGCATGAACCATTTGAGAGAGAAAGAGAGAAGAAGAAGAAGAAAAAAACATGTTCTTCTTTTGTAACACGAAACCATGATTTAAGCTACTGGTCCAGCAAAATCGAGAGCTTTGCGATAGCTTGTTTCTAAAACGAGACTGTGGTTGCGTTCCCCAATAAAGTAAGTGCTAAGTAGCCAGTCAGTCTTGTGCAATGAGGTCCAGGTTGACTAAATGCCTTATGGTGGGTCTGCCATGGGGACAGTTCCAAGGATGCTCAATTTCGCCCATGTGAGATATCAGTTTCTTCATTTCACCATCCGTGAGGGCGGTTCCAATCATCACCTGTAACAGGAGCAAAATCAGGAACTCAGTACCAAATCAATACAATACAATAGCAGAGTTGGAAGGGACCTTGGAGGTCTTCTAGTCCAACCCCCTGCCTAGGCAGGAAACTCTATACCGTTTCAGAGAAATGGCTATCCAACATCTTCTTAAAGACTTCCAGTGTTGGGGCATTCACAACTTCTGGAGGCCGGCTGTTCCATTGATTAATTGTTCTAACTGTCAGGAAGTTTCTCCTCAGTTCTAGGCTGCTCCTTTCCTAGATTAGTTTCCATCCATTGCTTCTTGTTCTACCCTCAGGTGCCTTGGACAATAGCTTGACTCCCTCTTCTTTGTGGCAACCCCTGAGATATTGGAAGACTGCTATCCTGCCTCCCCTAGTCCTTCTTTTCATTAAACTAGACATACCCAGTTCCTGCAACCATTCTTTATATGTTTTAGTCTCCAGTCCCCTAATCATCTTTGTTGCTCTTCTCTGCACTCTTTCTAGAGTCTCCACATATTTTTTACATCGTGGCGACCAGAACTGAATGCAGTATTCCAAGTGTGGCCTTACCAAGGCATTATAAAGTGGTATTAACACTTCACGTGATCTTGATTCTATCCCTCTGTTGATGCAGCCTAGAACTGTGTTGGCTTTTTTGGCAGCTGCTGCACACGGCTGGCTCCTATTTAAATGGTTGTCCACTAGGACTCCAAAATCCCTCTCACAGTTACTACTATTGAGCAAGGTACCACCTATTCACATCCATCCATGCCCCAGTTTACATCAACTATTACACTTACGGATTTCCGACAAGCTCGAGAGGCAAACATTTGCCTCACTCTGGATGGCCTGCACATGATTCCCGGAGAATCGCTTAACATAAAAATTAATTCTTCTACGTCTTGAGGACCAAAAGTCCAGTTTTTGCTGGTTGGTAACGATATGAGCTTCACTCTTTGAGTTACAGGAGCTGAAAGGTTTTAAAAATAACATCGTGGTCACGGTGTTTTTACACTGAGATAATATTTCAACATCTAACCCAACCGCTCATGTAAAAATTGGCAGTGAGTAGCTAAATTTTGTAGGTTAAGTTTTAAACCGAGTGTATTTTTTTTTCCTTGCAGGAAAAGAACATCCAATTGAAATCCCAATTTCAAAGACGGTTAGAAGAGCAGAGATTTTAAAAATGGAATTGTTTGGCAGGCTAATTTTTCCCATTTTCATCATTTGAAAGAAGTTTCATACTCCCAAAGCAGAGACAATCCCTTTCTCCCCACTTCCTTGACCAAAGCTGGGAGGGAGGGTAAGGTAAGACACTCACCGTTTTCATCAACCACAAAATCAAATCCATTTTTTTGGAAAATCTCCAGATTATCCATCAAGATACTTTCACTCACAGCGGTTAAATTAAGATTTTGAGGCCTAAAAAAGTGGGGCACAGAAAAAGGAAGGTAACAACCATTAAATCTGAAGGCAGCCCTTCTGGAACTGTATCTATTGTGTACGGTTGATATGTAGGTAGGTAGGGAGATTGATAGATCAATTAGATTAATAGAATATTCTATAGATATCCCCCCCGCCTTATATACATGCATACTTTTTTCCTTTTGGAATTTTTTCCAAAGGTTTTCAAATGGCACTTTTTTTTTTTTTTGCAAGAAGGAATGAAAAAGAACTCAAGATGACAAAAAGGTTGAAAGAAATTGAAACAGGAAGCAACGAGAGGCGGAATCTTTAGATATAAATGCAGAGGCTGATTTCTCTCTCTTTATATAATTTCACGTCCAAATCTCCGCAAGATGGACTGTGATTTGCAAAAACCAGTTGCGTACCGTTGTTGTTTAAGTAGAAGACGATAAAACAATACGTACTGTCATCTGAGCTAAAGAGTTCCAGGAGTTTTAAAAGCGACAAGGCATTGAAAGGAAATGTCACCAATCCTGAAGAGGTAGGGGGCAGAGCTATGCAAATCTAAACCCAACAGCCAAAGCAGGAAGTCCCAAAGTTGTCATAATCAAGGGAAATCGATAAATTCTGCAGATATTCCTAACTGGAAGGAGTTCGTTGTGGTGGGATTTGCAAATGATGCATTTTCAGAGGACAATCCTAAGAGCAGGAACTGGTCTGAGTTGGCTTTAGCACTTAGCTTGCAAAGCAACTCCGAAGTTGTCTCACAAATCTTAAATTTCAAGGGGAGGGAAGCCGTTGGCATCCCTCCCACCCTCAGGTATCGCTTCTCGGCCTTTTGGCTAAGATCAAGTGTAGTATCTGTTCTTATCAGTTTAATATCTGATATGTCCTCTATCTGAGGACTGTTTATTAAATGGATTTCTGGAAGCAGGAGATGGACTAGGGGCTTGCTCCATCCTCTCCACGCATTGACCTGGTATTGCAGTGCCTCCAGGACCAGTGCCCCCCACCCCACCCCTAATCAGGTTCAAAAGTAGATTTGAATTTTCTTTTTTCTTTTTTCCTTTTTTTTCTTCTTCTACCTCTTTTCCATCCTTAGTCTACATCTCCTTCTGCTCCTCCTTCTTTCTCCCCCACACAACTTCTGTTTCTCCTTTTATTATTCCTTTCTTCTCCATTTTACTTCCTTCCATATTTTCTTTGTATTCCGTCTCCGCATTTACTTCCAGCTCTCCCCCTCCTTCTCTTATTCCCTTCTCCCTTCATCTCCCCCTGACATCTACTGCTTTTCTTTCTTTCTCTTCTTAGACAGACAGATAACGGATGGATGGATGGATGGATGTAGGGATAGATAGATGGATGGATGGATAGATACCATAGATAGATAGATACCATAGGTAGGTAGGTAGGTAGGTAGGTAGATAGATGATAGATAGATAGATAGATAGATAGATAGATAGATAGATAGATAGATAGATAGATAGACAGACAGACAGCATGTGTGCAGACAGGTAGAGAGAATGTGTGTGGATAGACAGTCAAGAAATGGTTGAGAAGACGCTCACTTGATCAGCTTCTGCCCCTGCAGGACGGTGTGCTCCTGCAGCATCTCAAAGTTGTATTTTTCATCGGTAGCGTGCTGATCGATGATGAAGAGGTCAGATTTCAGCTTGGCGATGATGAATCCCAGATTGAATTGGCCAACGACATCCATTTTAGCAAACATCTCTTTCCTGCCCGCAGAGGGAGAAGCAGAGAGAAGGATGTAGACAGTCAGACCTGCCTTCTCTTTTAAAGCCTGGTTTTTTTCCAATTCTCGAATCCAGGACTCTTAATATCCTCTTAATCTTCTTAATACTAATCACTCTTAATATTCTCTTTCAACAAAAACTATTTTTTAAAAAAAACCCTCTTAATATTCTCTTAATAACTCTTATTTTCCTCTTTCAAGAAGAGACTGGACTGCCATTTGTCAGAAATGGTGTAGGATCTCCTGCTTGAGCGGGGGTTGGACTACATGACCTCCAAGGTCCCTTCCAACTCTGTTTATCTGTTAATCCTCATGGAAGTTAACTAGCCATCAATTCTTTTCTACGGAGAAAAGACTGGTTGAGCCTTCAAATCTAAGGCTGGACTTGCTCTCTTGCGTTCAGACAGACTTGCACGACAAGCCAAATAAAATGTGGGAAGCCGGGATCTGCCTAATGACAGCCACGAATCACTTAACAACAATGGCAACTCCACTCCCCTTTCGCTCCTCTTTTATTTCCTCTGGGAGGGGCCATTCATCCTCCTCCTGTGGCCTTTCTCCCAAGTTGACCCCTGTTCTTTAGCCGTTCCTTTCGTCTGGCAGCTCTGCGCATGCGCACACTGGGAACAGGCTCCAGCTGTTCGTCTGCCTCACTGATGTCTGACTCTGAAGGCAGCTGATAACTGGCATACGGCCCTGGCCCCCTCTCTGCCTCCGACACAGAGCCCTCCTCAGAGCCTTCCCCAGACTCCAGAACTGGCCCATCTTCCTCCCCAACCTCCTCACTGTCCGAATCTGCTGCCAGCTCCCCTGGCCGCTGGCACGACACAACAAGCATTTCTGAGATTCTGAGCTGCCATACCTTATTTCCTTTCTCAATTCATCCTCCGCTGTTTTGTTTTCTCCCGGGCTAATCTTTGCCCTGAATTTTCTGAATTTCAACATTTCTCCTTCGGTCTCCTGGTGCTTCATTTGCTTCTGGATTCGGTCCGCTAAGGTGCTCCAAGGCATGTCTAAAGACACCGTCCTCTTTGCCGTTTTGACTGGGATGTCGTACAAGGGCTGGGCGCCGGAGTCCTGCTCAGAGGTCATCGCCGAGAAATTGGCTTTTGGGGAAAGAGGTTGACGGATCTTAAAACGTTTTGCTTTGGGGGATGAAGTGGCTTGTCGAGCAAAGCCGTCGTCTTCGCTCTGGTTTGGTTCGGAGGGCCAGAAAACCCCGCCAGATCCACCTTCGCTGCTCTGGATTTCTCCGCTAAAAAGACGGGATTCTCCTTGGGAAGAACCCGCAGCGCTTTCGGTTCTAAAGTGGACACCCATTTCTGGGGTTCTGCTCAAGCCCCCATCTGACTCGGCGGAGAAGCTCCCCAAACCAGAATCCGTATCTTCGTTCGATTTCTCCAACGTCTGGCCTGCAAGCGGGGAATTCCTCCCATCCACCTCGCTTCCGTCTTCAGATTCCTTATCGAGAAGAATTTTCTTTCGGGAAGAGGCTGAAAAACCGGCGAACATCTGGAGCAGTCCTTGACTGGCGGGCACATGCTTCGGTTGGGCTTTCTTGGCCTCCTGAAAAGAAGGTGTTTTCCCCCGAGAAAAGGATTCCTTCAGATGAGCAATTATTTTCGATTTCTCGTCCCGATTTGGAGGCAAAGGACAGGCTGACCTTTCCAAGGGGGACGCATCTCTCTCGCTTTGGAGGAAACTTTTCATGGTCCCTGCAAAAAAGAGAGAACCAGTGTGATTTTCTTAGTATGGATAGTCCTCGACGTACGACCTCAATTGAGTCCACAATTTCTGTTGCTAAGTGAGACGGCTGTTAAGTGATTCCCCCCCCCCCTTATTTTACGACCTTTCTTGCCGCAGTTGTATAGTGAATCACCGAGGTCGTTAATTTAAGTGAATCTGGCTTCCCCGTTTTGCTGGTCGCAAAAGAGGACACTGCAACCGTCATAAGGACGAGTCAATTGCCCGGCGTGTGAATGTCAACCCTGAAGCTGACCTGACCGAAGCCATTTTGAGGCTTCAGTGTTACCACACTGGAGCGGAAGAGATAGGGAGGGAGATTAGAGATAGCTGGGGTTTTGTAGCCAAAGCAAAATACTTTCTCTTGGGAACCAAGGACATTCTCACACCGGGTGGAGTGAGGAGGTGGAGCGAGAAGGCGGAGTGATGTCACTAGGCAACCAGACAGCATCGTGATTGGACCGTGGGACTGATCGTTTTGAGTGGGAGACTAACGTTTACTTTTAATGAGGTGAAAACCGTGGGAAGCTTCAGCGTCGGTTTTCACCAGAAATGTGCCAATATGACATATCGAAATAAAACTATTCTCTGAGGAATCTACCTGCCTGTGGGGTGTATTACCTTGGACCCTGACAGTGAATTTTAATCATGTTACCCTGGGGATGCTGCTATGGTCATAAGGGGGGGGGACAAACGATCATAGGTTCCTCAGTGCTGTTGTCGGTGGTGAGCTTCAAAAATTTCAGCAACGGGTTCTCTGTGCGGTGGCTGAGTGGGCGTGGCCATGGCGGACGTGGCCTAGTTGGCCTCTTGCACCAAGTGGGGCGGTGGCGGTGCCGTTTTCGCCTTCCCCAGGTTCTGGAGGCTTTCCTCAAGCCTCTGGGAGGATGAAAACGGCCTCCCCCGGGCTCCCGAGGCCTTTTAGAAGGCCTGTTTTTCCCCCTCCACAAGCCTCCATGCAGGCTGTTCTTACCTGACTGTCCAAAAATATGCAGGTAAAAATGCAAAAAAAAAAAAAAAAGATTTGCTTAAATAGCAACTCGACTTCCTACCTTCAACACCGGTCAGCTTTTGATTCACCACCAATTTATTAACGTCAGTGCCAAACATTGTCATCAGGGATGTTTTTAGGATTGCTAATAAAAGCTTTTCTTCCTGGAGTAAGATCTGCCTTTTATCCGGAGTCACGTTGATGTCTACGCATCCTGAAATCAAAAACATTCCTCATTCTTTGGTTATCTTTCTCCTTCTTCGCACCTACGGATGGGCTCCACCTGTTCTGACCGAGGCTTCCCGAGAGCATGAAGCAAACTGCTGGTCCCGACAAAAAACCCTTTTATTAATTGACTGTGAATTCTGCTCATTCACATCCAGCAAAGTCTTTCGAGGGAGGATTTACGGTCACAGACCTTATCTATCTTGGAGAGCTGCCAGGCCGATATCTGCAAAACTTGGCAAGGAGTCTCGGAGAGTCACGAACCAATGAAGCGAACTAATTGTCTCCTGCAAACTCCACTCCCCTGTCGCTCCTCTTTTATTTCCCCTGGGAGGGGCCATTCATCGTCTACCTGTGGCCTTACTCCCAAGTCGACCCCTGTTCTTTAGCTGTTCCCTTCGTCTGGCAACTCTGCCCATGCGCACACTGGGAACAGGCTCCAGCTGTTCCTCTGCCCCACTGATGTCTGACTCTGAAGGCAGCTGATAACTGGCATACGGCTCTGGCCCCTTCTCTGCCTCCAACACAGAGCCCTCCTCAGAGCTTTCCTCAGACTCCAGGACTGGCCCATGTTGCTCCCCAACCTCCTCACTGTCCGAATCTGCTGCCAGCTCTGCTGGCGGCCCATAACACCACCACTCAGGCTCTTGATGATAATTTGGTAGTCCTTATCAGAATGTTAGGATAATAATTAAGTGGGCCAAATTATCCTAATTAACAAAAAAGAGGAGCTAACAAGGAAGATAATTTATAAAGCTCACCAGATTCTGCACGGATGTTAAGAACAACAAATGGATATTGGTGCCTGTTATACATATGATAGACTTCATTTACAACTTTGGAAACCTGTTTCAGAAAAAGAAAAAAAATAACAGATGTTGGTTGGATTTGGTTGAGATTTAAAAAGATAGAAAGCCCCCTTGACTGGCGGCAGTGATTCACTTTTAAGAACTGTGGCAAGAGTGGTGGTAAAATGGGGCAAAATTCACTGCTTAGCAGAAATGTTGGCCTCAACTGCGATAAAAAATTGAGGACTTCTCTGTAGAATCAAGAGAGGGCCTTGTGAATCATCTTCATTTATAATCCCTTGCAGGGTAGAGTCTCGCAACTGGATGGAGTTAGTGAAGTGTTTTAATGGCCGGATGCCCTTCCCTGTTGCCAGTGCAGAGTTATATTCAGCGGATATATTCTCAGTGTGCCAAGAGAGAGAAATATCTGCCTCTACCTAGGATCAAACTCACAGCCTCTTGATTGGGAGGCGAGAGCGCCACCTCTAAGCCACTGCGCCACTCCAAGAGAGGGTCTGGAATGCCAGTGAGAAAAAACATACCTTTCCTGGGTCGCACGGACGCTGGTTAATAAAGAAGAATTGCCGATCCGTCGTGCTCCTCCCATCACCGTGATTGCACTGTGAAACAAATCCCGCGATCCTGTTTAAAAGGAACGCGTCATTAAGAGAATCCCATAAAAACGAAGGAGACAAGAACAAGTCATTTGACGTATTTTAAAAGGGATCTAAACCAGCGGTCATCAACTGGTGGTCCATGGATTAGTGATGGGATTGCCCCCCAACAATCTGGGTCCTCATTTTACCCACCTTGGAAGGACGGAAGGCTGAGTCAACCTTGAGCTGGTCAGGATTGAACTCCTGGCAGTGAGCAGAGTTAGCCTGCAATATCTGCGTTCTAACCACTGCGCCACAACAGCTCCTAATTAAATGTCATTTACATTAAATTGAAATTAAATGGCGATAGATGCTGGCCACTCTGCTGAACCCCTTGAAATGCGGTCCATGCCACTGCGGTGGGGGCATGACTATTAGAACTAGGTCGTAAGTACCTTTGGGGGTATGTCTCTTGTAATTTCAAACAGTTGCTAAGCAACTAGTCATAAGATGAGGCCTTGTTGTTTTGTCCTTTGGGGGGTTTTATATGTTGTGCCCGATAGGCCTGAATCTCTGGCTTTTAAGCCCAAATGAACAACAAGGAAGAATTCCAGAAAAAATAAGTCTGATTTTTTTGTTTTTTACTTACGTATAAAGTTTAGTGGGCAGGGCGGAAATGTTCAAGCCGTATTCTTCGCAGACTTCTCCACTCGGTGGCAACTGCACGAAGGGAATCAGGGTTTGCACCTGGGAGCAAAATAACAACCTATAGTGAAATTGAATTCCTAGGTGTTCGAATCCCCAAACCATCATGCTCCATGCCAGAGTCAAACAAACCACACATTATGGGGGGTGCTCTCTGAGCTTGGTTCAGACGTTTCATCCCTCAAATGAGCTAAATGTCAGAGTTCCCAATAGCATCCAAAATTAAAAGTATTCCTCAAAGTTCCAATTTATTAAGAGAGACATGTTGGCACATCTGTGAAAACCCGAATCGTTCAACCCCAGTTGAAAGTTCATGATCTCGCGCCCCACACCCACAAGTCCATCACATGGTCCAATCTTCCACTACCACGCCTGGCAGTTCCACCCATCCAGTTCCGGTCAGGCTCAGAGGTGTACAGAACAAAAGATGACCTTGGTTTTCTAGAAAGGGATTTTATTTTGACAACAACACATTCTACTCCTTACTATTCCCCCTCCCAATTCCCCACTAATGAAACAGCGTAGTAAAATAATAGAGAGTGTGGCAGGCCAAAGATCCAGCAAGGAATATAACTGCAGGCCTGACAGGCAGCCTCTCCTCAAAAGGAATACGATTCCTCATCAGCCCTCTTCTTTACCTGTTTGTGTCCAAATACGGCACCAATGTTTTCTTTTAAAGTAGAACTTCCGCTGGTGGACACCACGGCCTGCTTCTTTCCTTGACCAACTTGGTTGGTGCAGTTTATTCGAACCCCGGTGCAAATGATGCAGTACGCTTGCAGTATCTGGACCATTTTGGCAAACTCCTTTTGGGAGTGGAAAAGAGAGGGGGGGGAAAGTTACACTGCTCTGGGTGTGTGTGTGTGTGAGAGAGAGAGAGAGAGAGAAGAAGCGATTCAATCAGATCTTTATTATGATCCAAGACCAGCATCTATTCGATAGCGAAACCATTATTGCAAAGAATAGATTGGCCTATTTTCTTCCCATTTGTGACCAAAGCTTTCGTGCCATCTTTTTAATGGAGGATTTCCTAGTCAACATCTCCGCAACCATGTGGAACAAGAATGAACGATAGTGAATTTAGTAAAATTACGGCAAAAATGAGCAGGGAATTTTAAATTGTCAGGGTAAGGATGATTTAATAGCGGAACAGCTGCTGTAATACTGTAATGACAATGCAATGGTAGTAGTGAGTCAGCAGGGTTATTGGACTCTTTACCACTTTAAGAGACTGTATTATAAGAGAGGCCTTGTTGAGGCGTATCTCTCTGTCTGTGTGTGCTTCCATGCTATAGTTGATGACTGATTGCCTGACTTTGCCTAGTACATGTATGTATATATTCCTTGTAGATAAACCACTATTTGAAAGACAAGCCTGTTTACTGTATTTTTTTTAAAATTTGCCTCTTCAAAATGTTGGTGCGTCTTATACTCCGAAAAATACGTTATATTCTCATTGTACCCAGAGAGAGAAATATCTGCCTCTACCTAGGATCAAACTCACAGCCTCTCGATTGTGAGGCGAGAGCTCCACCTCTAGGCCACCACATTGGCCTTCTTACCTTCTTTATGTTACGCTGAAATTCTTTGTGTCGAACTGGCAACGTATGAAACAGCTGCTGAATGCTGACGGTGGTCCCCGGTGGCCGAGACAACGGGACTCTCCGGGTGATGTTCCCGCTATGATCAAACGCCAGCCGGGTCCCAATATTGGCGGACTTGTGACAAGTGACAATGGAAACGTTGCTGTGTGCAAAGGAATACAATTGTTTTCATGGTTAATAAGGAAACGCAGAGGCAGGGAAAGACTCACGTCGCCGCACAGGTTGCTGGGACCGCCGGAACTCTGAGAACCGGGCGTAACCACCATTGGTTCAACACCATCATAACTTCAAACGGCTGCTGAATGAATGGCTATAAATTAAGGACTACCTGTATAATCATTACTGGCAAAAATGTCAACGGGGGGGAAGGGTAGGGGTCTTGCGCGCATAGAATTATGGGTGGGAAAACCCATGCATGACCTCCCTGCGCTCCCCTCAGTTTTGGGCACACAATGGGAGAAAGGTTAGCCATCACTGATCTATAGGATAACGTGAAAGATGACACAGACTGAGGGGAGGGAAGGAACAGAGGTAAAGTTCAGAAGCATATCAAACAAAGCGCAGGCTTGACTGCAAACAGATATTGCCTATGGAGCACTTAATAAATCCCTGGTTTCGTATTAAACATTTGACTCGATAATTATAAATCAGTTACGGCATCTTTAGAAAATTTGACACCATGTTTCCCTGAAAATAAGACCTGGTCTTGTTTTCATTTGGGCTCCAAAATAAGCATTAGGGCTTATTATTTTGGGGATGTTTTATTTCGAGGGCTGCCGCCACGAGGCAGGGTGTGAGGAGTGGAGTTGCCCCATGCGCCCTGCACCGGCTTACCTCAGGGACTCCGCGGCCAGGCCATCTACACCCTGATACCTGCCTCGCCTCGTCCACCACTCAATCGCCTCACCTCACCTCGTGTTGGTGGCCGCGAACAACGAGATGCAATCGGTGGGTGAGCAGCTGCGCAGGCGCTTGAGGAGAGTATTTTGGGGGTAGGGCTTAGATTGGGTGCACACACAGAAAACATGTTAGGGCTTATTTTCAGGATAGGTCTTATTTTCGGGGAACCAGGGAGTACTCTGTGTATATTTTCTGCTAGTCAAAGAATAAAGTGAAGATATTGTCAGGATTCCAGCTTCCATCTCAGCTTATATGCAGACATTTTGTACAATTCAGACGCAATATGTGATTACGGCCAAGAGGTGCAAATTCATGCTGCTTCACTCTCGGTGTGCGCTTCTGTGGCACCCGGTGTGAACTTTTGTGCATGTACAGAAATGGGAATGAATGAAGCCAGCCTAAGATTCACCAATTGTTTTAGCTAGCACGCTTCCCGCACGGACAAGCGTCTTACCTTAACGCGCATAACGAGCTCAGAGCTTCACCACGAAAGCCAAACGTTTCCACACTGATGAGGTCAGAGAAATCTTGGATCTTGGAAGTATAATGCTTCAGTGCTGGAAGAAATATGTCACAGAGGTCAGAGGAGGGATAGGCCAGAAGCAGGGGTGAAATCCTCCTGGTTCGGCCAAACTGATAGGGACCATTGTCCTTGGTTCTGTGAACCGGTAGTTTAAAAAAGCTTCCGAGGATTGCTTAGCTCAGCTGTGAGCCGCGCACTCGTTGGAAGCTTTTTCCCCGTTTTTTAAAAGCATTTTTTTCCTGCCGATTCGGCAGGAAGATGGTGTTCATCCTAATGCATTTTTAAACATTTATATTTAATTTTAGGGATGCGCAAGCTTTGTGGTTCAGGGTACCCAGGTTTCCAAATGTTGCATTATAAAAATAAAAGGCAGCAGTCCAAGAGGTTCAAATATCTTACCATACAAAAACAGCTGCCTTTTTTTTCTTTTGAAGATGGGATGATAAAAGTAATTCTTTACGGAAGAACTAATGTATTAACTGCAAATAATATTACAAATTAATAGATTTTCATACTCAAGCCCGCAAAGTTATCCTCTTCTACACCACAACCGTTATCAGAGACTTCAATAAGATCCGCTCCATAATCTTTAAGCTTCACTTCTATAAATGAAAAAAAAAAGAGTAATGAACAAGTTAAGCTCTACGATTTCCTGTCTTCTTCCCTCCAAATGCCACTAGATAGTAACAGCACGGCTAAAGGATCTTGAGTGCTAACAGCTTTAAAACAACACGTAACTTACCAACGTTAGTAGCGCCAGCATCGAGGCTGTTTTCCACCAGCTCTTTTACAGCGGTACATAGATTCAGCACCACCTGGCCTGAGCAGATCTGATGAACTGATCTGCGATCAATTGGCTTGATAGTTTTTTCCATTCTTTAAAAAAGAAAAACAAGGCTTTTTTTATGCTCAGAAAATATTGCAGTTCACAGGACTGCAGTCTATGGTTTGGTTTCACTTATGCTTCCAGACTGTAAATTCATACCTTCATTCTGAAAACGGGTTTTAAACTACTCTAAAAGGTAGCCTAGGAAATGTCACCGGTGGTTGAGCAAAATATTGACTCTTAAAACCAAATTGCATAATTCACTTTCCTCTGAAAGTGCAATAAATACACTTGCACAGAAATTCCATTCCAATTAAAATAACATCAATAATAATAAAATAAAATAAAGCATTGCAATAATTACATTTGCATTGAAAGTCCATTCCAATTAGAATAACATCAATAATAATAAAATAAAATAAAATAAAGCATTGCAATAATTACATTTGCATTGAAAGTCCATTCCAATTAAAATAACATCAATAATAATACAATACAATACAATGCAATAATTACATTTGCACTGAAATCCCATTCCAATTAAAATAACATCAAATAATAATAAAAAATAAAGCAATGCAATAAGAACACTTACACAGAAATTCCATTCCAATTAAAATAACATAAAATAATAATAAAATAAAGCAATGCAATAAATACACTTACACTGGAGTCAATTCCATTCTGTTCGCTGATGCAATTAACCCTTTGCTGCCTGCTCACTTTTCAAATGAAGTATGCAAATCGCATGCAAATGAGCGGTCCGCTTCTTTCTCGCCCATTTTCCCGCCAATCATCTCGGAAGGGAATGAAAGATCGGGCCGGACCTCTAGTCGAGCCCCCCGACTCTCTTCGAGCCCGTAGCCGAGGCGCCCCGCTTCTCCCCGGGGAAGACAGGCGAATTCCTTCCGCTAATTCCCTCCAGTTTCCCAGCCTCGCGATGTCTCCTGGGTAAAATCCATTTCCTCCAATCAGCGGGGGCGAGGCTTTCTCATTGGTCCATCCACTCACCAATCGGGGAGTAAAAAGGAAGGTGGAGCGGAATCTTAGCGAAGCTTAGTATATAGGGGAAGGGAGTAGGTGTGAACAACCACCACTTCGGGTACGTCATGGAATGCACCTGTAGCTGAAATATACAAAGCGGTGTTTCTCAAGCAACTTTTCCTTCGTTCTTTTACTTATCCTCTGGAGTTGTGTTCACACGAAACGCTGACCTGGTTTGCTGAATTCATAGAATATTCTATGACACGCTGAATGGTGACTCCCCCAAGTAGCTCAGGGTCCTCTACCTGCTTGGAGAGGAGGCGAAGTTAAGCCCAGCAGGGGCTGCAGAGGCGTCTCATGAGCCTTCCTCTCCTTGACCTTAAGAAACGTATCTGGATAGAAGCCCCCCCCCCCTTTCCCCGCATTGAGGAGATGGCTTCGCTTTCTAACCCGAAGTCTATAGTCAAGGGCCGCTTCACTCGCCTTCTACACCGCCCCTCCCTTCGGAGCTTGCATCAGATGGCAGCAAAAAGACCGCACGCGGCCGACGGGGAAGCCCCGCCTCTTTCGGGCCAATAGCCTCGGCGGCCGTGGCAAGTCGGCCAATGGGAGTCGCGACCGGCGGGGCGTCAGGCGGGGCTGCGCC
This sequence comes from Natrix helvetica, assembly GCF_964273705.1. NCBI lineage: Eukaryota > Metazoa > Chordata > Lepidosauria > Squamata > Natricidae > Natrix > Natrix helvetica. The sequence goes on from NC_138557.1 coordinate 5,247,959, forward strand.
AATGGGAGGCGGGCGCGCGCGCTGGGACCGCGCCTGCGCGTCAGTGGTCCGTGATGTGAGGAGAATAGGTGGCGATGCCGATGTACAAGGTGAGGCCCTTTCAGGACGGCTCCGGCTCGGCGGTTATGGCCGAGCACCTCCCCGCCTGCATGTACCGCGTGCGATGCGCCCACCGCCCGCCCGAGGCCGACGGGGCCTCCGGCTTTGCCTCCTCTCCGCCGCCTCAGCAGGTAGGAGCCGCTCGGCCCTGCGGCGCCTCACTTGGGCTGGCTGGGTGGGTGACAGGCAGGTCGCGGCTCCCTGGCCCCGAGAACGCTTTGGAAAGGTTTCCGCCTTCGGACTATCGTTCCCATCCTTCCCAGCCCCCGTTTTCCTCCCTGACCCAGTCCACTTCCTATTCGGACTACAATCCCCATCCTCCCCAGCCCCCGTTTTCCTCCCTGCCCCAAGCCACTCCCTATTCGGACTACAATCCCCATCCTCCCCAGCCCCCCGTTTTTCTCCCTGCCCCAAGCCACTCCCAATTCGGACTACAATCCCCATTTTCCCTTGCCCCAAACCATTTTTTCAGACTACAATCCCCATCCTCCCCGCTCACCCACCCCGTTTTCCTCCCTGACCCAGTCCACCCACTATTTGGACTACAATCCCCATCCCCCCCAGCCCCAGTTTTTCATCCCGCTCCAAGCCATTCTTTTTTTTTTCAGATTGCAATCCTCATCCTCCCCGTTTTCAGTCCCGCCTGAATCCACTCCCTATTCGGACTACAATCCCCCGTGCTCTTTGCCCTGCCCCAAGCCGCTCCTCTTTCAGGCTACAACCCACTTCTTTCGAGTCTACTTTAAATCGTTCGGACGCTCCCGAAGGTGCCTGGCTCCAGGTCCCATCAGCCCCCGCCCAGGATGATGGGAGTTGTAGTTTGGAAGCTTTGGAGAGGCGGCCTTCCTCAGAGACCTATTGGGACCCAACACAGGCTAGGATAGGAGAAGGGACCCCCCCCCCCACTTTTGAGCACTTTGATCAGGCTGCCTTCCTTCCACTTTCGCTTTCTCGTTTTCACTTTCTCATTTTCACAACGATTGCTTGTGTATGTTGGTGATGGTGTCAAATGTGTATTATATTTACAGCGGTGACTATGTAGTTTACAAAAAAAATCAAATGGTACAAAGAGAATTAGGATTTGGGATAAGCTCTAATATAAACCCATTGAAGGGGGTCCTTGATGCTCTCTTGAGCTTGGTGGTTTTCTTGCAGACGTTTCATTACCCAAACTAGGTAACAATATCAGTGCTAGTAGGTGGGTAATTATCACTGATGTTGTTACCTAGTTTCGGTAATGAAACATCGGCAAGAAAATCACCAAGCTCAGGGAGCACCAAAAACCCCACAATCCTCTTCCTCCTCCCTCTTCCTTACTTCATCCTCTTCCCCCCTGCAATCTCCACTCTTTCTAGCACTGAGGATGCTACGTAGTTTGGGTAATGAAACATGTGCAAAAAACACAAGCTCAGAGAACACCAAGAACCCTTCATTTCACCCCTGAGCTACAGATATTCTCCTTTATTGAAACCCATTGAATATCAACGCCTACAGACCCTCCTTGAAGGAGATGGGCGGTCTAGAAACATAACTAATATAAATATAGGTAAATGTAAAGGTTCCCCTTGCACATATGTGCTAGTCGTTCCCGACTCTAGGGGGCGGTGCTCATCTCCGTTTCAAAGCCGAAGAGCCAGCGCTATCCAAAGACATCTCCGTGGTCATGTGACCGGCATGGCTAAACGCCGAAGGCACATGGAACGTTGTTTCCCTCCCACCAAAGGTGGTCCCTATTTTTCTACTTGCATTTTTTTACCTGCTTTCAAACTGCTAGGTTGGCAGAAGCTGGGACGAGTCACGGGAGCTCGCTCCGTTATGCGGCGCTAGGGATTTGAATCTCTGAACTGCCGACCTTTCTGATCGACAAGCTCAGTGTCTTAGCCCCTGAGCCACCAAATATCTGTATAAAAATATAAATTGCATATAAAAAGGGATAGCCAGAATAACCTGGTTTTGTTCTGACATGATACAAAACGATGAAGTGAATTCTAACTTAATTTTCATTCAGGATGAAGTTGACCCGTCACTCCAGGCGCTTGAATTCCGCCAGGAAGAGATCTTGAAACGTTTGTATGAATTGAAAGCTGCTGTGGATGGCCTCTCAAAAATGATCCAGACACCAGATGCGGACTTCGATGCCACTAACATAATTCAAACAGATGACCATGTTTCTCTAACTGTCAGCTCTGCAGAACTCGATAGTCTACTTGGGAAGGCAAGTTTGATTCTGAAATTTGCACTCTGCCTACTGAATAGTTTAACCAAAGTTGGTGTGCTTTTTTGTTGCAACAAGTTGCAGTCTGGCTAAAAGGACGTTTAGTGATGTCTGTGGAGATTCTCACTCATCCAGATCATGGTTGTGCCAAGGGTGCTTTTACAAAAGTCATTTTGTTTCTCATCCAAGAAGCTTCTTCAGTTCTGACTGAAGAATTGAAGTAGAGTCTTAGATGAGAAGCAAAACATCTTCAAAGAAAAACAAAAGTCCAGTTGCCTTTTGAAAATGGGTTAAATTTTAAGGAACTAAAGGGTATACTTAATTGTTCAAAGTTGGCCTAAAATGAGAGGAAGTTGTTTGCTTTTAATTGTTTACAAATAGTTCAGCTAGCAGGAGCAATGAAACTGTTGTTAGTGATAAATACCACTTTGTATATTAATAGCTAGCCAAGTAAAAATAACCAGCTCCTTCTCCTTTATTTGGGAGCGGCATTTGAGTCTCATCTCCTGTTTCCGATGGCTTGGAATATCTGCATTGGAACAGATTTTCTATACAGTTCCAACCTCTGCAGAATATTGTTGCCTAAATATTCAGTTTCTATCAGTAATAATTGCCAGTGTTTAACTGGTACGGATAAACAAATGTATGATTTAGAATTTGGAATATTTTGGAAAATATTGCTTCATATTCCAAGTATTGTATGTGTTTATAGGTGGTGCTCAAATGTAGTGGTGCATAATGTACAATTTCTAAGTATGACTAAATTTAGATCCAGTTCACCATGTGTTTAGGATGGAGATCCATCCATTTTTCTATTCTCGTAACGTTCATGGATTTTCATGCATTTTAAAGCTCTCAACCGACATGTGCAATGTCTGGTTCATCTTTTGTCACCTATGAGAGCCATTTATGTCACTTATTCCATTTCTTCTCCACAGCTGGTTTAAACTGTGGAAAATGAATAAGCAGTGTAGAACTGCAGTGCAGTTAATCTGTGTAAAGTACTAAAAAAATCCTGCAGGATAACAATTATAATATGTGGAAAAGCTTTAGAATAAAGTGGAAATCTCCTGAACAGCAGACTGAAGTCAACTTTGTTTTAAAGCAGGATTACGGTGCGCTGAAGGACATCGTGATCAATGCGAACCCCTCCTTCCCTCCGCTGTCGTTGTTAATACTCCACAGTATGCTGTGTGAGAAGTACAAGATACTTTCAACTGTTCATACGCACTCATCTGTGAAAAACGTGCCAGAAAAGCTGCTCAAATGCTTTGGTGAGCAGACAAAGAAACAATCGCGCCACGAATACCAGTTGGGCGTTACTTTAATTTGGAAAGATGGTAAGTCCGTGTGCGCTTATGAATAGCTGCTTACAGAGTTAGGCCCTCCTCTTCTTTTATTTATTAAATTAATAAGAAGAGAATGGGTCTTTATTGGACATAACACTGCTTGGGAGTTGTGTGGCTGTATAAACCTTTTAAATAAATCTCAGGTAAGATGGAAAAGGGGGAGGTACTTGAAGATAGGTTTGTTGCTTGCTTCTTCATTTTGGGGTATTTGTTAGCTGGCGGGCAGTATCTTACGTGAAAACTACAGCTACATTTGACATCATAAACATGTTGAGAAGGAATGGTGAATACAGGAAGTCCTTGACTTACAACCATTTTAGTGACTCTTTGAAGTTATAAGGGCTCTGAAAAAAGTGACATGACCATTTTTCACACTTATAAACATTGGAGCATCCCCGTGGTCACATGATCAAAATGTGGACATGGGCTGGAGTCTCTTGGGGTCATGATCACATTTTACCACCTTCAGACAAGTCAACGGGGAAGCCACTTAACAACTGTACTACTAATTTAAGAACTGTGACTCATTTAACAACTGTGGCAAAGAAGGTCACAAAATGGGGCACAGCCCCACAGTTGTTCGGACCAATTTTGGACTCCATCATGGTCGTAAGTCAGGGACTACCTGTATATATCAGCTCTCCAAGCGTCATCGGTGTCTAATGCTACATTGGGATTATCCTTCCAGTGCCAAAACCCCAGATGAAGTTCAGCATTCAAACCATGTGCCCCATCGAAGGCGAAGGGAGCATTGCTAGGTTCTTATTCTCGTTGCTTGGCACACAGCATAACACAATCACAGCCACGTTGATAGACAGCTGGGTCGATACCGCCCTCTTCCAACTCCAAGGAGGAAGCAATAAAGAAAAGGCAGCAGTTCTGCGGGGCATGAATGCGACCCTCGGCAAGACCTCCTGGTTGGTGGGCAATGAATTGACGGTAGCAGACATTGTGACCTGGTGCGCCCTTCAGCAGACGGGGGGCACGGAGGCCGTCCCAGCCAACGTGCAGAAATGGCTCCGCTCTTGTGAGAATCTGGCACCTTTTAACGCCGCTCTCAAGCTACTGAAATAGCGTTCTCTCCCGCGGACAGGCAAGCAGATTCAACTTTTTCGACATCTCTGATTATGAAATCGGGGGTGATGTTTGGATAAATCAGATTTGAGAAATAACCAAAGCTGTAATGCCAATAAAATTCATCAGAATTGTCCTTTGTAAAATGGTACTTCTTCAGCAAGAAAACGGCGGCCCCGTGGTCACATCCACCTGGTCTTAGTAACAAGGAGGTTTTCTCCCAACTTTCCTAACTGCTCCCATCCAAGAATTAACAAGCCCAATCCTGATTCTTTGGGGTTAACCAAGATTGTCTGATCTGGCTACCTGCTGTAACTACAGCATTACTGTTAATGTTGGAAATTATAAAGGATTTCAGGATTGCTTATCTCCTTGTGCCATTATCCATCATTGAAGGTTGGCGATCATGTTGGCAATCCTATTTTTGTCAACAGCCGCATGTAAAAGTGCTACTGAGTTTTGTCCAAACCAGTCCCTTAGGTTTTGAAGCCATGTTCTCCTTCTGCCTGGACCTCGTTTGCCTTCAATCTTCTCCTGGAGGATTAAGTGAAGGATGGCATATTTTTCCAGATGTCGCATCACATGATCAAAATATTCTAACTTTTGCTTTTTAGTGGCTTTGAGGATTTCCCTTTGCTTACCCAGGTGGCTCATCACCTCCTCATTTGTGATTTTGTCAACCCAGCTTATACATAACAGCCGTAATGAATTTCTACTTAGTTCAAATGAGAAACATGCCCTTATAGGCCTGGAATATTTTATATATAAAAAAATAAGACATGTTAAAAGTAACACAATGACAAATATTTTTGGTTCACTTAAACAGGAGAGCCGAGTGGCTTAATTCTGTCTCTCTCATGCCTCTCTTGTAACAGTAGCTTAATTTTTTCTTTCAGCAGTTTGATTTCTTCTTCTTGCTTCATCACTTTCTGCTGAAGAGCACAAATGACCTAAACAAAACAAAGCAGACAATTATTGCCGCCGTCCCATATACAGAGTAATGCTAGCACAGGAAGTGAATTACCAGATAGGAGGGGATCACTTTTCTACGTGGCTGGTCACTTCCTTTTTTAAAATTAAGGATATCAGTCCTAATTTTATTTAAATTGTATCCCTTTCTTTTTTCTTTACTTTATTGTGGTTGTTAACCAACACAGCAGAAATGATATTCAAAATTAGGGGCCATTTATCTGGCTCATTGTCATAAATTATGACAATTAGGGGCTAATTGTAATAATCTGGGCTCATCATAAATTATAATCAACATTCACAATAATTATGGGCTAATTTGTTTTACAATCAAATTATGATATTCAGGCTTCAATAAAATAACTGAGTTGGAAGGGGGCTCCCAACTCCCTGCTCAGGCAGAAAACCCCATAGCTGTGATGGTGAACCTATGGCAAGCGTGCCTGAAGTGGCACATGGAGCCATGATGCCTGGCATGCACGGCGTTGCCCGTTCCTCTTCTGGGTTTCTGGCGCACATGCACACGCGTTGATCAGCATGGATGCCGGCCAGCTGATTGGCACATGCGTGGCAGTAATCCGAAGACTTGCTGGCTGGTGCACATATGCGTGCCGGAAACTGGAAGTTGACTTTTGGCCACGCGCATGCCCCCGGGCAGCTCCTCTTCCCGATTGCGGCTCTGGCAAGTGCACGAAGCGCTCCCTTTTCGGCACTCAGTGCCAAAACGGTTCGCCATCCCTGCCCTGTACCATTTGAGACAAACAATTGTCCAATCTTAAAAACCTCCAATGTTTTTGATAAACGTATGATCATTTCGGCTAATCAGGATCAGATCTCGCCAAAGCTTACATCGGCTGAATTATGGAAGAGTTCACTTTCCAGCAGCTGAAGGGCCGTCGGTCTACGGGAGGACGCGTCGCTGGTCAGCAGCTTCACGTATCTGGCCTGTATTGGCCACTTCCCACAGAAAGTGAGCGGGAGGCTGCCCCGTCTTAAGCCCATCAGAACTTCTGTCCTCTCCATTTCTGTTCCAAACGGCTGAAATAGTTCAAACAGGACGACGCCCAAACTGTACATATCCGACTAAGGAGATAAGAAATGTTCAGGGTCAAAACACTTTTCCCCCCATTTTTTAATACATCTTTTTAATATTCCTGCCCCCCCCTTTCCCCCACGACTCCCACGGGAAGGTGCACTGCATAGCAACAGCTATGGAGTGATTCTTGCTAGGGAGGGAAATTTTAGCAAAAGCAGCTATGTGGGCCAGAAACGTTTCCAGAGTTGATACTTTGAGCCAGCCTGACAATTTCAAAGCTGTACGGTGTTGCTTTCTAGGCGAGAAGCATAAATAACTGGGATCAGACTTGTCCCATCTCCCTCTTAAGCTTGCTTGTGTGGTGTGGTGTGTGTGTGGTGTGGATAGGCCACCAGACTTCTAAGGCGCAATATAATCACTGTAATTTTGTAAGGCGCTGCAAAAAGCGTTTCGCTTTTTAAAGAGCAATGACCTCTGAATCTTGTGGCTAGACGGTTTGGGAAGGAACGAAGACGGCTGCTTGCAGTTATCCTTTTGTTTCTCCTGACTGCTTCGTGGGAGCATCGATTGTTCAATAATTTTTCACGTGGATGGTTTTTATGCCCTTTTAATCAGTGGTTCCGTGTGCCTTCGCCATTTAGTCGTGCCGGCCACATGACCAGCGCTGGCTCTTCGGCATTGAAACGGAGATGAGCACCGCCCCCTAGAATCAGGAACGACTAGCACATATGTGCGATGGGAACCTTTCCCTTTAATCAGTGGCTAGAATGCAGTATTACAGGCTAACTCTGCCCACTGCCGAGAGTTGGATTCTGACCAGCTCAAGGTTGACTCAGACTTCCATCCTTACGAGATCGGTAAAAAGAGGACCCAGATTGTTGAGGGCAATAGGTTGGCTCTGTAAACCATTTTGAGTTAAACGACTAAGGAGCTGTACCTAGGTGCTATTTCTAAATACGTCTTGACATCTGAAAGATGGAATTTCAACCCTGTGCTCCTGTTTTGTTTTGTTTTAAAAAAAGCTTGTTAGATTGGAGGTTGAGATGTCCGTACCTTGAAATCATAATGAGAGCCTTGGAGTTGTTCAGGTGAGGCATACAGGCAAGTGCCCACTCCGGAGGTATGGATGAATGCTATACCAAAATAGAGGGAGCATGTTAGCTGCTTTTTTAAAAAAAAAAATCATGCATTGCAAATCAATAATCAAAGCAGTATTAGAGAGTAATAATTACCATTCTCTGCACTTAGCAGTTGGGTGGTACCTTCCTCTATAATATCTCTACAGGCTAATCCAAAGTCCCCTATTTTCACGTGGTGGTTAGGTCCTTGGAGAAAGATATTTCGGGGCTGTGAAAACAAAACCAATACACTGGTGATGTTCCCTAGTTGGGTAACGAAATGTCTGCAAGAAAACAAGGTCAAAGGGCACCCGGGACCCCTCATTTCAACCCTGAGCTACAAATATCCTCCTTTATTGGTATAAAACAAATGCAGTTCAGAAATTTCAAATCGCATTTCAATGAACACTTGGTGTGAAAGATTTAGATTCACTGAAAGTGTCGAAACGAGTTGTGAGCACTGAGTAGGCAGGGGTTGGCCTTGAAGGCTCTCAAAGACCCCTTTCTATTCTAGGTGGTGTCTTCTCCAGTGGCAAGAGGCACAAACACCCAGAGACCATAGGTATAAGGTTTAAGTCGTGTACTTTATTGTTCTCTGCCTATTACACAGGAATCTCCCCAGTTCACATGGGGACTACCAGGCAAGGTCACCTACCTTTTTGCTGTTTACGTAGTGTTCTGACTTAGATTTCCCCAGCAGCACGAAGCCGAGTCCTCGTCCCGATAAATCCCCTTTATTTAATTTATAGTGAATTCTTCTCCAGCAAAGTCTTTTCTCTCCCACCATCTTTCAAGATAGTTCACTATTACCGACCTTTATCAGGCTTGGAGAGTGGCCAGGACGATATCTTTCAGATGCCACAACACTTGGCAAGAATTCAGGAATGAACTCATTGTCTCCTGCAAACTCCACTCCCCTTTGGCTCCTCTTTTATTCCCTATGGCAGGGGCCATTCACCGTCCACCTGTGGCCTTACTCTCAAGTTGACCCTTGTTCCTTAGCTGCTCCCTTCGTCTCATGTGCACACTGGGAACAGGCTCCAGCTGTTCTTCTGCCTCACTGATATCTGATTCTGAAGGCAGCTAATAACTGTCAGACGGCTCTGGCCCACTCTCTGCCTCCGACACAGAGCCCTCATCAGAGCCTTCCCCAGCCCATGTTTCCCCCCCCCCCCCAACCTCCTCACTGTCGGAATCTGCTGCCAGCTCTTCTGGCCGCTGGCGGGCCACAACACATAGAGAGTCCAGGCTAATTCCTCACTTGACCCCTGCTCCGATGGTTGCTCTCCAACAAGTGGAGATGTAATCCTGAGGTGGACATGGCATCTTTGTCGAGGCCATGCATCTCTCTCTCTCTCTCTGCTGGCCTGCAACCTTTTAAACCAATGAGATCGTCTCCTAACTGGTTCCAGAACCAAGCATCAGCGTCACAAAGGAACAATGGCTCCAAGGTAAAGTTCCCAAATACGTTTTCTCCTCGCGCAAAACTGCCCATTTTTCTCCCCACGTAACATGGGTAATTTGATAAGACGTCCCCGCCAATGGGAAAGCGAATCGACGGACAAAAAATTAATCGACGCGATCATGACCAACAATACATCAATGCTTCACGAGTTACTGCCGTCCCATTCGGTTTACCAAACGGTGATCTGCCAGGTAAGCGATCTACCCACGCAATCTAAAAAAAAACTTAAAACGTCAGAATGCAAGGTGGTCCTTGGTTTACGATGACCATGGACCCCACGTTTCTGTTGCTAAGGGAAACATGGGTTAAGTGCCTTTTCTCCCATGTTTTTCGACCTTCCTTCCCACGGTTGTTAAGTTGAATCGCTGCGGTGGTTACGTTAATAACAAGGTCGTTAAGTGAATCTGGCATCCCCACTGACTTTGCTGCAAGAAGGTCGCAAAAGGAGATCACGTCTCTCTCTCTCTCACACACACACGGCGTACCGCAACCGTCACAAATACTAATCAGTTGCCAAGTGTCCCAATTCTGATCACGGGACCATGGTGCAACGTTCGTAAAAGGGCCATAAGTCACTATTTCCGGTGCTGCTGTAATTTCGGTCATTAAATGAACAGTTGTAAGTCACGGGCTACCTGTACATAGAATTTTATGCAGCGTGCCCAAAGCCAGTACTTCTGAAAAGACGTTTAATTCAGAATTACAGATTTTATTCCAAAGGGGTCATTAAATGTGATTCTTGACCTGGACATTTTGACTGTTCTGACCCAGGCTTCCTTAGAAAGCATGAAGCAAAGTCCCTGCAAAACCTCTTTTATTTACGCGAGAGTGAATTCTTTTCATTCACAGTCAGCCAGGCTTTAGCAAACAGTCTTTCCGAGGAATATTTATCAACACGAACCTTATCTCGTTTGGAGAGCTGCCAGATCATTAGTTTCCAAAAGCAGGGCAAGGCAAAACTTGGCACAGAATTTTCCACTCTTGAAACGACCGAAGGAACGAATTGTTTCCTGCAAAAGCCCACTCCCCATTCGCTCTTTTGTTTCCTATAGGAGGGGCCAATCATCTCCAAGGTGTGGCTTTACTCCCAAGTCGACCCTGCTTTCTTAATTGTTCTTGTCTTCTGGCAGCTCTGCGCATGCGCACACTGGGAACAGGCTCCAGCTGTTCTTCTGCCTCACTGCTGTCTATCTCCCTCTCTGCCTCCGACGCAGAGCCCTCGTCTTGAGTTTTCCTTCGTTTTAACCAAACCTCATTAAAGATGACAGATTCCTCCACTAGTTTGCATGTTGCCAATTATGACTTTTGTATCTTTTTCTTCCCAACTGTCCAAGAAAAAAGGAAGAGTTGTGCAAGACAACACACAAAACGCAGGTCCGGAAGAGAGGTGATATTTTACCAAATGTCCGAAGTTATAATACGGGATTGGGGAAATGCTTAACAGCAAGAACTCTTTTGAGACGCAAAGAATTAAGACCACACTTTAAATTCCAGCCAATCTGGCTTATTGCTTGTGCTGATTGAGGTAGTCTTCTACTTATGACCACAATTGAGCCCGAAAATTTCTGTGGCCACGTGAAACATTTATGAAGTCAATTTTGATCTGTTTTACGACCATTTGCTGCGGTTGCCAAGTGAAACACTGCAGTTCTTAAGTTAGTAGCACGGTTATTAAGTGAATCTGGCTTTCCCAGACTTTGCTTGTCAGGCGGTCGCAAAAGGGGATCACATAACCCTTGAACATGGAACCATCTTAAACAAAAACCAGTTGCTAAGCATCCAAATTTTGGTCAGGTGCCCATGGGGATGCTGCAACGGTCGTAAGTGTGAAGAATAGTCATAAGTCATTAAATGGACTGTTGTAGGTTGAGGAGTCCCTGTAACCAAGAATCTAGTCAACTAGTGGTCAGCACTAGGTTAACGCTAGAAAAAGAGTCAATAGAATTTTAAGGGGCGCGGTGGTCTCGAATGGGTTTTAATTATGATCCGGTACCAGGGTGGCTGAAAGGGACGTGGTGGCTCAGTGGCAAAGACACTGAGCTTGTTGATCAGGTTGGCAGTTCAGCAGTTCGAATCCCTAGCACCACATAACAGAGTGAGCTCCCGTTACTCGTCCCAGCTTCTGCTAACTTAGCAGTTCGAAAAATGCAAGTAGAAAAATAGGGACCACCTTTGGCGGGAAGGTAACAGCGTTCTGTGCGCCTTCGGCATTGAGTCATGCTAGCCACATGGCCACGGAGACGTCTTTGGACAGCGCAGCTTTGAAACGGAGATGAGCACCGCCCCCTAGAGTAGGGAACGACTAGCTCATATGTGCGAGGTGAACCTTTACCTTTAGAGTTCAAGAGGATTTGGGCTTAGACTGTTTCTGGGAATGTAATGATTCTAGGGAGATTCCTCTCTTGACTCCACCTCTGGACTCTACTTATCCTTTAACACTGCTGAGCCAAGCAGTGTTAGTAAATGACCAAAGGATGAAACATCATCTTTGGTTGGTTGGCTGCAGTTGATGCCATCACAGATATCTAGACGGTACCGTGTATTTTATCCCACTGTACTAGATATTCTAATACAGAGGGGGGGAAATTGCAAATATTTATTTTATCCCTCCCCATTTAGCCCCGCAAAAGCAGAATGCTCCACGGAGAACCACCCAAGAACAGAAGAAAGGAATAATGGCGAACATCTCCCTGTCAAAATGAAGAAGAGTGCCAAGGCCACGCCCATTGACGTGGCTGTCCACCACGATCACCATCCTGTCCATCTGGCTATAACCATCGGGTGTCATCACCTCATCCCCGACCTGCTGAAGCGGGGGGCAAGAATAGACGACCGGACGAAAGCCGGCCAAACCGCTCTTCACCTCGCCTCCAAAACCCTCAACCAAGAAGCCGTTCAGATGTTACTCTGCTGCGGGGCTCAGGTGAACTCCACCACTCCAATGACCCGAGAGACCCCTCTCCATCTGGCCGTCCAGACCTCCTCCTGCAAGGCCGGCGTTGTCCTAGCAGCCGACGGGAGGTGCGTGGAGCTTCTGCTGATGAACGGAGCCGACGTGAGTATGAAAGATTGGAAAGGCCAGGGAGCTCTTCATCACGCTTGCCGAAATGGCCGGGAAGACATCATTAACCTCCTCCTCAATTATGGGGCGGACGTGAACGCCTTAACGTTGCAAGCGGAGTCGTGCCTTTTCCTGTTCCTGGAGAAAGCGACCAACCTCAAGGCAGCCAACATTCTCTGGAAGCTGCTGAGCCTCTCCTACCCTCTGAAGCTCACCAACTCTGAGGGTCGTCTACCCCAACTGTTGGATGACGCTTACTGGGAGTCGCTGAAGGACATTCTCCTCCAACTCTCTTCCCAAGTGTGGTCCTTACAGGATATCTGCAAATTCAACATCCTGAAGGTCTACAGAGGAAACGCGAGATATTGGCTCAAAGAGGCGATGCCCGTCGAGCTGTGGGACTCTATCTACATGAGCCAACAGTTTTCATACGCTTCGAAAATCGCCGAGAGGATCTTTGACGGCGGGCGTCGCCAGTCCGAAGTAAGAGAAAGGCCCTGGGATGCCAGCCTCCTCCTCCTTTTCCTCCTGAGTGTGATTCCCGCGCTGTGGCAGGGCCCGCTTTTCCTGGGACGCTAAACCGTTGGGACAAAAATAAAATCGAAAGCGTTTTAAGCTTTGCGTTCCGAGTCAATCCTCACGGACGTTGCTTTCAATGGGGCTGCGCTCCATCCGTTGGAATATTTAAGAGAAGGAAAACGGAGAGGGATTTCTGCATTTGGAGATGGGCAACAGGCTACATTGGAAGGTTGACTCAGCCTTCCGTCCTTCCGAGGTGGGTAAAATGAGGATGCAAATTGTTGGGGGGCAAGAGGCTGACTCTGTAAACCACTCAGAGAGGGCTGTAAAAGCACTATGAAGCAGTATATAAGTCTAAGTGCTATTTGTCCCAGCTTCTGCCAACCTAGCAGTCCGAAAGCACGTAAAAAATGGAAGTAGAAAAATAGGAACCACCTTTGGTGGGAAAGGAACAGCGTTCCGTGCGCCTTCATCCTTGAGTCATGCCAGCCACATGACCACGGAGACGTCTTCAGACAGCGCTGGCTCTTCGGCTTTGAAACAGAGATGAGCACTGCCCCCTAGAGTCGGGAACGACTAGCACATATGTGCGAGGGGAACCTTTACCGTTACCTTAAAATAGATCCCATACCATATAGTATTCAGTTTGCTTTCTCCTTAATTGCCAGCGTTAATCTATTCATTTCCACACATTCTAATATTTTCCTAATCACATTCTCGTCAGTAGATATCTCTTCACTCTTCCAATTTTGTGCAAATACAATTCTAGCAGCCGTTAATATATGGTTAACTATGCATTTTCCTTACTGTATTTTTCGGGTAGAATCCCCAATAGAAATATTTCGGGGGGGGGGCTGCCTGCAAATGTATAATTTATAAAGGCATTCGTTAGTTTGAAGCAACAAAGACTAAGCGGGAACTTCTACTGCTTGCAATATCTCATGTAATGCTGATATAGGATGGCTTCTTGATTCTAAATATTTAACCACAGATCCAAGTTCTTAATTGTATTATTTGAGTGCAGAATTTTACTCCATTTCCTCTCGAGCATAAATAAGTCGCAGCTTTATGGAATACCTGTTATAGCTTTGGAGGACTATTTTACTTACTTTAATGTCCCGGTGCATGACGCCATTAGTGTGGATATAATACACTCCTTCCAGCAGCTCCTGGAAAATCTTTAAGGTCCAATGTTTCTCGATATGATAAGGATCTTTAAAAACATTTTAAAAAACGAAACAGTTTTAGCACGTGCTGGAATGGAATGTCTTTTATAACAGCTTGTTTGTGAGTCTGTTTAAAATGCGTTGATTTTTTTTAAAAAGAGAAGCAAGTAAGCATCTTTTCCCAGGACGGTCGCTTAGGTTTTTAAGACTTACTAGAGGCATCTGTTGCTTTCAGACACGTATCGTTTCTGGCGGCAATCCAGTCGCACAAAGAGGTCTCGCACAGTTGCATTTGGATGTGAAGCATCAGGTGATATTCGGTCTAAGAAGGAAAGAGAGAGGTATCTTTGTTTCTATGTGCCACAAGAAAGGTGTATAGTACTACAGCAAACCTATGAAAGGCCAGGCGGTGTTGTGGCCCGACAAGTCAGGCAGTGAGGAGGTTGGGGAGGAACACGGGCCAGTCTTTAGGGCTGAGGAAAGCTCAGACGAGGGCTCTGTGTTAGAGACAGAGAGGGAGCTAGACAGCAGTGAGGCAGAGGAACAGCTGGAGCCTGTTCCCAGCGTGCGCATGCGCAGAGCTGCCAGAAGACAAGAACAACTAAGAAAGCCGGTCAACTTAGGAGTAAAGCCACACCTTGGAGGTGATTGGCCCCTCCCATAGGAAACAAAAGAGGAGCAAACGGGGAGGGGGCTTTTGCAGGAAACAATTCATTCCTTCGGTCATTTCAAGAGAGGAAAGTTCTGTTTGTGACTGTAAGAGACTCCAAGTTTTGCCTTGTCCTGCATTCGGAAACTAGTTATCTGGCATCTCTCCAAACGAGATAAGGTTCGTGTGGATAAATATTCCTCTGAAAGACTGTTTGCTAAGCCTGGAGGACTGTGAAAGAAAGGAATTCACAGTCGCGTAAATAAAAGGGCTTTTGCGAGGATTTGATCTGATTTGATTTAAATCGTATCCACTCTGGTACCAGAGCGTAATTAACACCCATTCGAGATGAGTACTTACCGTACAAGGCTGGGGTGAAGGTATCTCCCTTTGGGAGTCTTCATCGCTACAAGACTCGTTCCCACTGGCGTGGTCCCCCTTTTCATCGCAACGTCGGATCGAGGGCTGGTTTCCGTTGTCCCTCCATTCGTTGCTTGTGTTATTGCCGCTACTGCTGCCGTAGGTCCCAGGAGGAAGCATGTAAAGATTCCCTTCGCTTCCTTTAGAATCTCTGCCAAAAGAGACCTCTGGAGTCTCATTGGCAAAGATGATGGAACTGTCTTCCATTTCTTGAATGCAACTCTGGTCCCTGCAAAAATAAAAAAAGTCCAAAATCAAGGCAAGGAAGGCAACTCTACATAATTATTATCTAATAATTTTAGCTGATAACTCGGCGTTGCCCAGGTATGCATAGATGTTGAAGCGTTTGTCTGACAGGGAGTCACTAAGAGGGGACTTTCTTCCCCATACTCCCATGCCCATCATCCCTGCCCTCTCCCTTCCCCCTCCCACGTGCTCCTGCTTCCCGCCTGCTTCCCCATTGGTCCACTGGTGGGCAAACATCACGGCTGGCTTTCCAGAAGAAGCCGTGAAGGAACTGATATCACAAACAATTGCTGCTCTAGGACGCCGCACTCGCTCTCCTTAACAGGCCAGGCATTCCAGAACACACACGCACGCACACACCAGGGGTGTCTACACACACACACACAC
This sequence comes from Natrix helvetica, assembly GCF_964273705.1. NCBI lineage: Eukaryota > Metazoa > Chordata > Lepidosauria > Squamata > Natricidae > Natrix > Natrix helvetica. Next base: position 5,263,732 of record NC_138557.1, read on the forward strand.
ACACCAGTATTTGTTTCCAGAGAATAAGTCATCTGTGTACCAGGTTTGGTTGAAATTGCTCAAGGTGCTCCACATTTATGCTGGAACATACATACACGCATACATATATATTGCAATACAGCAGCAGCCATGAGGTGACCATGCTCACCGCTTCCTGCAGCTCAAAAATAAGCCCGCCCCGAAAATATTGCCACACAGCAGCAGCCATGAGGTGACCATGCTCGCCGCCTCCTGCACCTCAAAAATAATAAGACGTCCCCCAAAATAAGGCCAAGCGCTTATTTCAGGGGTCAAAAGAAAATAAGACCCTGTCTTATTTTCGGGGCAGCACGGCACATACATAAATACATACAGCCTTTTTTATATAGAAGAAAGAAGAAAAGAGGAAGAAGGAGAACAATTTGTTTTTCAAAAAGCGAGGCAGTTTTTTTGTGGAGTCTTAGAATACATACTCGGAATTTCCTGGCTCCGAAGACATTTTGAGAGAGGGAAGATCCAAGCCTAAGCCACCTGTAATGAAGAAACAAGACACTTCACAAAGACAGTTTTGTAACGCCAGGTTCGTACAAGACGCACTAGGTGAAAATCAAATTGGATTTTACCGTTATTGCGGGCAGAATGCGATTTATATGTTGGGGCCATCATGGGACATATGGACAGGTCAGCTAAACCAGGTTTAAAATGTTTAGGTATGTATTCGAACCATTATTAATGCCATAAAACTTTCATCAGCTTTATATAAATATAGTGATGAAAGTCCAGGAACTTGCAGCCATCAAATGGGACTTGGAATTTCATTCAAGTCTCTGTGAGTCTTTCTGACAGGGGCCTTGTACTCGAGTTAAAAGCACTGAGGCACCTGCGGGTTGAAAGAATATTAGTGACATATTTATTAAGAGGGTAAACCTTGTGAGGTTCATGCCAAGGAAGGGAGCAACCCTTTAAACAGCATTTTTAGGAATTGGGGAGAAAAACCCAATGTACGGACCCTGTGCCTTCCATGCTCTTGGTTTTAATCCATCCAACGGCTCTGGATTTTAATTCTATCTGTGCTTTTATGCTATTGTAAGCAGACCACTTGAGACAGTGAGGGGGATGGCTTATACCTGCGGTGGCAAACCTATGGCCCGCAAGCCGTACGAGGGCCAAACGAGCCACCGTACCGGTATGATGGCCGCTGCTCCCGCCTACTACCGGTACAGTCGTACTGCCCGGAACCCACCACTGGATGGATGGATGGACGGACAGACAGACAGACAAAAACAAATAAATGCTCCCCTTTTGGACATGGTGGTTGAACATGTTCCATCCAAGCCGTGTGGTAACCTACAATATTAGGATGCTGCAGCTGAGCCAAGACTTTCACTTCCCGTAGGACCTACAGAAAGATCAGAGAGAACTTGTCACACGTGGTATGGCCAGATAAGACACTCTTTCCCAAGATACCCGGAGTTTCCAGAAATGGAACTAAGGGTGCTTTTCACTTTTGCCCCTGCCCATCGCCTGTCAGGTGCCAGAAACCAAGGAACCAAAGCCATTCGTCTGAAGACAGACAATTGGTTGCGTGCTAACGCGCTCTACAAGAATCTGAACTACTAACGGTCAAAGCGAAATGATGAGTCAATAAAATTCAAGGTGGGCCGGAAAAAGCAGATCTCTTGTGAGCGTGAAAGGATTCAAAAGGGATGATGTGCTTGACCCCTCCTCCTGGGCCTAGTCATTTCCTACGTCACCAGAAGATGTCCCAAAGTTGCTTTTTCAAGAGACAACTGGTTTTTCTTTGAAGACGTTTCGCTTCTCATCCAAGAAGCTTCTTCAGCGAAACGTCTTTGAAGGAAAACAAAGAAAGTCCAGTTGCCTCTTGAAAAAGCACCTTTGGGACAACCATGACCTGGAGGACTGAGAATCTCCATAGTTGCCATAAGATGGAATGTCCGCTATTAGGGCATTGCAAGCCCAAGGGCACCCCTTGAAAAAAACTGCACCCCCCCTCCCCCCCAAGCAAATGGTTTGAGTTGGGTGATGGGAAAGACTCCTGAAAAGCTGGGCAACTTCTCCTTCGAACTCCCTCCATCGACACTCTATGGGAGTGCAACAGAGGTGCTATTCAGCCAGTTCTGGCGAACCGGTAGCGGAAAGTTTGAGTAGTTCGGAGAACTGGCAAATACCACCTCTGGCTGGCTCTGCCCCCATCTATTTGCTCCCTCTGGAGTACCAGCTGATCAGCTTTTCTCTCTCTCTCTCTCTCTCTCTCTCTCTCTCCATTCTTCTTACCGGAAACACAGGACTTTTGGGGTTAGCACATTTTTGAAGCAAAGCAATAAAAATAGCCTAGTTTCTGCTTGCCAATTCACACATTTGCTTTAACATGAAACGTCGACTAACCCCGAGCCGGGAACCATCCATCACACCTTTCTTTGCGCAACATAAAACAAGCCCATACCTTCATGCAATCTCGTTTGGTGGCTTTCTTAATCAGGATTTTTTTAATCGCGTAGAACTGACCGTCGAGTTTATTTCTGACCTGGAAGGAGATCAATAAGGAAGAAGGATGTAAGAGAAATTTAGAACGAAAGGTGACACCAGCTTCCTTTTTGCAATAATAATAATAATAATAATAATAATAATAATAATAATAATAATAATAATAATAATAATAATAATAATAATAATAATAATAATAATAATAATAATAATTTAATCCAACTGTACAGTAGAAGTCATTTCACGGCAGTACGGTAGAAGCCATTTGAAGGCACAACAGGCTGTATCTTAATAGAACACATACTCCGAGGGGTGTTAGGGCTGTCTTACCCCCACAGTATTTGTTTCCAGAGAGTAAGTCATCTGTGTACCAAGTTTGGTTGAAATTGCTTGAGGTGTTCCAGAGTTATGCTGGAACACACACACAGCCATTTTTATACATATTTATATTTATTTATAAATAGGAGGAGGAGGAGGAGGAGGAGGAGGGAGAAGAAGAAGATGCTGCTGCTGCTACTGTGGTTGATTTCAGTTATAAATCGGTCAGTTATAAATACCTTATATACTGTTCCGTAGCCTCCTTTCCCAAGCCTCGAAATCTCATCAAATTCATTAACGTAACGAGATGTCTGTGCTTCAAAGAGGATGTCGTTCTCCCTGCTTTTTAAAAAGACTATTAATATGGAGTTGTTATTAAAAAGAAATTAAAAAGGAGGAACATTCCACTGTAGCACTTTCTTTCACGGAGAGATGAGTGAAGTGTAGAAATAGAAATGAGACCATCGATGTAGAAAAAAAATCCAGTTTGGTGACAGTCCACTAAGGATCAAATTAACTGATTTATATCCTGCGTTAGGTGCACTTTAGCTTTTACAATTCAGACATGGAAAAATTCTCATTCAGAACAGGAACCAAAAAGTCACTTCTTGTAGATGCCCGAGACTTTTTATGTTTACATGATTTACGGTTCCGACGTGACGTTAATCTGAATTTTATTTCTGCAATGCAGGGACTCTAGAAGCTGACGCTAAAGCCATTTTAAAGTCAACGTGTTAAATAAAACAGGTAGCGGGTTTAAACAAAACAATAGCATAGAATAGAAATAGAATAGATATTGGAATGAAGAATAGAATAGAATAGAATAGAATAATAGAATAGAATAATAGAATAGAATAATAGAATAGAATAGAACAAAACAGGAGTTGGAAGGGACCTTGGAGGTCTTCTAGTCCAAACCCCTGCCTAGGAAGGAAACCCTATACTTCAGACAAATGGTTATCCAACATCTTCTTAAAAGACTTCCAGTGTTGGGGCATTCACAACTTCTGGAGGCAACTTCTGTTCCACTGATTAATTGTTCTAACTATCAGGAAATTTCTCCTCAGTTCTAAGTTGCTTCTCTCCTTGATTAGTTTCCACCCATTGCTTCTTGTCCTGCTCTCAGGTGCCTTGGAGAATAGCTTGGCTCCCTCTTCTCTGTGGCAACCCTGAGATATTGGAAGACTGCTATCATGTCCTTCTTTTCATCAAACTAGACATATCCAGTTCCTGCAACCGTTCTTCATATGTTTTAGCCTCCAATCCCCTAATCCTCTTTGTTGCTCTTCTCTGCACTCTTTCTAGAGTTTCCACATCTTTTCTACATCGTGGCCACCAAAACTGGATGCTGCAAAACATTTACTCCTGGAGCTTTGAACACATACCTGTTTCCGTAGGAATCGCCATGGCCAACTTCCTATGTTAACAGAGAAATGAAAGAAAGAAATGCTGTAATCAGTAACCAAATGCACAATCAATTAACAAAGACTGGATTTGTGAAAATAAAATGAAAAGCCAAGAGAACTGCAAAACCCCCACTTCCACCCCATGCCCCGTTTTGGGCCTAGCAGGCCTCCCTGAAGCCTCCTGGAACTAAAAACGGGCTGCGAGAGGGGAGGACGCTGCAACCCCTGTGCCCCCCCCCCCCCCCGGTGCATGTATGCATGTGCAGCAGAGACCCCAAAACTCAGCTGGCTAGCGGGAGGCAGGCTGGAGCCGAGCTGGGCAACGCTTCACGTGGCCGCCGAGAGGGCTCCGTGCTTGCCATCGGTTGACCATCACGGCCCTATAGTTTAGCACGATAGCCAAATAAACTGGAATACTTAATGGTGGTCTTCAATCCCTTTGCCCAGTTCAGCAAAATAAGATGCCTCGGGGATTAAAAAAATTAAAACCACAAAAATCCTTCACCACAGCCGTAGCAGAAAAACTGGCCAAGCGTTTTGCACAAGGATGAAAAGAGATGATCTATAATCCCAAATATTGTTCTAAGCATGCTTTTAATGGGCCTGCCAGGAAGCAGTGAGAGAGAGAGGGAGGGGGAGAGAGAGAGAGAGCGGGAGAAAGCCAGAGAGGGAGAGAGGGGGGAGAGAGAGATGGAGAGAGAGAGACAGAGAGAGGTAGAGAACGGGAGAGAGGGGAGAGAGACAGAGAAGGAGAGAGAGGTGGGGAGAGAGACAGAGAGAGGGAGAGAGAGATGGAGAGAGAGAGACAGAGGGAGAGAGAGAGGGAGAGGGGGGAGAGAGAAAGAGAGGAAGAAAGGGAGAAAGAGGGGGGAGAGAGAGGGGGGGAGAGAGAGAGAGCGCGGGAGAGAGGGGGGGAGAGAGACAGAGAAGGAGAGAGAGAGGGAGAGAGAGGGAGAGAGAGGGAGGGAAGGGGAGAGAGAGGGAGAGAGAGAGAGAGAGAAAATTACCTCTTTGTGTATTTGCTTGTTGGCTGCTTTCATTAGTTGGGAAATGGCTCGATTATGCTGCAGTCGCAAAGTGCTGAATTCTTCACAGACGGCGAAATCGGAAAGCAAGCCCATCTGAGTAAATGTTTTACAGAGCACTGTATTTTGGGGTGGGGGGTGGGAGGGGGGGAGAACAAGCCCATTTGAAAATAAACCGAACGCTGTCCAACGCTTGCCTTCATTATGTTTTTATGGCCTCCCATCTTACTTCAATTGCTTTTGTTTCATCTAAATTATGCTTATAAGTCCCGCAGGGTGGATTTCAGAATAATAAAAAGTTAAGATATTAATAGAAGTAACGGTCATAATAAAACTAGCCACTGTCCAGCTCCCCAAATGTAAAACACGAGGAAATACAGCAGCTGCAAACCATCGGGAGATAAATAAAAAGCAACAAGAGAAAGACAGAAGAAGTAGGGACATTAAACTTTCCTATAAGTCTATAATGGTGAGGCCACTTGTCTATAAGAGAGCAAAGCCTTCTAGCACTGATGGTGTTACCTAGATAGGTAATGAAACATCTCCAAGGAAACAATCACGCTGAGAGAGCACCAAGGACCCCACAGTCCTCCTTCACCTCCTCCTCCTCCTCCCCTTCTTCCTCCACTCTGCAAACCCCACTCCCTCCTAGCGCTGATTATGTTACCTAGTTGGGTCATGAAACATGAAACATCAGGACTCCACAGTTCAACCTTTAGCTATAAATATTCCTTTCTATTGAGGAGGAGGGAGGGAGGGAGGAAGGAAGGAAGGAAGGAGGGAGGGAAGAAGGAAGGAGAAAATAATTTAGCCCCACCCACTGGATGTCCCAATAACACTGGCCACACCCTCAATAGCGCTGTGGGCCGGACAAATGGCAAACACGTCCGCAGGGCTACAAAAGCTGCCGTGTTATATTTAAGTATAGACAAAATGCATCTTGAATGTGTTAATTTTCCATCTATCGAACACGTTGGTTGAATTTAACAAAATCGAGCTCAAAGGAATGCCGTGTTTTGGTGCTACTCCCTGGGAAGCTTTCGGCCCCAAACTACTCCATAAAGATCAATTCAAACCCGTCACTAACATTGAAACAATCGCCTCGAACGCGTCGGATCTTGAGCATAGACGTGGCAAAGATGCTCCAGCAGTGAAACCAGCAGGAGCTGATTGGCAAAGGAGGACTTGATGTTCATTAATTTCTGGGAACCATTTGCACCCCGGAATTCGGCGGGCCAGTCAGAATCTGGGGGGGGGGAAAAAAGAACAAAAAGGAAACCAGTTTCACATCTCTAGTGCCCTGAAAATAAGATTTAAAGGCGTTTCAAAGGCATTGATATATTCGAAGCGCTAAGTATAACTCGGGGTGGGGGAGGTGCCCGACTTTTGAGACCTCTGGACTTCAACTCCCAGAATTCCCCAGCTGCAATTCTGGAAGTTGACGTCCACATCAACTTTAATTTTTTTAAAAAATTTAAAAAAAAGAGGGGGGGGGTTAGACACCCCTTCTTTAAAGTGTAAAGAACCCAGATGCCTTCAAAGGCAATTTCGCTTTCTTCCTCCTTCTTTCTGTACTTTTTTCCTGGAACAGATGGAAACGGTGCCGAGTGAAGCAATCATCTATTATTTATCTCTGCCTCCTATTTATGCCATGGAATATCCATGCTGCAATGCTGTTTTATAGCCCTGTGAAGCTGCAAGAGCCGTGCTCATAGGAGAAATGCTTGCTTTCCATGACAAATGGGATGTAATAAAGATGCCATCCACTTCCACGGGCTGAGTTGCTTTAGAAAGGCCTGTATATAAGAAGCAATCATCCCCAGAATTATTATACCAATTATTTATTACTCATACATATATAGACAAAGTGCTATTACTCATTTATTAAAAAGCTCTACGGCTCTTTCCGCCTACTTGCTTTATATTTATGGCATGAGCTACGGTAGTTGTTAAGATTTTTAAAGAACAAAAATGCGAAAGGAAAATATAAATTAATGCGTAGGATAATTTCGCTGGGTTCAACTCTATGCAAACAACCAAACTGATTCCACTTCAAGGAAATTCGCTGGAAATTCACACGCATTTATGAAGATTCACCAATGTATGTGCTGTAGTGTTGTGAAAAAAATACCAACACACCTATGCAAAAGCATTTGGGCATAAGTGATTTTCTCTTCAAATTGTCGAATTCCATCTCCTATTAATTTACATGCAGCTTAGCCTTATGCTTAAGGTTCCCCTCGCACATATGTGATAGTTGTTCCCGACTCTAGGGGGCAGTGCTCATCTCTGTTCCAAAGCCGAAGAGCCGGCGTTGTCCGAAGACGTCTCCGTGGTCATGTGGTCGGCATGACTCAACGCCAAAGGCGCACGGAAGGCTGTTCCCTTCCCACCAAAGGTGGTTCCTATTTTTCTACTCGCATTTTTTTAAAACGTGCTTTCGAACTGCTAGGTTGGCAGAAGCTGGGACAAGTCACGGGAGCTCACTCCGTTATTCAGCGCTAGGGATTCAAACCCCCGACCTTTCTGACTGACAAGCTCAGCGTCTTAGCCACTGAGCCACCACGTCCCCTACAAGATAAATCCCATGATTTATCTTAGGATAAATCAATTCCAAATGGGAAAATAGCTTAATGCTGGTTTTCTTCATCCTTTTCACGTCAGTCGAGGTGCTAAAAAGTTTGTGTGGTTTATACCCGATGACAGAATTTATTTCGGAGGCCACTAACACTTCTGCAGCGTGTGGGCAGCAGACTCGTTTTTTAAAGGAAGTCATTCAGCGTTGCAAAGATCCTGGTTTGCCTCTGAAGCCATAAAGAGGACGCCTGATGCAACAAGATTGCAAAGAGTCACAAGACTCATTCAAAGAAATGATGAAACAGCTGCTTATCTGCCTGAAGGTAAAAGACGTCAGATCAATAAGGTAATAAGTTCAGCCGTTCAATACCCTTCAGCATTTGGATTGTGGTACAAAACACTATTGTACAAAGACCGCATTTTCAAACACAGGCAAGCAAGGAAAAATAAAAAGTGGCAACAGAATTACATGGAATGTAGGAATTTATCTGAAAACACACCACTTTAAAATACCTCTTTCTTGTTTATCAAGATTTCCCCCCCCCTCAGGCAGAATCAAAAGAACATTAAGTTACATCTCATCCTGAATTTTAAATCTTTGCCCAGAAACCCGGAAAAATGCAAGATTTCTTATTTTCCTCGTGGGAGGTTTATTTTTTTAAAAAACACAGCTTAAAAAAGCATCATCTTCCCAATGCAGAATTGTCAACCTGCGCAGTCACAACATATATTCACTAAAGTTCATTTTATAGAGGAAATAAATATAGGAAGTCCTCAGGTCACAATCGAGCCTGGAATTATGATCATAAGTTACTGCAGTCCTTAAGTGGGTCGCCAGGTGACCGGATCTGATTTTACGGCCTTTTTTTTGCAACTGTCGTTAAACGAACGCTGCAGTCGTTAAACAAATCAATTTGACCCAATGGGTTTTTTTTTGGGGGGGGGGGGTTGCAACTGGAAGAAGATGCCAGAAACCAGCAAAAAAAAAAAAAAAACGTTCAAAATCAGGGTGTAAGCCAAGAACTATCTGTAGATGTAACACATAAAAAATTAAACTATCTTTGACTGTTCTTCTCCCTGCATTAAGTATAATCTCTATTGTCATTGTACTTAAATACAAGGAAATTGGTGGGGCAATACCTGAAAACGTTGAAAACTATCATGTTCGTTTTTCTAGTTTTTCTGGATGCAGGTCCCGTCCCGTCCCCCTTTTCTGTTCAATCATGTCCGATTTGCAAAAATGCCTGGACAGGTTCTGGCAAATAGGTAAAGGTTCCCCTCACACAGACATATATGCTAGTCATTCCTGACTCTAGGCAAATACTTTCCAGCAAAAAGGCATTCAAACAGAAATTGAACAATTGAGGGATCATTTACTTTTAGTTTGTTTCTTGAGTGGATTAGGCTGCTCAGGTGAGCTCTACCGCAAACCTATTCCCTGCTCAGGAGGGAATGTCTATGTCTGTTTTGCAAACGTGGAGGAAGCTGAATACAATCCTGGAATTAATGAGCTTTCTTATTAACTGGCAGCAAGTAGTAATTTGCCCTTCATTATGCCTCATTTGCCTTCATCTTCCTCTCCATCCACTTTGTAACCTCCCTCTTGTTAAATATCAAATTATAAAAAGCTGCCCTTCAGGGACTTTTGTCTATACCGCAATTCACCGAACAAAACACAGGAGAGGAAGATGACATTGTACACCTAGGTCATTAAAAGGCCAACTTTATATACAATCCCCCATTACAATCCCCAGTTGTGTATAAAATGATCTGCACATGTACACATACCTTTCTGTCTAAAGTAATCAACCGATGCACATCCCATTTACAATCCCCAGTTGCATATATAATAATCCAGGGATGCATAAATATAAATATGTGCACACACACACACACACACACACACACACGAGACCCTAGATTATTCTTTCTCTCTCCCCCCCCCTCTGTGTGCGTATGTGTACACATAAACACAAAAATAAACATTATCTGTCTCTCTCACACATATAGTGCACTATACATATATATATATATATACATGCGCCCCCTTTAAAATAAACACCTTTTGTGTATGTGTTCCCATACTTAACAATCCCCAGTTGCATATAAAATAATCTAGGGAAGAATAGAGGTAGGTAGGTAGGTAGGTAGACAGACAGACAGACAGATTTACATGACAGATGGTAGATAGAAATACAGATAGGTATAGGCAGATAATAGTTTAAAAAGAAAGGAGAGAGGCAGACAGATAGACAAAGAGATAGAGAAACAGGCAGCTGTAGATAAGATAGATAGATAGATAGATAGATGATAGATAGATAGATAGATAGATAGATAGATAGATAGATAGATAGAGACATGGATGGATGGATGGATAGAGACGCAGACAAGACAGAAAGATATAAATAGAATAGCGCCCCCCCACCCCCCACCCGAGCTCAGATGCGCCCCCACCCCCCTCCCTCTTTCCCTCCCCACCGCCTTACCACCCATGCACCTACACACGTGTACACCCTTCCCCACCACCCAAAGCCCTCTTTCCTTCCAGCCGCCCTCGGCCTTCCCGGCCCGCGCACCGTCGAAGGGCGGCTCGGCTCCGGCCTCCTCCTTCTCCTCCTTGGGGAAGCCGAGCGGGGCAACCCGCGGCCTCGGGGCCCCACCGACGATGAAGGCAGCCTTCCTCCGCCACATTGCCGCGCTCTGCAAGGCCGCCGCCTCCGCCGCCGCCTCCGCCGCTGCTTGCCGGCCTGCCTGCCTGCCCGCCCGCCTGCCTTCGTCCCGCCCGGCTCGGGGACGCCCCCTACCTGCCCGCCTGGGCCGCACGCCAGGCCGCCACTACAGTGCCCATAGTCCGCGGCCGGAGGGCTAGGGGGGCGACTCCACAGGGCGTGGATGGCTGGGTGGGTATGTGTGGGGGGCAGGCCGCCCAATAGAAGGGGTTTTTTTAAACTGATTTTATTATTTATTATTATTATTAATTATTATTATTATTTTATTCATTATCTGAACCTCAAGTCAACTGAACATTTAAAAATGTGTCCAAATACCAACTAACACCAATAATAAATAATAAATAAAAATACATGGATTATTACAAGTGTTACTATTATTACAATTATAATTATTACTATTATTATGGACTTGATCATAATTAAGGTTTTCAGATTTGTGATGACTGTGGCTGGTCTCACACACATTTATTGTTTATTATTATTGTAATTATTATTTTATTCATTAAACATGAACCTCAAGTCAACGGAACATTTAAAAATGTGTCCAAATACCAATTAACACCAATAATAAATAATAAATACATGTATTATTACTAGTATTACTATTATTACAATTACAATTATTATATTATTATTGATTTGATCATAATTAGGGTTCAGATTTGTGATGACTGTGGTTGGTTTCACACACACAGCTTCATCACTGGGGAGGGGGCTTTTAAGACACTGGACAATCCCTTGTCTGAAATGGGCAGGGAGATGGACTAGAAGACCTCCATGGTCCCTTCTAGCTCTAGTCTGATTGATGATTGATTGATTGATTGATTGAAGACGCTCAGGCTGGATTGGGCATTTTTATCCACCTAGCTTGCACGCCAGGCTGCCACTACACTGCCCATAGTCCCCAGCTGGAATCCTGAGGGCATTAGGGAAGGGGAGGGCAAGCTGCCCAATGGAAGGGGTTACTGTTTATTTTTATTTTTTTAAAACTGATTTTATTTGTTGACGAGGATAATTAGGGTTATTATCAAATTTGTGATGACTGTGGTGGGTCACACGGTCAGCTTCATCACTGGGGGCTTTTAAAAAGAGACTGGACAGTCACTGGTCTGAAATGGTACAGGATCGCCTGCTTGAGCAGGGGGTTGGACTAGAAGACCTCCAAGGTCCCTTCCAGCTCTATTCTGATTGAGTGATGGATTCTCTTTTTTTTGGAGAATATTAGGTGGTCCTTGACTTACAAGAGTTTGTTTAGTGACCATTCGAAGTTAAAACAGCACTGGAAAAAAACCTGACTTATGACCGTTTTCACTCTTATGACTATTGCAGCATCCCCATGGTCAAATGATCCCCTTTTGCCACTTTCCGACAAGCAAAATCAACGGGGGGAACCAAATTCATTTAACAACAACTGACATAACATATACCTAACATAACAACTGCAGTGAGTCACTTAACAACATTGACAAGAATGGTCATAAATGGGGCAAAGCTCACTTAACGCCTCACTTAGCAACAGAAATTTTGGGTTCAATTCTGATCGTAAATCGAGGAGCACCTGTCCCACGGAGTCCAATAAAATGAGGCCTGGTAAATACAAAGCAGGTAAGTCTAAAGCAGGGGTGTCCAAACTTGGGAACTTTAAGACTTGTGGACTTCAACTCCCAGAATTCCCCAGCCAGCCACGCTGGCTGGGGAATTCTGGGAGTTGAAGTCCACAAGTCTTAAAGTTCCCAAGTTTGGACACCCCTGGTCTAAAGCCTTTTCCAGCAAGTGAAGGATGCATAGGAACAAGCATATATCCGGAGACGTTTTTAAAAGCACGCCTGTGTCCGAAATGAATATGAATGGGAACAACTAACCTTATCATTTGCATTTCACCGAAATAATAAATGCATTCCCGCTGCTAACACAGCATTCAGATCAATGATTTTATTTAAATGTGGATGGGGACCTTACATGATAAAACTATGCAGCATTAATCCCATTAAAGCTCAGCCAGACTGGTTTTTGTTGAATTTCATCCACAATGTTCTTTTTTTTTGGATCTGGTAGAAAATATGCCTTTTAATTTGTATGAGTACTCAATAGGACGTCTTTTTTTTTAAAAGCCATATTTTACGCATCTGTGTCAAGTTAATGGGGCCATCCATTTCCCCGGGGAATATGCAGTTCAGAAACTCAGCAAACAGAGAGGCGATTAATTAAATCACATCTTCCTGGTAATTGGACATTATACTGTTGGGAAGCCTTCTGTTTTTTTCATGAACTGTAACAAAAATTTGCAATCGACGCTCCTGTTCACTTTGATCTCTTCGCTCATTGTAGTTCCTACCAACTTTCTAGAGGATTTTCCAATCTCCTGTCAAAACCCAATAGATTTCAAAAATGAAGGCCTGCCATTAAAGGAAAATCTGAATTTTTGTGAAATTAACCAGCACTGTTCTACATTCACACATCTCTTATCATGTTTTTTTCTTCCCAAGAGCAGAGAGATTTATGCAGGAGACATAAAACTAGGGATGATCTACAGTGTGAATTCAGCAGGAAGTCATTTTTTAAAAAGATAAGTAGGAAACGTGGGATGTCTGCACCATTTTGATTAAGCTCCTATAAGTTGGTAGTGCACCTTAGGACATGATTTTTCTCTTATCTCTCTCTCTCTCTGTCTGTCTGTCTTTCACTCTCTCTTTCTTTCCCTCTTTCTATCTTTCTGTCTCTATCTTTTTCTCCCTCCCTCTCTTTCTCTCTTTTTCTTGCTGTATCTCTTTCCCTTTCTTTCTCTCCCTCGTTCTATTTTTCTCTCCCTCTTTCTAACTTTTTCTCCCCCTCTTCCCTCCCTTGTTCTATCTTTCTCTTTCCCTCTCTCTCTTTCTACCTTTCCCTCTATCTATCTTTCTTCCTCCCTCCCTATCTTTCGTTCTCTCTCTTTCTCCCTCTCTCTTTCTCTCCTTATTTCTATCTTTCTTCCTCTATCTTTCTTTCTCTCTGTCTTTCTCTCCCTCTTTCCTTTCTATCTTTCTCTCTCCCCCTTTCTCTCTCTCCATTTTTCTATCTTTCTCTTTCCCTCCTTTCTTTCTCTCCCCGTCTTTCTCTCCTTATTTCTATCTTTCTTCCTCCCTCTCAATCTTTCTTTTTTTCCCTCCCTCTTTCTCTCCTTTCTATCTTTCTCTCTCTCCCTTTCTCTCTCTTTCCCTCTTTCTCTCTCTCCCTTTCTCTCTCTCTCCATCTCTCTCTCTCTCTCCCTCTTTCCCTCCCTCTTTCTTTCTCTCTCCCTCTCTTTCTCTCCTTATTTCTATCTTTCTCCCTCCCTCCTTCTCAATCTTTCTTTCTCTCTCTCCCTCTTTCTCTCCTTTCTATCTTTTTCTCTCTCCCTTTCTCTCTCTCTCTCTCTCTCTCTCTTTCCCTCCCGAGCGCCAGCTGGCCCCTCCCCTCGGCGGCCCCTCCCCGGCGCCTGCGCGCGCGCGCCACGAGAGCGCCCCCTGTCGCCCGACGGTGGCGCAGCGGCGCCCGTGATCCCCGTGTGACCCACAGAGCCGCGCCGGCCGCGGAGGCCCGGATGCGAGGAGGCCGGGCGGAGCGGGGGACGTCATTGTTCCCCGACACGGGCGAAGCAGGAGGCGGAGGCGGAGCGGGCGGGCAGGCGAGCGGGCGGGCTGAGGCCAAGAGCGACCCAGCAGCGCCGAGCCAGGTAAACTCCAGCGGCGGGAAAGGCGGGCGGGGAGAGCCGGGTGGGAAAAGCAGGCTAGGCCGCCGCCGGCCTCCTCAGCTCCGGCCTGGCCCCGGCCCGCCCCCCTGCTGAGCCAGGAGCGCCCCCCCCGCCCTCCCAGGCCCCGCCCACGCCGCCGCCTCCCCACCCCCGCCCACGCGGCCCGGGGGGGGCATTCGGGAGCCCCTCCTGCGGGAGGGGGGGCCTCTCCTCCTCCTCCTCCTCCTGCAGGGCTGGGGAGGGGGCTCCTCGGGGAAGGGGGGTCTCCGCGCTCCCCCTCCCCTCCCGCCTTGTTTTGGCGGGCTCTCTCCTGCGGGTCTCCCCTCCTCCCCCCACCTCCCCGGCCTGCAGGGGATGATGGGCTTTGCAGGGCAGACCCTCCTGCCGGGGGAGGGGGCTCGGAGGTCCCTCGGGTCCCCCGCTGACCTTGCTTCTTCCCCCCCTCCTCTCCCCCCCCCGGCTTACCTGCGGCTGCGAACAATGAGCGCACCTGGATGGCGGATTTGGGGGTGGGGCTGAAGGTTTGCCTCTGCCGGTGCCCCAGCCGCCTTTCTGCCCGCCGGTGGGAGCTCTTCGCCCGCCCAGCTCCTTGGAAGGCCGCCCGCCGGGGCTTTTGCTGGAGAAGGAGACCGCCCCGGGCTGCGGGTCGGCGGAGTCTACACGTGGGGGCACAAAGGTTGGCAGGGAGGGATCTGGTTTGCACAGAGGCATCCTGTAGGCAGGGAGGGATCCTGTTGGCAGAGAGGGATCTTGTTTGCAGAGAAGGATCTTGTTTACAGGGAGGGATCTTGTTGGCAAAGAGGGACCTGGTTTGCACGCCGAGGTCTTGTTTGCAGAGAAGGATCTTGTTTACAGGGAGGTGTCTGGTTGGCATAAAGGGATCTGGTTTGCAGATAAGGATCTTGTTTACAGGGAGGGATCTGGTTGGCAAAGGGATCTGGTTGGCAGAGCGGGATCTGGTTTGCAAAGAGGGATCTTGTTTGCATGCAGGGATCTTGTTTACAAAGAAGGATCTTGTTTACAGGGAGGGATCTTGTTGGCAAAGAGGGATCTGGTTTGCACACAGGGGTCTTGTTTGCAGATAAGGATCTTGTTTACAGGGAGGGGTCTGGTTGGCAATGAAGGATCTGGTTTGCACACCGGTTTGCAGATAAGGATCTTGTTTACAGGGAGGGATCTTGTTGGCAAAAAGGGATCTGGTTTGTACACGGGTTTTGTTTGCTGAGGGATCTGGTTTGCAGGGAGAGATCTTGTTGGCAAAGAGGGATCTTGTTTGGAAAGCTATTTTATTTGCAAAAAGGGATCTTGTTTGCAGGGAGGGATCTTGTTGGCACACGGGCCTTGTTTGCAGAGAAGGATCTTGTTGGCACAGGGATCTGTTGTGCAAAGAGGGATCTTGTAAACAGAGATCTTTTAGGCAGAGAGGGATCTGGTTTGCAAAGAAGGCTTGTGGGTTGCTTGGTTGGTAGAAGCATCCCTCCCTTTTTTCCCCCCTCTCTCTCTCTCTCCCTCCCTCTTCCTCTCCCTCCTTCCATCCCTGTTGCTAAGGGAGACTTTGTTAGGTGAATTTTGCCCCATTTTACAACCTTTCCTGCCACGGTTGTTGAATGAATCACTGCAATTGTTAAGGGAATCTGGCTTCCCCTTTGACTTTGCTTGTCAGAAAGTTACAAAAGGATCACATGACTCCTGGACAACTATGAGCTGTGGACCAATTGCCAAGCACCCAAATTTGATGGTGGGACCCTGGGGATCCTGTAAGTGTGAAAATGGTCAATCAAAAGAGAGACCTTGTTGGCAAAGAGAGCTTGTGGGTTGCTTGTTTGGTACCAGTAGAAGCATCCCTCCCTCTCTTTCTCCATCTTTCTCTCTCTTTCTCTCTTTCTCTTTCTCTCTCCCCCTCTTCCCCACCCTTGTCCGCCTTTGTTTGAGCACTTCTGAATTATTTCATCTCCTACCTCTGCAGGTTTCACCTGAATGCTCACACTGTATCTATCATTGCTCCCTCTTTTGGAGTCACCCCTATTTTGAGCAAATAAATCCCACTTCTCCTTTAGTTTGTCAGCAGCCTGTCTTCTTTCTTTCCCTCCCTCCCTCCCTCCCTCCCTCTCTCTCTCTCCCCTTCCAGCCTGCCTGATCTTTCCCTTGGCATTACTTACCATCACTTTTGCCTCCTTTCCTTGCCCTGTCCACATTCCTCCCTGGGCCCTCTGAAAGGGGTGACTTTTAAAGTCACTTGTGTCATTGGTGCGTTTCTTCCACGCTTGGTTGCCATGGCCACTGCCTCTCAAACCAAGAGTGATTCCTTTACAGTCCCGTCTTGTCTTGTCTTTCCTTTCCTGCCCCCTGCGCCTAGGAATCAGGCCTTGGGTTGGTGGGGATGGAAATTAAGCCAGGCCGGGGCTGCCCATTCTCTGTGGCATCTCAGGCCCCAGTTGGCACTCTCCTATTTCTCTCTTTCCCTATTCGTGAAATGTTGTAGCAGATGCCACCAAATTCGGACAAGGGTGGCAAATCTTTCTCCTGCATGGACTTTTGCTGAGTGACGTGTAGAGATGAAATGGCTTTTGCCTTTAATGCAGCCACAACACATGGTAATAATTGGTAATATACCAATATATGAATATACCATGTAAAATACTTGGTAATATAACCAAGGTACAGTGGGACTTCGGGTGCTGACCGTAATCCGTTCCAGGACTTTGGTTGGCACCCGATTTGGTCGTGACCAGAAGCAAGACAAACTGCGCATGCGCGCGCGCGCACACAAACACACACAAATGGCACAGAAGGGGAAATCGCCGTGGCTGTGTTTATTCGGCACCCGAGGATGTGTTCGTGACGTGAGTGAAACATTTAGCAGATTTTGGGGTCAGCACCCAAATTGTTCATCGTCCGAGCCATTCGGGACCCGCTGTAATGTGCAGATCATCCTCAACTTATAACCAAAATTCCCGTTGCTAAGCGAGACATTTGTTAAGCGAATTCTCTCCTCGCCCCCACCCCATTTTACGACCTTTCCTGTCACGGTTGTTAAGTGTTTCCTGCCTGAGCAGGGGGTTGGACTAGAAGACCTCCAAGGTCCCTTCCAACTCTGTTCTTCTATTCTTAAGTGGATCGCTGAAGGGGATCGCGTGGAAACCCCCGCCCCCCAGGATACTGCAACCATCATAAGTGTGAGTCAATTGCCAAGGGGGCGAATTTTGATCGTGAGGCCGCAGGGATGCTGCCAGCCGTCATAAGTGTGAGTCCGTTGCCAAGCGAATGAATTTTTATCACGGGATGCTGCAACTGTTGTAAGTTAAAGGACGGTCATGTCTCTTCTTTCAGTGCCATAACTGAAAGAACAGTCACTAAATGGACGGCTGTAAGTCAAGGACTACCTGTAACTGAGAACGGGATGGGGATTACAGTTTTTCCTTCCCACATAAGGATTCGTGCCTCAAAGGAAGGGCCTGTCAGATGCTTCCGTAACTTCCAGGACTAAAGGAAATCAGCTTTTTATAGATGGCCTGCTTGCTTTCACTCTAGAGCAGGGGTGTCCAAACTTGGGAACTTTAAGACTTGTGGACTTCAACTCCCAGAATTCCCCAGCCAGATGCTGGCTGGGGAATTCTGGGAGTTGAAGTCCACAAGTCTTAAAGTTCCCAAGTTTGGACACCCCTGCTCTAGACTGATTACTTCTCTGAGCAGCTTCATAGAAATGTTAGCCTCTGTTGGCGTAAATGATTCCTCGTAACTCTGAAACCATGACCGTAAATCTACCTCAAAGGCGCCCTCAAAACACACAAAATATTCCTTGCAAGTGAACTGCTTTTTTTTCCCCAGGCGGGCCCAACAGAGATCAGATCCGTTAAGAGAACCAGTTAACTTAGTTGTAAAAAGCGTCTGTTGGAAATATTCAGGCTACGCATCAAAGCTGGAGGAGGGAAAAGAATTAGAAAATGAAACAGATTAGAATCAAAAGTGGAGAACCCTGGGCTTGTTTTACTTAAAAATAGAATTGGAGTAAGTGGGAGGTGGTGTTTTTTGTTTTTGCTAGAAGTTTACATTTATCCACATCTCGGTCCCTAAAATAATTCTAGGTTACAATACAATACAATAGCAGAGTTGGAAGGGACCTTGGAGATCTTCTAGTCCAACCCCCTGCCTAAGCAGGAAACCCTATACCATTTCAGACAAATGGATATCCAACATCTTCTTAAAGACTTCCAGTGTTGGAGCATTCACAGCTTCTAGAGGCAAGCTGTTCCACGGATTCATTGATCTAACTGTCAGGAAATTTCTCCTCAGTTCTAAGTTGCTTCTCTCCTTGATTAGTTTCCACCCATTGCTTCCTGTTCTACCCTCAGGTTCCTTGGAGAATAGCTTGACTCTCTCTTCTTTGTGGCAGCCCCTGAGATATTGGAAGACTGCTATCATGTCTTCCCTAGTCCTTCTTTTCCTTAAACTGGACATCCCCAGTTCCTGCAACCGTTCTTCATATGTTTTAGCCTCCAGTCCCCTAATCCTCTTTGTTGCTCTTCTCTGCACTCTTTCTAGAGTCTCCACATTACCAAAACTGAATGCAGTATTTTATCCTGGCATTTGTTCTACTGTAAGATGTGTTCTGTTGAATAGAATAGAATAGAGTGATAGAGTTGGAAGGGACCTTGGAAGTCTTCTAGTCCAATCCTCTGCTTAGGCAGGAAACCCTACACCATTTCAGACAAAAGGTCTTGTTTGCAGATGGATCTTGTGGTTTGCTTACTTGGTAGAAGCATCCCTTCCTCTCTTTCTTTCTCTTTCTTTCTCTCTTTCTTTCTTTCTCTCACTTCCTTTCCCTCCTTTCTGTTGTAGAGTAGAATAGAATAGAATAGAATAATAGAATAGAATAGAATATGGAGTAGGGTAGGGTAAGGTAGAATAGCATAGAATGGAATGGAATAGAATAGAATAGAATTCTTTATTGGCCAAGTGTGATTGGACACACAAGGAATCTCTCTTTGGTGCAAAGGCTCTCAGTGTACATAAAGAAAAATAAAATAGAACACATTCATCAAGAATCATAAGATACAACACTTAGTGAAAGTCGTGGGGTTACTAATGAGCATTGTAAAGATACAAGCAACATGTTATAGTCCTGAGTGGGAAGAGAGAGGTACTAGGAAGGATGAGAAGAAGAATAGTAATGCAGCCATAGTGAATAGTTTGACAGTGTTGTGGGAATTAGTTGTTTAGCAGAGTGATGGCGTCCGGGAACAAACTATCCTTGTGTAGTCATTCTGGTGTGCAATGCCCTACAACGTCGTTTTGAGGGTAGCAGTTGAAACTTCTACCCTCATGTCCCAATTTGCCTCTTTTTTTTTTAATTACATTGTACCTTTCCTAGTTAATGGGGAAAAGGAGCATTCCCCATGTGCTTTCATTGCTGTTCGGATGAAGAGCAAACAGCCTCACGCAGGAAATGAGTAAAATCCTTGAGCATGTCGGTGCAGGGGCTCCATTCTCAGTCGGATTTTTGTTCTCTGATTGTGCAATTTTGGTAATTTGAGAGCCTTATAATTCTGTGAAGGAAATGCGATTTAATAAGGATTTCCGAGAACGTGCTCGTTTTTTTTTTTCCTGGAGCCAGGCGCCGGTCCCCGTCCTTGCACTCCTGCAGGTCTTCCCTCTGCTTGGAGAGCCCATGCTTGTAGTCCTCAGTGAGGTGCTTCTGCTGAGCCTCCTTCTCGGCTAGATCCAATTTGAACTGAGCTGTTTTGCCAACTCTTTCTCCTGGGGGCTGCTTAGCTCCAGCAACTGCTTCCTGTTGGGGCCCTACGGAGCCCAGATGGGCAAGCGATGAGTGGCTGGGGAGGGGAAGGACGAGTAGAGGCCAGCGAGGCGCCCCTTGATGTGAGTGACTTTGAGTTGGCCACTCCCATCCAGTCACATGACCACCTAGCCACGCCCACCCAGCCGGTCATTAGGCAGATCCTATTAGTCATCCGCGAGATTTAAAATTATGAATTGAGTGGTCCCCGAGGTCCGAAAGGTTGGGGACCCTTAATTTATATGACCGTTTAATTACATGTAGTCCTCGACTTAACAACAGTTCACTTAGGGCAGGAGTGTCCAAACTTGGGAACTTTAAGACTTGTGGACTTCAACTCCCAGAATTCCCCAGCCGGCTGCTGGGGAATTCTGGGAGTTGAAGTCCACAAGTCTTAAAGTTCCCAAGTTTGGACACCCCTGACTTAGGGATTGCCCAAAGTTAACAATGGCAGTGAAAAAAAGTGATTGACGCATCCCCAGGGTCATGTGATTGAAATTCGGGCACTTGGCAGCCGACTCTCATTGACGGCCGTCGCTGTGACCCGAGGTCACGTAAAATCCCCATTTGCGACCCTCCGACCAGCGAAGTCAACGGGGAGGCCGGATTCACGTCGCAACGTCTGGCGAGAAAGATTGCGAAACGGGGCAGAGCTCCCTCCGCAACGGGGCTCAGCGGGGGATTCACTTAACGACCGTGTTAAGCTCCTTTCCCAACTGCAGCGGTTCGCTTAACCAATCCGGCAAGGTGAAACGGGGCAAAACTCACTCAACCGATTTCTCAGCCGCGGGAATTTTGGGGCTCACGTCGTGGTCGTAAGTCGAGACGACTGCCCGTACGGTCCCAAAGGCAGTTAGTGATGCATCTGTTGATTCCCTCGCTCTTCACGTGACTTAGGTGTGCGTGTGAGTTCCGAGCGGGGGCTGGGCCGTTGTTGGGTAAACCGACAGAATATTAGGTTGACCAGTAAAAAGATGGTGGCCTTCCTTTCCCTGGACGTTCAATACATTGGTTTAATTTCCTCTAGCGGCCACTAAACCGAGGTAAGTCACCTTCCGGTTTCATAGATACGACGACCGCTCTCTCTGGGGAACCCAGTTAAATATTACAGCTAGTCCTCGGGTTAAAAAACAAACAAACAGTCATTTAACAACCATTAGAGGTTTCAACAGATGTGTTGTTGTTTTTTAAAGCTACTCCTAAGACATCCTCAAAATTAGGACCACTGCCTTCTCCTGCGGTCACACGGTCACATTACTGGCGCCCGGCTCGCATGTACGACCAGTTGCGGTTCGCGATGTTTTGGGGGTGATTTCTGGCACAATTCCCCCCCCCTCCACGCCCATTTAAGGGAAAGGATTTGCCTTGGGGATTGTGTGGTTGTTTAACAATCCTCTGGTGACTGCGTTGTACAGGGTCACAAAGACAGGCTTAATATTTAAAGCCCAGTCAGTGGCAAGAGCTTTTGGACTGATATTTTGGGTCTTCCTTCTCATTGTTGTAAGTCTGGATTGAATGTAAAAGGATGAAGGTTTCACTGTTGTCTTCCATGTTGTTTTATTGACGTTACTAAGTTACTTAAACCGGGGGAGTCCCTCCGACAGGCTTCTCGCCTTCCTCTCCCCTTACTCACTCACCTGGCGGAGCGAAAAATAACTACACCTCGATCGGGTTTGTGTGTAAGGAGGACAGTGAAGATTTGTCTTGGTGCAATCCCCGTTTCTCCCATCGCTGGGAGCCAAGCGTAGCTTCCTCCCCATTTTTGAAAAGTGTCCTGGGGGACACTGCATCTATCCTTGTTGTAAGTCCGTCACGGATAAAAGGATAAGCGTTTGCGACTAGTTGCAGCATCCTGTAACCACGATTTACTACGTTATGGGGTGCTTTCACAACCCCCCACGCTCGTTTAAGGGGAAGGATTTGCGTTGAGGATTGTGTGGTGGTTTAACAATCCTTTGGTGACAATTTTTTTTACTGGGTCATAAAGAGAGGCTTAAAATTTAAGGCCAGTCACTGACAAGAGCTTTTGGACGGATATTTTTGGTCTTCCTTCTGGTTGTTGTAAGTCTGGATTGAGTGTAAAACCATGAGGGTTTTAACCGTGTCTTCGATGTTATTTTACCGAGGTTACTAAGTTACAAGTAGTAAAAAATACCCACAGTTGGGTTTCTAATATCTAATTGGAAGTCATTGGGGGGATTTTTGGTTACTTCTTTTAAAAATAATAATAATGCTATTTTTAAAATCAACAATACTGAGTTGTTGGAGGAACTAAGGCTACTCCAGAGTCAGGAGATATAGCCGTGGTGGCAAACCTATGGCAGAGGTGGCAGGCAGACCCTTCTTAGCGGGCACGCAAGCTATTGCCCCAGCTTAGCTCCACCGCGCATGTCTATGCGCCTCCCGCTGGCCAGCCAGCTGATCTTTGGGTCGGTGCTGCGAATGTGCAGGCGTCAGGGCGCATACGAGAGATATGCACGTCTGGGAGGGGGAAAGGGGGTTCCGTGTGCATGCGCAGGGACGGGAAGCAGGAGGGGGTGGCCCATTCCCCCCACAGCCCATTTTCGGTTCCAGGAGCTGCAGCTAGGCCTACTAGGCCCCAAAAGGGATACGGGGGTTGCGCACCTGTGCGGGAGGAGCGGAGGGGGTTATGCACACATGCACAGGGGGCAGGGCTCACGGGGGCGCACATTGCATTATGGGTACGGGCTCTTCTCCATAGGGAGGGGAGGAGTATCCAGGATGGGTTGACCTTATCCCCTCGTTGATTGGACTGAGTCAGATAAGCTCTTGGGATACGCCCCTGGGCGCTTTCGGCGCACGACAGCAAAAAAGGTTAGCCGTCACTAAGATATAGTTGTCATAGGTTTTTGGTTTTTTTTAATGCCTGCTGCTCTTTCCAAACTATTAGAAGACTCTCAGTAGCCTGAATACTGAAAACAAAACGATAGAGAATAAGAGAGTTGAAAGGTGTTGTCTCCTATTAAGGATCAGTCTTCGTTAGCAGCACTTCACTTAGTTTGTCGCAGTCAAATCACAGGGGGTCCCGGGTGGGGAATTCTGGGAGTTTGAAGACACTCCCCCCCAAAAAATCTTAAGAGTTGCCAAGTTTGGAAACCCCGATGTGGAGGAAAAGAGATTGCGTTCTTCTCTTTTAAATGAACCAAATCCTTCTCCCCCCCCCCCTTCATTCCGTTGTATTTCTCTGAGTGGGATGTGGTGGCTAAGACGCTGAGCTTGTCGACCAGAAATGTTGGCAGTTCGATGGTCCGAATCCCTAGCGCTACGTAACGGAGTGAGCTCCCATGACGTGTCCCAACTTCTGCCAACTTTAGTTTGAAAGCATGTAAAAATGCAAGTAGAAAAACAGGCATCACCTTTGGTGGGAAGGGAACAGCGTTCCGTGCGCCTTTGCCTTTTAGTCATGCCGGTCACATGACCAGGGAGACGTCTTCAGACAGCGTTGGCTCTTGGGCTTTGAAACGGAGATGAGCACCGCCCCCTAGAGTCGGGAACGACTAGCGCATATGTGCGAGGGGAACCTTTACCCATTTCTCTGAAGTCTGCAACATTTGTTCCTTCTGTCGCACATTCAAGGTTTTTTTCTTTCTTTCTTGTCTCTTCTCTTTTCCAGAGATGAACCATGACCATAGTTGACAAGACGACCGAGTCCTCCAAGGCCTCTGCTTCCGAGAAGCAACCTTTCAACTCTGTGGCACCAGCTTCCGGGGACATGGACTCAGGGTCTACAGGATGGGTCGCCGTCTCTTCTTCGTTAGAGGCTCCGAAGCACAAGATCTCGTTGGAACCCGTGCCGGGAGCGGCGGTGTATTCCAATACATCGGGACCAGATAAATGCAAGCCTTCTGCCAAAGAGCTGGGTGAGTGATGAGACCGCATTTAAAAGCCCAGAGAAACCTTTTTAAATTATTATATAAAGCGTCCCAGGGAGGCTCGCTGAGCTTGGTTCTTTTCTTACAGACATTTCATTACCGCATTAGATAACAGCACCAGTGCTAGAAGGGGGTTTGTGGAGAAGGGGGAGGGACTCTGGCATCCTTGGCAATTTCTGAGTTTCATTCTTTTCTTGCAGACATTTGATTACCGAACTAGGTAACATCATCAGTACTAGAAGGGAGTAGACTTTGTGGAAAGGAGGAGAAGGGGAAGGACTGTGGGGTCCTTGGTGGTCTCTGAGCCTGGTTGTTTTCTTGCAGACATTTCACTACCACACTACGTAACATCATCAGTGCTAGAAGGGGGTTTGTGGAGGAGAGGGGAAGGACTTTGGGATCCTTGGTGCTCCCTGAGCTTAGTTATTTTCTAGCAGACTAGGTAACGTCAGTGTTAAGAACCTCATTTAAATCCTGAGCTACAAATATTCTCCTTTAAATTACTATATTATTCCTACCCTGGTTATTTGCAAGTGCTGTCTTGGGCGATCCTCTGTTCTTTTTATTTCTTACAAAAAATATAATGATAACATCCAATAGTGTTTATCGACTCAAACAAAAAAAAACACTTAAAAAGTTGCAGTACGGGTCATCTTCAACTTACAACCATCTGTTTAGTGACCGTTTGAAGTTACAATGGCACAGAAAAAAAAATGACTTACGGCTGGTTTTAAAGAAGAGATTGGACAACTAAATTTGTCCGAAATGAAGACCCCCAAGGTCCCTTCCAACACAACCAAGAGTACTGCATCCAGTTTTGGTCACCACACTATAAAAAAGAGGTTGAAACTCTGGAAAAAGTACAGAGAAGAGCAACTGGGAGGATTAGGGGACTGGAGGCTAAAACCTATGAAGAACAGTTGCAGGAAATGGGCCTGGCTAGTCTAGGGAAGAGAAGGACCAGGGGAGACATGAGAGTAGTCTTCCAATATTTTAGGGGCTGCCCCAGAGAGGAAGGGGGTCAAGCTATTTTCCAAAGCACACGAAGGCCAGACAAGGAATAATGGATGGAAACTGATCCAGGAGAGACTCAACCTGGAAATAAGGAGAAATTTTCTGACAGTGAGAACAATCAACCAATGGAACAGAAGTTCCCTTCGGAAGTTGTGGGAACTTCATCCCTGGAGGCTTTCAAGAAGAGGCTGGACTGCCATCTGTCAGAAATGGTGTAGGGTCTCCTGCTCAGGTGGGGGAGAGGGTTGGACTAGATGACCTACCAGGTCCCTTCCAACTCTGCTAATCTGTAATCTAATTCAACTCTGTTATTCTGTTCTGTTCAACCTTTTCCCCCCATAATCATAATTATTTCCTGATCTCTTGATTTCTGACAGTTATTGGTGATGGGATTGCAGCACCCCAGAAGGTTCTTTTTCCGGCAGAGAAGATTTGCTTGAAATGGCAAAAAATGCATCGGGTTGGAGCTGGTCTCCAAAATCTCGGCAATACCTGTTTCCTGAACTCTGCTCTGCAGTGCCTGACGTACACCCCTCCCCTCGCCAACTACATGCTCTCCTACGAACACTCCAAAAACTGTGAGTATGCTTCATCATGCCTTTTCTTCCTAACCGTTTAAAAAAAAGGAAAGCCTGCGTTGGAAATGTACCGGCTATATATCTCTTTTCCTTTCCCCCTTTGCGTGCAGGTCACGAACAAGGATTTTGCATGATGTGCACCATGCAAGGACACATCAACCAAGCTCTGTCCAATTCCGGCACCGTCATCAAGCCGATGTCTGTCATAAATGAACTTAGACGTAAGTGAACTTAGACCGTGGTTGGCAGGCAGGTTTTGAGCTGCCATTGGCCCCCCTTGGCCACCAAAAAACCCCGTAGACACAATAGTTGTGCTTTATGCCGCTGTGAATCTTGGTTCTTTAAATTTCCCTCCCCCCTCAAAAAGAAAAGATGATATGATAAGGTAAGATAACATAACATAACCTTTATTGTCCTTTTGTTTTGTGAACAAACGGCCACGCATTAGAAAAAGAAATTCTGATGGATAGATAGATCGGATGGATGGATGGATAGATAGATAGATAGATAGATAGATAGATAGATAGATAGATAGATAGATAGATAGATAGATAGATGATAGATAGATAGATAGATAGATAGATAGATAGATGATAGATAGATGATAGATAGATAGATAGATAGATAGATAGATAGATAGATGATAGATAGATAGATAATACATGGATAGAGATGATGGATAGATGATAGATAGATGGATTGATTGATAGATAGATAGATATGATAGATAGATAGATGATAGATAGATAGATAGACTGATGATGATGATAGATAGATGATAGATAGATAGATAGATAGATAGATAGATAGATAGATAGATGATAGATAGATAATAGATGGATAGATGATAGATAGATGGATTGATTGATAGATAGATATGATAGATAGATAGATGATAGATAGATAGATAGATAGATAGATAGATAGATAGATAGATAGATAGATGATAGATAGATGATAGATAGATGATAGATAGATAGATAGATAGATAGATAGATAGATAGATAGATAGATAATAGATGGAGATGATGGATAGATGATAGATAGATGGATTGATAGATGATAGATAGATAGATGATAGATAGATAGATAGATGATAGATAGATAGATAGATAGATAGATAATGAATGGATAGAGATGATGGATGTATAGATAGATAGATAGTCCATTTTGAATACATAGGGGAAAAAGTGTCTTGAGAGTTAACAAGGTTGATACTCTTTGGTACAAAGCATTACAGAGTCTAGTTTTTCTGCTTCGGGTAGCACAAATTTCCTTCTGCCTTTAATTGATTGTCCTCTCCCTGGGAGGGGTGTTTTGTTTTGTTTGTTTGTTTATACTAAATTTATTTGCCGCCATCTCGATCACAAGCCGACCCTGGGAGGCTTACAGCGTTAAAACAAAACAAAGCGATTCAGCCTTATGAACCTAATAAAAAGTAAAACGCTGTAACGGTGGGTTTGGCTCATGCTCAGTCATGTGTTCTGCACTTTGATTTTGATTCCCTTAGGAAAGCGATCCCAGGATCCGTAACGTGATGTTCTCCTCTACTTTTCTAGGAATAGCAAAACATTTCCGTTTCGGTAACCAGGAAGATGCTCACGAATTCCTAAGGTACACCGTCGACGCGATGCAGAAAGCATGTTTGAACGGTAGCAACAAGTAAGTGGGCCATTCATATTATTATTTTTTCTTTGATTATTGTCATTCGCAAATAGATGTTTTTTTTTTTAAGGTTTCCTCTGATCTGCCTCTGTATTTTTTAGATTGGACAGACACACCCAAGCCACCACCTTTATCCATCAGATATTCGGAGGATATCTCAGATCTAGAGGTATGCGCCTAACGAGCTCCATTCTTTGAATGTTTATTTAAAGTGGAGTGAGAATTTCAAAAAGCTCTTGAGTTTTTAAAACTTTCGTTTGTGTGTTAACCCTCCTTTTTTAAAAAATTTCAGTAAAATGCATGAATTGCAAAGGTGTTTCGGACACATTTGATCCCTATCTGGATATTACATTGGAAATAAAGGTATGTTTTTGGTTTCTTTGCTGCTTTGTTTGTTGCACATTTTTAAGTACAATACAATACAATAGCAGAGTTGGAAGGGACCTTGGAGGTCTTCTAGTCCAACCCCCTGCCTAGGCAGGAAACCCTATACCGTTCCAGACAGATGGCTATCCAACATCTTCTTAAAGACTTCCAGTGTTGGGGCATTCACAACTTCTGGAGGCAACTTCTGTTCCACTGATTCATTGTTCTCACTGTCAGGACGTTTCTCCTCAGTTCTAAGTTGTTTCTCTCCTTAATTAGTTTCCACCCATTGCTTCTTGTTCTACCCTCAGGTGCCTTGGAAAATAGTTTGACTCCCTCTTCTTATAAGTATATAAGTAAACTTAGCACAGTGCATTTGTGAGGGCCATTATTTCGTAGATGTATTTTGTACAGATGTACGTTTTTAAGATGTTGGATATCCACTTGTTTGAAGTGGTTTTAGAGTTTCCTGCCTAAGCAGCGGGTTGGACTAGAAGACCTCCAAGGTCCCTTCCAACTCTGTTATTTTATTCCATTCCATTCTATTCTATTCTATTCCATTTATTTATGAGAAGCATCACGATGAAAATAAGGCATACTATGTAACATAGAATTTAAAATACGGAACACAAGATTGAAATATGTACAATATAAACAGATCTTGTCCAGAAACTAGCAACATTGTGTTCTGTCACACTGCCATGAGCTCCTGAAGTGTATACTGATCAGGACACAAAGTATGCAGATGTGTTGTTTGTCTCATGTCACCACAACCACAAAGAACTTTGTCATCAATTAAGTCATAGCTCATTGTGGATCTCGGTTCCTGAGGCTATTTTTTTTTCACAGTAGCTTGCAAGAACAAATCTAGACATTCTTTTCAACCCCTGGGTCCATCCCAGAAAAGCAGCTCTCTAATCCCAGCCCTTGCACCCTTAGACAAGTGTTTCTCAACCTTCACAATTTTAAGAACTGTGAACTTCGACTCCCAGAATTCCCTCAGTCAGCATGTTTGTTTGTTTGTTTTTGCCTCCCTTCCAGTCAGCTCAGAGTGTCAACAAAGCTCTGGAACAGTTTGTCAAGCCTGAACAGTTGGATGGAGAAAATGCATATAAATGTAGCAAGTAAGAAAAAGAATTCCTATGTTTTGTAATTCATTGATTGATAACTCTTCTACATCTGGCTTGGTTAGAGAACCTCGTATTTAATGCCAAACTGATTTTGCTATCCTATAGTATGTTTAGTGAGGGATGGCATGTATAAACTATCTGTTTTGCTCTGTGTTTGCTCCTTAAGTGCATGTGGCATCCTTCGCGGAAAATGAAAAGATCTCTAGATCTCCCCCCTCTCCCCGCCCCACTCCCAGTAATCTCTAGGGCACTGTTTTTCAAACTTGGCAACTTTAAGATGGGTGGACTTCAACCCCCAGAGTTCCCCAGCTTCAACTGGAATTCTGGGAGTTGAAGTCCAGAAGTCTTAAAGTTCCCAAGTTTGGAGATTTCGAAGGAGGACGAGTCTTAAGAGTGGAAGGAAAAGAGGGATAATTTGACCTCTCTTTCATGCCTTTTAAAGAACATCTAAACCCATTTTCAAACACTAATTTCCAAATAGAAAGTGCCATATTTTTCAGAGTATAAGACACACTTTCTGCCACCCCGTAAAAAGAGGGTGAAAATTTGGGTGCATCTTATACACCGCATGTAGCCCCTGCCCACCCGTCGGCCCCCACCTTTTGGCCTCTGCCTCCCAGAGCAATTTGCCACCTTGCAGCAAACTACAAACAGCCTGATTAGCACAAGCAGCTGATTGTCGGTTGGATCAGCCTCCCGACCATCAGCTGTTTCAAGCTGCAGGGATTTCCATTGCCTATTGCTGCCTCCACGCGCCCCATTTTCGCCCTCCGCATCCCATTCTCGGCCTCTGCGCTCCCCATTTTCCACCCGATCAGAAGCACAGAGGCCAGAAATGGGGCGCGTGGAGGCGGCAATAGGCTATAGCAATCCCTGCAGCCTGAAACAGATGACCGTCGGGACTCGGGAGCACAGCTGCTTGTGCTAATTCGGCTGTGCTGAAACTGAAACATGCTGCGTCCTGCAAGGAGGCAAATTGCTGGGAGGCAGAGGTGGAATTTTTTTTTTT
This sequence comes from Natrix helvetica, assembly GCF_964273705.1. NCBI lineage: Eukaryota > Metazoa > Chordata > Lepidosauria > Squamata > Natricidae > Natrix > Natrix helvetica. Next base: position 5,293,432 of record NC_138557.1, read on the forward strand.
GCTTGCTTTCCTCCTCAAAAGCTAGGTGCATCTTATACTCCGGAGCTTCTTAGACTCCGAAAAATACGTTAGTCGGTTAAACCTCCCAAAATGGTGAGAGAAAAAAATAAGTCTGAAATCTCTTATGTTTTTAGGTGTAAAAAAATGGTTCCTGCCTCCAAGCGGTTTACGATACACCGGGCTTCAAATGTCCTCACCTTGTCCCTCAAACGGTTTGCAAATTTCAGTGGTGGCAAAATCACCAAGGTAAGACCCGATCTTCCTTCAGTCATGGCGTGGCCCTCTAGCAATATAAATGAAATACAGGTAGCCCTCAACTTACAATGATTCATTTAGTGACGGTTCAAAGTTACAATGGCACTAGGGAGGGGAAAGTGACTTATGACCGTTGTTCACATTTAACAACCGTTGTAGCATCCCTGTGGTCAAAATTTGGATGCTTGGCAGCTGATTCATGTTTATGACGGTCGCAATGCCCCCGGGGTCACGTGAGTCCCCTTTTCTGACCTTCTGACAAGCAAAGTCAACGGGGAAGCCGGCTTCACTTAACAATCGTTATTGCTAATTTAAGAATTGCAGTGATTGCCCTTCACAACTATGGCAGGAAAGGTCATAAAGCGGGGCAAAACTCACTTAACAACTGTATCGTTAAGCAAAAGTAATTTTTGGCTCCGTTGTGGCAGTAAGTAGAGGGCTACTTGTATCTATGAAAGTACCCCACCCAGCTGAAAATTAAACCAGCTAAAGGATTGCATTAAAAGGTTTTGAGTTAAATGAACAGTGGTTAAAAGAAGAGCCGGTGTGAGATGCTCGGGGGTCACTCACTGAAATCCTGCATCCAGTTTTGGTCGCCACGATGTTAAACAGATGTGGAGACTCTAGAAAGAGTGCAGAGAAGAGCAACAAAGATGATTAGGGGACTGGAGACTAAAACATATGAAGAATGGTTGCAGGGACTGGGTATGTCTAGTTTAATGAAAAGAAGGACCAGGGGAGACATGATAGCAGTCTTCCAATATCTCAGGGGTTGCCACAAAGAAGAGGGAGTCAAGCTATTCTCCAAGGAACCTGAGGGTAGAACAGGAAGCAATGGGTGGAAACTAATCAAGGAGAGAAGCAACTTAGAACTGAGGAGAAATTTACTGACAGAACAATTAATCAGTGGAACAGAAGTTGCCTCCAGAGGTTGTGAATGCCCCAACGCTGGAAGTCTTTAAGAAGATGTTGGATATCCATTTGTCTGAAATGGTATAGGGTTTCCTGCTTAGGCAGGGGGTTGGACTAGAAGACCTCCAAGGTCCCTTCCAACTCTTGTTATTCTGTTCTATCTTATTCTTTTGGTGGCATTTTCACAAACATCGTGTGAACCGATGTCCTCCGTAGAGATAAGCATAAAAGTTTAATATTTACGAGGTTGCTTTTCTCTGTGAGTGTTTTAAATGGGATTTTGCATGCAAATTCAGAAACACACCTCTCTCTCTCTCTGGTTTAGGAAGTGAAATACCCAGAATATTTAGATATCCGACCATACATGTCTCAACCCAATGGAGAACCAATCATTTATGCACTTTATGCAGTCCTAGTCCATACGGGCTTCAGCTGTCACGCGGGACATTATTACTGCTACATAAAGGTAAGCATGTTTTTCTCTTTTCTCTTCTTATTGTTCTCCCACCGTTCAAGAAGTTGTCTCAGAGCGTATGACCCTAATAATATGACCCATTTGAAACGGGTGATAGCCACAGGACGCAGCCCAACTTGTTGTCACAATGAAGAATATTTGATTCCACCAAGCCATAACTCTGAGGTCATTGCTACGGGAAGGCATTAATGTCCTGACCTAGGCTTCCCCAAAACACGAAGCCAACTCCTCGTCCTGATAACACCCCCTTTTATTTAGGTTCAAGGGAATTCCTCTCCAGCAAAGTCCCGGCCAACAATCTCTCGTGAGATTTCATAACTACAGACCTTTATCAGGCTTGGAGAGAATGCCAAGCCGATATCTTCTAAACTCCAAGCTGTAGCAGCAATTCCTTGGCAAGAAGTCAGGAACAGATCTTCCCCCGAATGAATTGAACTAATCGTCTCCTGCAAACTCCACTCCCCTTTCGCTCCTCTTTATTCCCTCTGGGAGCGGCCATTCACCACCCACCTGTGCCTTTACTCCTGAGCTGACCCTTGTTCCTTAGCTGTTCCCTTTTCCTGGCAGCTCGGCACACGCGCACACTGGGAACAGGCTCCAGCTGTTCTTCTGCCCCACTGATCTCCGACTCCGAAGGCAGCTGATAACTGTTGGACGGCCTCGACCCCGCCTCCGCCTCCAACACAGAGCCCTCTTCCAAGCCTTCCCCAGATTCCAGGACTGGCCCATGTTCCTCCCCAACCTCCTCACTGTCCGAATCTGCTGCCAGATCCGCTGGCCGCTGTTGGCGGGCTGCAGCAATTAACCCAAACCAGTGTAAAATGTAAAAACCCTGGCCTTTAATTGTCTCAGGTGGTGTTTCTCAACCCTTGCTCGCTGGCTGGGGAATTCTGGGAGTTAAAATCCACACAGCTTCAAGTTGCCCAAGGTTGAGATACACTGCTTTTAAGGCAATTCTTGCTCTCGAGAAATTTGTGCTGATTTTTAGACTTTTACTAAATGCTTGCTCCCAAAGGTAAGGCTATACGAGTCTCTCTTTTTTTCTTTCTTTCTGGAATCCTTTCCCTTCTCCTGTTGCTAAAGAAAATTATTTGATTGTTTAGTACAGTATCTATTTCACTTAAATCCAGTAGAGGGAGGCGTTTCTCCTCCCACCAGCCTTAAAAAAGAAAAAGGAATTTATTTTTCCAGTTAAAATAGAGCCGGAGTCTTTCCGAAGAACCTTTCCTCATTTTCTCTATTGTCATCTGGAGTATCTGAGATAGTTGGGCATCTTTAAGGATGTGCGTGACTGTATATTTTCCTGCAAAAATGACGAAGGGCTTTGAAACGGGCTGGGCCTCCTTCATTGACGCTGAACAGCCATGTAACATCTGCGGCATGGAAGAATTTTTATCTCTTTTTGGCTGACCACCAGTTGCATCCCCTTCTAGAAGAGAAACATCTGGTAGAGTCCGGTTCTAAATGAAGCAACAGGCTTGGTTTTCCACCCCCCAGTTTTAGTTTGAAAAGATGCCTCTGATATCTAATATCTCTCCTTGAAACTAATCAAGGAGAGAAGCAACTTAGAAGTGAGGAGAAATTTCCTGACAGTTAGAACAATGAACCAGTGGAACAGTTTGCCTCCAGAAGTTGTGAATGCCCCAACACTGGAAGTCTTTAAGAAGATGTTGGATAGCTATTTGTCTGAAACGGTATAGGGTTTCCTGCCTAGGCAGGAGGTTGGACTAGAAGACCTCCAAGGTCCCTTCCAACTCTGCTATTGGATTGTATTGTCTCGGTGGGAGCCATAGCCATTCTTTAAATAAAGAAGGCGCAGGGGGATTTGGAGTTTTTATTTTATTTTATTTAGCATCAGCAGAGGTCATGCAGTCTCTGACATACAATGCTAAGGAAGCAAATTATACTTGCAAACACAAATATAAGTTTAAGTCATCAGCAAATAAGACACACACAGAGACAGATTTGTTTGTGTGTGTATGGATACCGTGTTTCCCTGAAAATAAGACAGGGTTGACTCCCCAAATAAGCGCTTGGCCTTATTTTCAGGGAGGTCTTATTATTTTTGAGGTGCAGAAGGCCCTTTGACCTCGGCCCACAGATCAGCTGATCCAGGGAAGGCTGGAAGTTCTCCCTCTGTTTCTGGCACACTCTTGCCAGCCCTAGCGTTGCTGGGCCTACCGCTCTCTTTGCGGCCGCCACTAAGAAAAGGGGCACTGTAGCTAGGGTTTGCAGCAGCATCCTCGGTGAGGCCTTTCCGCGTGGATGGCAGGTGCATGTGGGATGCGTGAGGCACGTTTCCCCTTTTCCGCTCCCCGGGAAATGGTGGGGACCAGCTGTGCATGCGTTTAAATATTTTAGGGGAGGGCTTATGTTAGTGCCTGCGCTCAAATCCCCGATTGGGCTTATTATTCCGGGGAGGTCTTATTCTCGGGAAAACAGGATGATAAGATAGATGAGCTGCAGTTCCCGGAAAATAAGCCCTCACATGAATTTTCAGGATGCTTGTAATATAAGCCCTACCCCCAAAATAAACCCCATTTAAGATCGTCAGCTGGAGAGATGCAATTAGTACCGTATTTCTCCCAAAATAAGACCGAACTGGAAAATAAGCCTAATGGGTCTTTTGAAGCAAAAATTATATTGAAGACCCTGCCTTGTTTTCTGGGAAACACGGATGGATGGATCAAGATATATTTTAATATAAAATATTAAACTAAGGTAAAAACCATGATAGAATCACCATAGTGTGGCACTCTAGAGTCGTATAGGATAGATGTTATCATTTGATGTCTAAGGAAGCTAGCCATCTAAGACAGTGATGGCAGACCTTTTAGGCACCAAGTGCCCAAAATGCGCACATGCGCAAGCCCAAGCTAAAAGGTGTGCGCATGCGCAGCAGAGCTGGCCGGCGGGAGGTGGGGCATCCCAACACTGGCAGCGTGAGCGAGAGGTAAGATCTTTTTCTTTCGTGAGCTTCTGTTTTGCCGTTTGCAGGGAAACAGAAGCTCACGGAAGAAACGCCACGGAGATCTGACATGGGAGGGACGCTGCCGTCCCCCCCACCCCACCCCACAGGCGTGCCACCTCTGCCACATGTGCCATAGGTTTGCCACTAAGATGGATCTAAGATGCTGAGTGGAGGTTTTGCTTTGCCTCCCATTGGAGAATGGATTGACAGACGACAATATTCTTTTTCTTCTTGAAATTCTTTTTCTTTTAAGGCCAGTAACGGGCAGTGGTACCAGATGAACGATTCCACGGTTTCCAACAGTGACGTCAGGACTGTATTAAATCAACAAGCCTACGTGCTGTTTTACATCAGGTAAGGTCCGGCCCTCGAAAATAGATCTTCTGAGCCTTGGCCCCAGGACCTGCCTTGGGGTTTTGCCCCACTTCTGGTGTGCCACCAGTGGCAGAGTCTCTGTTCTGACCTAGGCTTCCTGAGACAGTAAAAAGCACATGCTTAGTGCCAAAACTTTTTATATCAAAGGCTGTGAATTATGTTCATTCACAGCCTATCATGAGTCCCAAATAGTTGTAAAGAGTCCTACACTAGGCTGCCAAAGTCTTTCGAGATAAGGCTGAAAAGCACCCACCTTTTATCTTCCTTGACACGCTGCCAAAGACTTAATTGGCAATTAGCTTGGCAAGGCCACACAGAGCAAAGAGTCAAAACGGAGCTTCAGAATGTGAACTGACCAGCATGAACCAAGTTGCTTCTTACAAAGGCTCACGTGCCTTTGCTCCTCCTTTATGTCCTATGGGAGGGGCCAATCACCTCCAAGCCTTACTCCCGAGTTGTCCTTTCTGTCTTAACTGCTCTTGCCTTCTGGCAGCTCTGCGCCTGCGCACACTGGAAACAGGCTCCCCCTGTTCCTCTGCCTCGCTGCTGTCCAACTGGAGGCTCTAGAGGCAGCACATAACTCCCAGATGGCCCTGGCCCCCTCTCTGCCTCCGACGCAGAGCCCTCATCCGACCCTTCCCCAGACTCCAGGACTGTCCCATGTTCCTCCCCAACCTCCTTGCTGTCCGATTCTGCTGCCAGTTCCGTGGGCCACCGGCGAGTCACTCCTCTTTCCTGGTGACGAATAAAGATGCCACCCTAAAAAAAAGTTATCGTGGGACGGTTTGTGAAAAGGGAAGTTAACATGCTTAATGTGACTTTTTTTTTATTAGAACCCATGACTTGAAAAATGGTGCTGAACACATTCATTCGGTCCATACGCCGGGTCAGTCGTCACCCCGACCGGTGATCAATCAACGGGTGATGGGTAATAAACAAAGTAATCCTGGATTTATCGGACCTCAGCTCCCTCCACACATGGTGAAGGTAAGTTCAGGAGCATCTGTTTAGAGCAGCGGTCACCAACTAGTGATCCATGGACCACTGGGGGTCCGTGAGAAAATTTTGGTGATCCGCAGAAAAATTATTTGCATTTTTTATATTGCACTAAATCAGGGGTCCTCAAAGTACGCCCCCTGGGACGGATACATGCAGTGAACGCTTGTGTTGCTGCAGAGAGTCTCCCCCTTTGGGGTCTTTTTGTGTTGATCGGAGGGGGGCAGAAATTCTGCCTTGGGGTCTGCTTCAGCCTCCTGGTGGGGGTCTTTGGGCGAAGGCTGGAGGGAAGCGCCACTGGTGGCAAAGAGCCAGAGGGCCTCGTTCCAGTGGGACTGCATCATGGCCCTCTGAGCCTCCAGGCACCCAGTACCTGGCCTTGCTTGGAAAGCCTATGCTCCTAGTCCTTAGTGAGGTGCTTCAGCTGAGCCTCCTTCTCGGCCAGATCCAATTTGAACTGAGCTGTTTTGCCAACTCTTTCTCCTGGTGGCTGCTTAGCTCCAGCAACTGCTTCCTGTTGGGGCCCTAAGGAGCCCAGATGGGCAAGCGAGGAGTGGCTGGGAGGGGAGAGGCAAGTAGAGGCTGTCAAGGTGCCCCTCGACATGAGTGACATTGAGTTGGCCACACCCACCCAGCCACATGACCACCTAGCCACGCCCACCTGGTCATTAGGCAGATCATATCAGTGGTCCGCCGGATTTAAAATTACGAATTTAGTGGTCCCCGAGGTCCAAAGGTTTGGGGACCTCTGATTTAGAGAGCCCGAATTTAATTCGAGATAGGAAGTTCACTCCGTCTACGTCTTACGAATAGATCTCTTATTTCTCCTTTTTTGTATAACCGCAGAATTCGAATCATTTGAATGGAACCGGATCCCTGAAGGAAACCCCCAGCAGTACGGTGGCTATTTCTAGTAACGCTTCCCTCGTCAAGTCTCCTTCGGCACCTTCCTTGTCCATCTCCAAGTGGACCATGAACCGGTCGGCTACGGCCACCACCCCGGATTCCTCCAAGAAGCCAAAACTCACCCTCAGTATTCACAACAAGCTGCCGGCTCGCCAAAGCGTCTCTCACACCGGCTGTACCGTGGAGAGCCTCAGCAAGTCTGCCCCGTCCGCCACCATTTCTAACCCCTCCGCAGTGCAATCTACCTCAAGCACTTCTTCCACCGTCTCCTCGGCTGCTAACCAAGCCTCCAAAGCGCCCGCCCCTGGGAAATCCAGTTCTAAGCTAATCATGAACGGCAAAGCCAAGCACAGCCCTAGCATCTTGGTCCCTTACGGGGCGGAATCCTCCGAAGAATCGGACGAGGGGGAATCCAAAGGCCTGTTGAAAGAGAACGGCCACGTCAAAGTGTCCAACGGCGTTTTGTTAGAAGAGGCGGCCGGCGGGCTGGAGAACTCGTGCGCCTCCTGTCACAAGCCGGAAAAGGAAAGTCCGCAGCCCGAGTTGCCCCCAAACATAACCGTCATGGTCTCCATTAGCCTCAACGATGCCCCGAAGCAGAACGGACAGATAAGCAACGAGCCCACCTCCCAAGGGAAGTCCGCGAAATTGGCAGATCACTCGTTCCCCAAAACCAACGGATTGCCCGGAAAAGTGAGTGGGGTTTCTTGGAATGCGAGTAGTCCTCGACTTACGAGCACAATAGAGGCTAATTTTTTTTTTTTATTCCTAAGCGAGACAGTTGTTAAGTGAGCTTTGCTCCATTTTAACACCATCGTCGGAAGCTCCCCCCTCCCCGGCTTTTTAAAGCATTTTTTTTCCTCCCGGTTCGGGCGAATAGGCAGGGGAAAAATGCTTTTGAAAGTGAAAAAAAGTTGGCCACGCCTACCCAGTCACATGACTCCCACCACCACTAAACCACGCCCACAGAACCGTTGGGGGCTGGAGTTAAATTCCACCACTGGCCAAAAGGAACCCTTGGTCCTATTCTTACAGTACAATACAATACAATAGTAGAGTTGGAAGGGACCTTGGAGGTCTTCTAGTCCAACCCCCTGCCTAGGCAGGAAACCCTATACCGTTCCAGACAAATGGCTATCCAACATCTTCTTAAAGACTTCCAGTGTTGGGGCATTCACAGCTTCTGGAGGCAACTTCTGTTCCACTGATTAATTGTTCTAACTGTCGGGAAATTTCTCCTCAGCTCTAAGTTGCTTCTCTCCTTGATTAGTTTCCTCCCATTGCTTCCTGTTCTACCCGGCTGATGGTTGCGCTCTCTTCTTGGGACCAAGTCGTGTGTGCTGATTTTGCCACTTCCGGATTTCATACCGGAGTCTATTCTTTCCGATCCCCTTGCCTGTCGTTGTCTTAACCCTTGTCCGTTTTGAATCTACAGAGTTCTCCAAAAGCTTTGTCCTCAGTCCCTGAAGAGGACGTCCCGGATTCCTTCAGATACAAGCAGTCGAAAACCTTGCCCGGAGACTCCAGGTAAAACGGTCTTCCTTTATTCTAACCAGGTTCCGAATTTTAAGAGGCAGGTAAAATCTCATGTGTATGCTTGCTATGTGGCAGTGAGGGTGAATCTTTTCGGCACTGAGTGCTGAAAAGGGTGCTGTCCCCCATGTGCTTGTCTGATCATCATGTGCACCAGTAACAGGCAGACTAGCTGGCCCGCTCCCTTTTCGGCCAGCTAGCCTGCCAGTTACTGGTGCGCATGTGCATACGGCGATCAGCTGTGCACATGCTCCCACCGTAAAATGGAAGACCATCTCCCAGTTTCCGGCCCTGCCCCCCCCCCCCCACACGAATCTGATCATGTGCGCCAGAAACCTGGAAGCGGAACAGACAATGCCACGCGTGCCAGGCAACATGGCTCCATGTGCCACTTTGGCACGCGTGCCATAGGTTCGCCTTTGCAAGCTATAAGACTGTCATGAACTGAGGGGGGGGGGGGTCTCCATCTCATTTACTTGGTGTATTTCAGCCTCCGAGCAAGCTCCATTTTAGGTTGATGGTATTTATAATTCCTTTTCAATGTACATATTTAGTTTTAACATGTATTCTCCTCCTTTTTAAAAAAAAACAGAACAAAAAGTATACATATATAGTCATTGTGTTTTTAATTCCCCCCCCCCCAGCCTAATTTTGGCCGAGATGTAGACCTGGTTACAATTCCCAGCTATTTTTGTCATTATCTTTATATAATTATCCATCCTTACATGCCCCCCAATTTGTGATTCTGTCTTTAAATCTCAATAGTTTCCCATTGTAGGTGTATTTCATGTTCCCTCTCCGTTTTTCCATATCTTGGATTAGATTACCCTGTTCAATGTTCATTGCAAATCCCTTAGTCTGTTATATCGAATAGCAAGCGGTAAACATCTCACGTTAGTCATCATCTTAAAAGTTCTATATATGTCCATGTTTCATATGTTTTAGCCCATGCTTAGTTTAGAGAGATTTAAGTGGCGGCAGACCTAACATCCATCTTGTCATGTCTTTCTCTTCTTGAACAGCAGCGCTCCTGAACCAGAAAAACCAACGGCCGAGGATACCTCCGAAAAGGCCCCCGGTGCCCTTCCCAACAGTATCCCAAGCCCCGTATTATCTTTGGACCCCGACGTCACTCCAGCCCCCAAGGACCCTTGTGAAAGGATTGCCCAGACAGAAGACAGACCGCTTGAGAACGACTGGCAGCATGGTTCCTCGGGGACAGAGGAAGCGGCCTCCCCAGGAGAAGGAGACGGTCAAAGCCTCCCTGAAAAGGCCGGTGTATCCAAAGATGAGAAAGGAGCCTCGGAGAAGAGCCCTGAGCCCGCTGAAGGACAGGCAGGACTGCCAGAAAAAGACACCCAGAGCCCTGAAATGAGGTTGGACGGTGAACCTAGGCTCCCCCAAAAGCTAAAGACTCCCCTAAAGGCAGCTGAGACGGGTCCGGAAAGGCAAGGCAGCCCTCCGGGCAATAAGGACGCCCCTTGCGCCGAGAATTCTCCCCTTCCCCAACCCAAAACTCTTGCCGAGAGCCAGTGTACAAAGACGGAAAGCAAAACAGCAGACGGCGGCGAGTTGATTCGAAGAAGTCTCGAAAAGCCGAGCCCGAGATTCTCCCCCAAGGAAAAAGCCCACAATTACAAAAAAACCGACCAAGAATATTATCGTCCTAAAAGGAAGCGTTCTGAAACCGAGGAAGAGGAGGAGGAGGAGGAAGCAGACGGGGCGGGCGGGCGGAGCCAAACCGACGGACACTGCAGCAAGCAGAGGTGCGCTTACAGTAGGGAGCGGGGGAAGCAGCAGGAGCAGCCGCGGCGGGAATATCACGGCACCGGCTACTACAGGTTCCCGGGCAGTCCGGATCCGGCCAGGAGTTTGGGCAAGTACCCTTCCTACAGATCCCGCAGCAGGGGCCAAGCGGACTCTGAACGGAGCAGGCCCAATTACGGGAAAGGAGGCGAGCGGTCGTGGAGCAGGGAGCGGTACTACCAGGAAACGCCGAGGAGGTGGGACGTGTGCCGGTCGTACAGTTACTACTACTCGGCTTCCCACGTGCCCCGGCATAACCAGGAGAGGAAGCCGACGCATTCCGAGAGAGACTATAGCAAATCGAGTCATGTTTACAGTAGCCCCTATAATAAGTACGATTATTACAAAAGCCGTTTGAGCCACGACCCCGAGAGGAAGAGGCGTTTTTCCCCCAGCCCCGAGGCCAGCGACTGCGCCCCCGAAAAGAAACCCCCCAAAATCTTGCCAGACCCTTCTCTCGACGAACAAAAGGGACGGAAGCGGAAGAAGTCGAAGAAGAAGAAAAAGTTAAAAGATAAACACAAGGAGAAAGAGGCGAGCAGGTGAGCAAAAAGACAGTGGGAGCCTGGGATGTATACAGGGTTTTATATACCCAGTATGGTTTCTGAAATCGGTGACTGGTGTCCCAGTCCTTCCTTTCCCTACCTTCTGCCCCCCCCCTTCCACCCCCTCACCCCTCATTTCAGGAGCTTGATTTCTTTTAAAGCTATTTCTTATTTCATTTGGAAAGGCCTTACTGAAAGACCAAGGCTTCCCCAAATAGCAGGAGGCAGAGTCCTGGTCCCAACAAAACCCCTTTTATTAAACGAATGTGAATTCCTCCCATTCACGTTCAGCAAAGGCCTGGCAAACAGTCTTTCAAAGGAGTATTTATGACCACAGACATTATCTAGCTTGGAAAGCTGCCATGTCAATATTTTTCCAAATGAGGTGCTGTGCAAGGAAAGACTGGGATTCATGGACATATCTTCACACTCCTGAAACGAATCTGATGAACGAATTGCTTCCTGCAAAAGCCCCCTCCCCTTTCGCTCCTCTTTTATTTCCTATGGGAGGGGCCATTCACCGTCCACCTGTGACTTTACTCCCAAGTCAACCCTGATTTCTGAGCTGTTCTTTTCTTCTGGCAGCTCTGCCCATGTGCACCCTTGGAACAGGCTGTAGCTGTTTCTCTGTCTCACTGCCGTCAAGCTCCAAAGGCAGCTGAGAACTGCCAGACGGCCTCGGCCCCCTCTCTGCCTCCAACACAGAGCCCTCATCAGAGCCTTCCCCAGACTCCAGGACTGGCCCAGGTTCCTCCCCAACCTCCTCACTGTCTGAATCTGCTGCCAGCTCAGCTGGCGGGCCACAACAGATGCCCCGTGGCCTACCTCTCAGTGAATACAGCCGAAGACAGCTTCACGACATGGGTGTGAATTGGTGCGGTAGGAGCGCTGTGGTTGAAATGTATGGCTTGATAGGACTAAGCCTGTCACCCTGTTCCTTTCTTTTAGCCCTAGTTCCTTGTCTGCCATGTGGGTAGCACAGCAATCTTCGCCCCCTGCTTTCTGGGGTGGCCGAAAGTGTGACTCAGTAAATGACCCCATGAATGACTCACAGCCACAGGAATGTGCTCTTCAGTCAAGTCACAAGGACAGCCGGTAGGTCCTGTCCTATAGTGGTAACGTTCTCCCTGTTCTGACCGAGGCTTCCCGAGAGCCTGAAACAAACTCCTGGTCCCGACAAAAACCCCTGTTATGAATTGACTGTGAATTCCTCTCCTTCACATCTAGCAAAGTCTTTCAAGGGAGGATTTACAGTCACAGACCTCATCTGGCTTGGAGAGCTGCCAGGCCGAGATCTGCAGAACTTGGCAAGGAGCCTCGGAGAGTCATGAACCAATGAAGCGAACTAATTGTCTCCTGCAAACGCCACTCCCCTTTCGCTCCTCTTTTATTCCCTCTGGGAGGGGCCATTCATCATCCACCTGTGGCCTTACTCCCAAGTCGACCCCTGTTCTTTAGCTGTTCCCTTCGTCTGGCCACTTTGCACATGCACACACTGGGAACAGCGCCAGCTGTTCCTCTGCCTCACTGATGTCTGACTCTGAAGGCAGCTGATAACTGGCATACGGCTCTGGCCCCCTCTCTGCCTCCGACACAGAGCCCTCCTCAGAGCCTTCCCCAGACTCCAGGACTGGCCCAGGTTCCTCCCCAACCTCCTCACTGTCCGGATCTGCTGCCAGCTCCACTGGCAGGCCACAACACTCTCTAGGCCAGCCCACATTTATAATTATGTATTAAATTTGTCCCAGCCACCCAACTCCAATTGACGCTTAGAAGCATGGCAGAATCCTTTCCCTTTCAGTACTTTACGCAGTGGTCAGAATGCAGTACATGCAGGCTACTTCAGCTGATTGCCGGCTGCCTGCAGTTTGGGCAGTTCAAATCTCACCAGGCTCAAGGTTGACTCAGCCTTCCATCCTTTTAGTGGGCCGCAGAAAAATTATTTGCATTTTTTATATTGCACTAAATGAGGGGTCCTCACACTACGGCCCCTGGGACGGATACGTGCAATGAAGGCTTGTGTGGCTGTAGAGAGTCTCCCCCTTTGGAGTCTTTTTGTGCGGGTCGGAGGGGGGCAGTAATTCTGACTTGGGGTCTGCTTCAGCCTCCTGGTGGGGGGCTTTGGGCGAAGGCTGGAGGGAAGCACCGCTGGCGGCAAAGAGTTGGAGGGCCTCGTTCCAGTGGGGCTGCATCATGGCCTGGAACTGGATGTCCATCTCAGCCCTCTGAGCCTCCAGGTGCTGGTACTTGACCTTGCACAGGTCTTCACTTTGCTTGGAAAACCCATGCTCCTAGTCCTCAGTGAGGTGCTTCTGCTGAGCCTCCTTCTTGGTCAGATCCAATTTGAACTGAGCTGTTTTGCTAACTCTTTCTCCTGGTGGATGCTTAGCTCCAGCAACTGCTTCCTGTTGGGGCCCTAAGGAGCCCAGGCGGGCAAGAGAGGAGGGGCTGGGAGGAGAGGGGCGAGTAGAGTCTGTAGAGACGCCCCTCGATGTGAGTGACATTGATTTGGCCACACCCACCCAGTCACATGACCCCCTCAGGCCACGCCCAGTCAGCCCGTCATTAGGCAGATCATATTAATGATGAATGTAGTGGATCCCCTGAGGTCCAAAAGGTTGGGGACCCCTGCACTAGAAGACCTCTGAGATCCCTTCCAACACTGCTATTCTCTATTCTGTAAAAGGGCAGCCTAGCTCCCCCCCACTACCTCCTCTGACTTTCCCGGCCTTTGCACTCCTCCAGGTATCGTCAGGATTCCGACCCGTCTCCCTTCAACTCCGAGGCCGAGACCCACAAACACAAACACAAGAAGAAGAAGAAGAAGAAAAAGAAGCGGGCCAGGAAATCGGAAGAGGGCGACGAGGCCTCCGCCCCTTCCCTCCCCAAGCCAGCCGCCCCGCAGGTCAAGGATTTCAAAAACTGGGAGACGCCCAAATCGTCTTCGGAGGCTTGTCAGAAACTCAGCCCAACATCTTGCAAGGAAACCCCTCCCGCTGTTTGGCGGAAAGCAGAATCCCTTGAAAGGAGTAACAGGGATGGCTTCCATCCACAGAGGGATCACAACAGTGGTGAGTACGGGACCTGATCCTTCGGGACGGGAGATCCCGCTCGGATGCTCAGAGAATCGTAGAGGGGGGAAAAAGTCCAATGTGCAACATCCGGTCTTTCACAAACTGGGCAATTTTTAAGATGGGTGGACTTCTCTTAACACCTAGAATTGCCGTATTTTTCAGAGTATAAGACGCTCCGAAGTATCAGATGCAGCTAGTTTTTGGGGAGGAAAACAAAAAATCTGCCTCTGCCTCTCAGCAAGTTGCCTCCTTGCAGCAAACAGCCAGTTTCAGAACAGTCATTAGCACAAGGGGGAAAAAATCTGCCTCTGCCTCCCAGCAATTTGCCTTCTTTCAGTTTCAGAACAACCTGATTAGCACAAGCAACTGATTGTCGGTTGGATCCACACATTCCAGGCTGCGGAGATCGGAATGGGCAGAAAGTGGGGCATGCGGAGGCCAAAAAAGGGGCGTGCAGAGGCCGCAATAGGCAATGGCAATCCCTGCAGCTGGAAACAGCTGATCGTCAGGAGGTCGATCCAACCAACGATCAGCTGCTTGTGCTAATCAGGCTGTGCTGAAGCTGAAGCATTTGAGAAGTGGCTGATTTGATGGTTGAGGGGAATTAAGAGGTAGTCCTTGGCTTACAACAAGTTTGTTTAGTGACTAAAGTTTTTCACACTTCACGTGATCAAAGTTTGGGCACTTGGCCACTGATTCATATTTATGACAGTTGCAGTGTTCCAGGGTCATGTGGTCCCCCCTTTTGCAAGCAAAGTCCATGGAGACGTCAGATATTCTGAAGTGTGGTGTAGGATATCTTAACCTAGAAGACCTCCAAGGTCCCTTCCAACTCTATTCTACTCTATTCTATTCTTCATTCCAATATCTGTTCTGTTCTATTCTATTTTCTGTTCTGTTCTATTCTATTTTCTGTTCTATTCTATTCTTTTACAACCATGTTACTAACATAACTGCAGGGATTCCCTTAGCAACTGTGGCAAGGAAGGTCGTAAAACAGAACAAAACTCGCTTAACAACTCTCTCGCGTAGCCACAGAAATTGTGAGGGCAATTGCGTTTGAACTGGCATAGCGTGGCCAGGGAGCATGGCCAGCATGATGTCACTTGTGTCGGTGGGGGGTTTCTGTGGTGGCCTGAGCACTCTGCCGCCTGGAACGGTCTCCTGCAACCCTTTGCCAATGAAAACGGAGCTCGGGAGGGCCAAACGCAGCCTTCGTGAGCTCTGGTTTCGCCGAGGCACCGCGGGCTGATCCTTCGCTATTTCCACGGTGGCCCCGCGGATCAGATCCAAGCACCCCAAGGGGCCGAATCCGGGCCCTGAGTTTGACCCCCCCCCCCTGCTTTAGGCCTCAGTTTCCCCAAATAACATTGTCGTCTTTGCCTTTCAGATCCGGAATGTCCGTTGGAAGTCCAGCTTATAGTGTATTTATAAACCGAGGGGAGCCCTCCCCCCCGAAAAAAAACTCCCTACAAACTCTTTAATATTCATATTGGTGCTTCAGAAAAATACTGTACAGGATTTTATCATTGAAGAAAGCCCCTCCTCTTCTTCTTCTTCTTTTTTTAGTTTTTACCTTGAGTCTTTCTTCTTTTTTAAAAAACAAAAACAAAAATTTCTCCGCGATTCCCCCAAAACACAACAAGAGGATGGACACCTCCTACAGCTGCTGAACATTGCAACCAACTTCCTTGATCCCCCGGATCGTCCGTGTCACCGTAAGAAAGAACGCCCCCGGATCCGAACATCTCAAAATGCTGCTGCTTCGTTCCACCACTCAGGTTGAATGTGTTTATATATTGTCCGCGTGATGTTTGCCTCCCGAGTCGAACCTTGTTTGCCGCGCGGGGCCAGGAACCTTCCCGAATTTAAGCAAGCCTGCAACTTGATAAGTGTCTATTTAATTTAATTATTTAAAACATTTCACAGGCAACTTGGATGTTTGCGAGAGAGAGAGAGAGAGAGAGGAAGAAAAGAGAGAGAGAGAAAGAGAGAGAGCGCCTCGGGTTGTTTTTTTTTCCCCCTTCCGATGTCTGCTACTAGAAACTCCGTCATTTTTCCTCCCGTTGGGATTCCCGTCTTTGGACTTTTGTGAAGTGCGTGCCGTTCAGACGCTTGGCCGTGTTATTTTTGTTTTTTTCTTTTCTTTTGAATGTATTGTGGGACATGTCCGAAGATTGCTCGACGAGTCCGACGACGGGCGATTGGCAGAGGGTTTGAGCAGCCCATGCATTGTGGGGAAAAGCTTCCGCGTCCGTTTCCCCCACTCGAGTGTCTCCTTCTGTGGGTGTTTTTCTTCACCCTACCTTTGCAGGATATGCCTTTTGGGACCGTCACCTGCAAAAGCCACTCCTTTCGTATTTCTGTCCCTATCCCTTCCTTTTCCACTTTTCTTCCCATCCTCTGCCTGGTCCTTGGGCATCTTCTTACCTGTCCCGCAGAGTTATTTTATCGCTCAGGTTGTCCTGGCATATCTGGACTTCTAGCCTGCGCCCAGAAGTAAGCGAGGAGAACAGGTGCCGGGATCTCTAGCATCCGCCTGGAGAGGAGCCGTTTTCATTTTCGTTTTTTAAAACCCGCTTCAGTTTTTATTGCGTTAATTTTTTTTTAATGTAGCGATGTACGTACGTCCTGACCGATCTCGGCTGTCTGGCTCTTGTTTTTTTCCTTCCAAGTTTCTAGTTACAGACAACGTTCATACTGTGATTTCTTTCTCTTTATTTTTTTATTTTTTGATTTTTGTTATTATTTTTTTAATGATGAAATGCTATCAAACTGTGATACACTTAATTCACTGGTCCTGCATCAGGAGACAAGAGTGGGGAAAACTGTATTAAATACAGTTCATCTGAATAATCTGTCTGATTTATACAAGCCGCGTTGTTCAGAGACGTCTATAAAAGTTTGATCTTTGTTTTTTTAAAGATAAAAAAAGCACTTACCCCACTTGTAAATACATGGCATGTAAAATTTATATAGTATATAAATCCGAGAAATCAAATCAAACAATGTTTTCTGTTGTTAGTTCAGTTGTCTCTGGCTGTAGCTGATGGGTATAAACTACAGGTGGTCGTTGACTTAAGACCACAATTGAGCCCAAAATGTATGTTGCTAAGTGTTATGTTCACATCCAGCAAAGTCTTTCAAGGGAGGATTTACGATCACAGACCTTATCTGGCTTGGAGAGCTGCCAGGCTGATATCTGCAAAACGTGGCCAGGAGTCTCGGAGAGTCACAAACCAACTAAGGGAACTAATTGTCTCCTGCAAACTCCACTCCCCTTTCGCTCCTCTTTTATTTCCTCTGGGAGGGGCCATTCATCGTCCACCTGTGGCCTTACTCCCAAGTTGACCCCTGTTTAGCTGTTCCCTTCGTCTGGCAACTCTGCGCATGTGCACACTGGGAACAGGCTCCCGCTGTTCTTCTGCCTCACTGATGTCTGACTCCGAAGGCAGCTGATAACTGTCAGACGGCCCTGGCCCCTTCTCTGTCTCCGACACAGAGCCCTCCTCAGAGCCTTCCCCAGACTCCAGGACTGGCCCAGGTGCCTCCCCAACCTCCTCACCGTCCGAATCTGCTGCCAGCTCCCCTGGGGGTCCACAACCTTAAGTGATAAATTTGTTAAGTGAGCTTTGCCATATCTTGGTTTTTCTTGCCATCGCTGTTAAGTAGATCCCTGCAATTGTTAAGCTAGTAGCCCAGTTATTAAGTGAATCTGGTTTCCCCATTGACTTTCTCTTGTCAGAAGGTCGCAAAAGGGGGGATGACGTGACTCCGGGACACTGCCACCGTCATAAACGTGAGCCAGTCATCAAGCCTCCGAATGTAAATCCCGTTACCCTGGGAGTGGCTGCAGTGGTCATAAGCGTGAAAAATGGTCATGAGTCACTTTTTCCCAGTGCTTTTGTAACGCTGACCGGTCACTAAACGATCTGTTGTTAAGTTGAGGACTCTCTGTATTTCAGCCCAAATGATTTGACGGTGAGGTGTGTCTTAACCAGATCTTGGTTGGATGGCAGTTCCCGGGAAGATCTCCATGACTTTCTCTTGATTAGGAGGGTAGCATTGAAGCAGGAATATTACAGCTGATCCACGAGTTACGACCGAAATAGAAACCGGAATTCTAAGATGCTACAACCTCCCTTTCTTCCTTCCTGCCTCCCTCTCCTTCCTTCCCCCTATCTCTCCTTCCTTCCTTCTCCCTGCATCTCCTCCTTTCCCCTACCTCCCTCCTTCCTTCCTTCCCCCTCCCTCTCCTTCCTCCCTCCCTATCTCTCCTCCTTCCTTCCTTCCCCCTGCATCTCCTCCTTTCCCCTACCTCCTTCCTTCCCCCTCCCTCTCCTTCCTCCCTCCCTATCTCTCCTTCCTTCCTTCCCCCTACCTCTCCTTCTTTCCTCCCTTCTCCTATGTCTCCTTCCTTCCTCCCTTCCCCCTACGTCTCCTCCCTTCCCCTACATTTCCTCCCTCCCTTCCCTCCTACCTCTCCTTCCTTCCTCCCTTCTTCTCCTTCCCATCTCCCTCCCTCTCCTTCCTTCCTTCCCCCTACATCTCCTCCTTTCCCCTACATTTTCTCCCTCCCTCCCTTCTTCTCCCTCCCTTCCCCCCCTCTCCTTCCTCCCTTCCCTCCTCTCCCTTCCTTCCTTCCTCATAGAAGTTGGGTATACGGTAAGCGTTCTGATTCCTGTTCTTTGCTGTTGCCATACCCATAAAAATGGTATCCATTTCCACCATGCCCCCCCCCCCCCAATTGAGTTTCAACATCGAGATCTCAACCATCACCCCCGTCGTCTCAATGGGATTTGAAAACAGCCATACGAGATTGGGGCCCCGATGGATAAGGAATTACAATGTGCACTTTATTGATAACCAAGCACCCGGTCAATACACAGATGTACACTATATACAAGCTAGTTTACATTTAGTGGTTAAAGAAATATTGTACAAGAAAATAGAAGCGGAGGAATTAACAGACTCTTATTTGCAATAACCTGGCTGGGAGAAGGGGAAAAAAATTGCCTGCACAGATCGAAAGCTGTACTTTCACTTCTCTCACTACTGCTAAGACAGTTTCAAAAACAACAACACGTGTGTGTCGCAAACGGTACGAGGGCATGATTGGTTGACAAAAGCACAATCGGCCAGGATTACATCCTAAGCCCGTGAAGCCAACATTGCAGGCAGTTTGGAACAGTGTTCTTCAACCGTAGCTACTTTTTAAAAGACTCGTGGACTTCAATTCCCAGAATTCCTCAGCAAGCCAGCCATGCTGGCTAGGGAATTCTGGGAGTTGAAGTCCACACCTCTTTAAAAGTCGCCATTGGCTCAGCAGAACGGCCTCGGCTGTATCTCGCTCGATCGCGGCCTCATTTAAATGTTGCCAAATTACGCCATGGAGGTGGGCCCTCGATTCGTAAACAATGGCTAGTCGGAAGCCAGCTTTAAGCCTTCATCTGTCGGTCAAGCCTTTTTTCCAGCCAGCATACCTAGAAATGCAGGTATTATCTTTGCAAACGTATCTTTTTTTTCAAAAGTATGAACTCTTCCAAATGTTCTGAACCTTAAATGTTTTTTTTTTTAATAGTACCACAAGCGGCGACCCGCCTCGAAATCTTCAATTGAGTTTCCCAGCCCAAATTCCCTATTTAGCTTTGCACCTGTCAGGCCAGCTGAACCTAAAGTGCTATTGAATTCTCCAAAAACCCTTTGAAGACCCCCCTCCCCAAAACCCCAAACTATAAAGTCCCCACCGCTGTTAGGATAACAGGGACGCAAGGCAACCGAGGCAGAATAGTGGCTGTCCGGACGACCACTAGATGGCAGCAGGGAACCATCCAGCGGCAATGGTCATTCCAAGTTATGTTGGCCACGAAGATGGCGCCAGGAGAAACGGCATTTCGCTTATCTTCTCGGCGAGGGGAGAGATGCGATGAAACCAGGAACATCAATAACTTTAAATCAGTATTTCTCAACATGGGCATCTTTTAAGATGTGTGAACTTCAACTCGGGTGAAATTCAGCAGGTTCTGACGTGTTCTGGAGAACAGGTAGCGGAAATTTTGAGTAGTTCAGAGAACCAGCAAATATCACCTCTGGCTGGCCCCAGAGCGGGGTGGGAACAAAGATTTTGCAGTATCCTTCCCCTGGAGTGGGGAGGGAATGGGGATTTTGCAGTATCCTTCCCCTGGAGTGGGGGGGATGGGGATTTTGCAGTATCCATCCCCTGGAGGGAGGAGGGAATGGGGATTTTGCAGTATCCTTCCCCTGGAGTGGGGAGGGAATGGGGATTTTGCAGTATCCTTCCCCTGGAGTGGGGAGGGAATGGGGATTTTGCAGTATCCTTCCACTGGAGTGGGGAGGGAATGGGGATTTTGCAGTATCCTTCCCCTGGAGTGGGGAGGGAATGGGGATTTTGCAGCATCCATTTTGCAGTTTCCTGGAAGCGGAATGAGACCCTCTTGGAGGAGACAATATGGAGGACTGGGCTAAAAACCCAAGAGGAACAAACGGGGGGGGGAGGGAAGCAACTTCCTGGAGAGCTTTTTCAAACAGGACCATCTTGCTGAGAGAGACATGTGATCACACACAAGCCACATCGATGGGATTCAACATTACGCACAACAGTCTGGGTGCAAGCTCTGGATGTAAGCTCTTAAAGACATAGAGGAAAAGATCTCCCTCTACCAGGAAGGACAGGACACTGCGACGAATCACAATCCCCAACAAGTCAAAGAGGAGCGGGAGATGTCCAGTTCAGTTGTGGTTCCACCACACTCCCGAAAGGACAGCAAAGACAAGTTTGTTGGGATGAGACAGGCTTCCTTGGCACTGGACACCGGGATGGCGAGAGTCCTTCCTCAGCGTTACTTCTTGTTAGCAATCCGTCTCTTCCGAGTGGCCAGCATGTCATAAAAAGGGTCCTTGCTGATGCTTGCCCTAAAACGAAAGAAAGCAATAATAAATAATTAGGCTAGGTTTGCACCCTAACGCCAGTGGTTTTCAACCTCAACAAGTTTTAAAATGCGTGGATAGGGGAATTCTGGGAGCCGAAGTCCACCCATCCTAAAATTGTCAAGGTTGAAATACTCCGCCTGGACCATAACAAACTACAGACAAGCCACTGTTTCTGTGAGCAATTACTTTCCACCTGGTTTCTCAACGCTAAGTACCGTATTTTTCAGAGTATAAGACGCTCCGAAGTATAAGACACAGCTAGCTTTTGGGGAGCAAAACAGAGGAAAACTATCTGCCTCTGCCTCCTAGCAATTTGCCTCCTTGCAACAAACAGCAAACAGTACAGACAATATACACTGTTTGTAGTATTTCAGACTATACTTGTACAGATGCTGTTAAAATTGACGTGCTTTCTGGAAGTATAGTTATTCTCTGCTATTTAAAAGAATAGCACTTTTTAAAACAATAGCACTGGGCCTCTTCAGATCAAGCATTTCTTTTAAAAAGCTTCTTCATTTTGTTAAATTGTCTAGAATAATAATAAAGCAGTCTTTAAAAATAAGTCTTAATAATTTGAACATTCTATAGGCATTTATAGTTGTTGACTTACCTCCTTGCATCAAACAGCCTGATTAGCACAAGATATTTTTTTTTGCCTCTGCTTCCCAGCAATTTGCCTCGTGGCGCGAACAGCAACTTTCACTTTCAATTTCTCCCTATCATCAGCTGTTTCAGGCTGCAGGGATTGCTATTGAAGCCTCCGCGAGCCCCCCTTTGCTGCAAAGAGGTAAATTGCTGGGAGGCAGAAGCCAAAGGGTGGGGGACGGTGGGTGGGTGGGGCTACATTCAGTGTATACGACGCACCCACATTTTCACCCTCTTTTTTTGGGGGGGGGAAAGGTGCGTCTTATACTCCAAAAAATACGGTAGTTTTGGCTAAAATACACTCCCTTCCCAAGTGTCTCTCCTGGAAAGGTTGTAAGTCAAGGACTAACTGTAATTAGTCCTCGACTTACAACGAAACCTAATTCAAAATTAGAACGGCAGTGAAAAAAGTCACTTTTTCACATGACCGTTGCACCATCTCCGTGGTCACGTTTTCAAAATTTGGACAATTGGCAACTGCGGTCATATTTATGACGGTCGCAGTGTCCCGGCATCACGTGATCCCCTTTTGCGACCTTCCAACAAGCAAAATCAACGAAGAAGCCAGATTCACTGAACAAACACGCTCTTAACTTAGCCGCTGCAGTGATTCCCTTAACAACTGTGGCAAGGAAGGTCGTAATATGGAGCAAAACTCACTTAACGAATGTCTGACTTAGCCACCTAAATTTTGGGCTCAATTGTGGTGGTAAGTCGAGGACTACCTTGTACGGTGAATACATCCATATGATATCATCATTATCGTTTAACGACCCCCTAATCCCTTGCGGGGTGGAGTCTGGGCATCTGAATGGAGCTAGCGGATGTTTAATGGCCAGATTCCCTCCCTGTTGCCAGTGCTGAGTTTAGTTCAGCAGATATATTCTCAGAGAGAGAAATATCTGCCTCTATCCACGACTGAACTCTCAGTCTCCTAATTGTGAGGCGAGAGCGCCACCTCTAGGCCGCTGCCCCTTTACACTTTACAGCTGGACTCTTCCTACAGCTGGCCTTGTGCTCCTCGTCTTTCCATGAATAAAGTCCTCACTTGATGGATTTAATCCACTCTTCTTTTTCTTCGGGCGTGGGAGCCGATATCCTGTACACCACGTGGTTGCCCTCGACCACCCGGCCGTCCGCTTCCGTCTTGCACGCTTTGATCACTTGTCCTTTGTGGCTGGGATTGTACAGCTCAAAGCAATTCTAGGGAGCAAACCACACACCAACATTGACACTTTAACCTCCATTTGGCAAGAATTGCTCTGCTGCAGAAGCCAACATTCAACCAGAGCTTTCTCCAATCATTGTTGGTATCTTTCACCTTCATAAATGTCATTCTGCTTTATATAAGACCGGGTCATTTTTCTAACTTATTTTTCCCTTGAAATAGAATAAGTAGTTTTACCATTCAAACCCACGACATAGATAGCTAGATAAGCAGATAGATGATAGTAAATAGATAAGATAAATATAGAAATAGAAATATAGATATAGATAACAGATAGATGGTAAGATACCATCTCTGAGATAGAGAGAGGTAGATAGATAGAAGGTAGGTAGGTAGGTAGGTATAGATATAGATAGACAGATGAGAGAGATGATAGAATATAGATAGACAGACATAGCTAGATAAGCAGATAGATGATAGTAAATAGATAAGATAAATATAGAAATAGAAATATAGATATAGATAACAGATAGATGGTAAGATACCATCTCTGAGATAGAGGTAGATAGATAGAAGGTAGGTAGGTAGGTAGGTAGATAGAAAGATAGATACTGTAGATTAAGAGAGAGAGAGAGAGAGAGAGAGAGAGAGAGAGAGAGAGAGAGAGAGATGATTTCTTGCTGTAAAGAAGATCCAGTCCTCATTCATGTGGTCATGCCCACTATCTTGTCCAAATAACATCCCTTCACATCTGTCCCCTCCCAATTGTGTATCAGCCATTTTCTATTTTATTTTAGCAGATGTCAACAATGCCAAGCAGGTGAGATGCATCTCCAGAACAAGAGTTTTACCACTAAGTTGAAGGTTCAGAAACCAGCCGGTACATCCATAAGAGCCACTCGCAAAGGATGAGGACTGATTTAAAGGAAATCAAGAAAGATCCTTTGGGGAGAAAAGGATCTTTTGAAGAAGTCGGGAGAAGAAGGAGTGAGATCTTACTGGCTTTCTTGGATCCTCAACTTCCTTGATGCTGAGGTTTTCCAATGGAATGATTCCCCTGGGCTCTTTATCCTAGGAATTTGGGGGGGGAGGGGAGGAAAAAAAAGGAATATCCAGTCAACCTGTTGGAATAGCTTAGAAGGGACGTTATTATTGACACCTACAAATCACACTCACCGTTGTGTATTCAAAATAATAGAGGCAGTTATCCGTCAGTATAAACCATCTCCTTTTCCACGTTTTCACGCGTCCACCTAAAAAAAAAAAAAAAACCCAAGACAAGCCACTCAGTTAGGTTGGGCTTTGCCCTAAGCTATGATGCATGGGACAAAATAACCTGGTTACCTTCGGATTAAATGATTAGCCGTGTGCAAAAATCAGACAATTGAATGGAAAATGGATATAGAAGTAGGGTTAAAACGAACACAAGGTTACTGAGGCTCTCCTTATCCAGGAAGGGTAGCTGGATTGATTTGCCGAGTAAGCCAGGATTTATTTAACTACAAGTTGACGATCAAGCCACAGTTAGCTGCGTTCAGACACAATACTCGTCCACGGTTTGCCTACACCAGTGATGGTGAATCTTCGGCACCAGTGGCCAAATCGGACCGTGCAGGCATGTGAATGCATGTGCGTGCGCCACAGTGCTGGAAACATGAAGGGCAGCTGGCCAGTGCGCATGTCCAAAAAACAGCCTGAAAATGGCCCAAAAAATGACATGGAAAACAGCCTGAAAATGGCCTGAAAATGGCCTGGAAACTGCTGGAAAAACAGCCTGAAAATGGCCCCCAAAATGGTCTGAAAACAGCCTGAAAATGGCCCAGAAATGGCCTGCAAACAGCCTGGAAAATGGCCTGAAAACTGCTGGAAAAACAGCCTGAAAACGGCTCTAAAATGGCCTGAAAACAGCCTGAAAATGGCCCCAAAACAGTTGGTTTTTGGTCATTTTTCAGGCTGTTTTCCAGCACTCCGGCACCCGCAAAGACCAGCTGGCACTGCGCCCGTGCCCACAGAGAGGGCTTACCTGACTTTCTAGCTTAACACGACGGGAAAATCCAATCACTACCATGAAATGCACACTTGGCTCTTTAGATGAAACATGGAGCAAGTATGAAATGGAATGTTGAAATGGAATGGAAATTTATTGAGACGTTGGATTAGCCGCGGGGTCCCCGGAGCTGTCTGAGTTTGGTGGTTTTCTTGTAGATGTTTCATTATCCAACTAAGTAATATCATCAGTGCTAGAAGGAAGTGAGTGGGGTTTGGGAGGAGGAGGAGGAGGAGGAGGAGGAGGAGGAGGAGGAGGAGGAGGAGGAGGAGGAGGAGGAGGAGGAGGAGGAGGAGGAGGAGGAGGAGAATTATGTGGTCCTTGGTGCTCCTTGAGTTTGGTCGTTTCTTGTAGACATTTCATTACCCAACTAGGTAACATCATCAGTGCTAGAAGGGAATGGGTTTTCAGGAGGGAGGGAGGAGGAAGAGGAGGACAACAACTGTGGGGTCCTTGGTGCTCTCTGAGCTTGGTTGTTTCCTTGTAGACGTTTCATTGCCCAACCGGGTAACCTCAATCAATGCACTAACTCTCAGACCAACCTACCTTACAGAGCTATGGTGGGGACAAACTGAAGGTGAGCATTTTATGGACCCCGTCTTCCATTCCTGCTGGAATTGGAAGGACTAAGGGAAGGATGTTTTAGGAATAAGCCAAAGCACTTCCATAACGTTCACACCAACGTCTAACTCCAGGCCATCAACAGACCATGTTGCTAAGATTGTTCACAGTCTGGATGGAACAGTCTTTTCCCGGTAGCACTAAATACTGTAAGTGACCCCTATACGGCCTGGAGTCTACAATTTTTTTCCATCTCATAACGAGTTTCCCCCTCTATCACTACAGAAGGAGGGAAAGCTTGGGGGGATGGTCTTACGCTGGACCCAATTACTGGTTTCAACAAGCTACAATGAAATGCTGGGTAAATCTACTCTAGACTTCTGGGTAGACTGAGTCGAACTGGAACTGGGTTAATTATCTTCACTATTGGGAACGGACCTAGAAATTTTGGGCCCAATTTCTTGCTAGGCATTCTAAATCTCGTGTATTTGGTAGATACAAAAGCTTTGTCCCCCACACGAAAGGGGGGGTTGGAGCGAGCAGTGTTTATCATCTTGCTTCTTGCAGAGCTTTCTTCGTATTTTTCCCATCCTTTCTTAAGCGTGTCCATCCATTCATTCAGAGACGTGGAGGAGGGAGGTTCTCTAGGCAACTCAGGCAGGGAACAAATTCCTGAAGAAACCCTCAAAGATGGTAGTGAATTAGTGACGGCACTCCCAGGAGCCACCCAAAACTTGATTTAATTGCACCAACCGGATTCAACTCCTACTCAAAATCAGCAGGAAAGACAAAGAACAACTGTTTATCTTCATTTGCCTACCTAGATCTTTGAGAGCCAACCCCTTCCTTCAGGTAAAGGTAAAGGTTCCCCTCGCACATATGTGCTAGTCATTCCTGACTCTAGGGGGCGGGGCTCATCTCCGTTTCAAAGCCAAAGAGCCAGCGCTATCCAAAGACGTCTCAGTGGTCATGTGGCCGGCATGACTCAACACCGAAGGCGCACGGAACACTGTTACCTTCCCACCAAAGGTGGTCCCTATTTTCCTACTTGCATTTTTTATGTGCTTTTGAACTGCTAGGTTGGCAGAAGCTGGGACAAGTCACGGGAGCTCACTCCGTTACACGGCGCTAGGGATTTGAACCACCGAACTGCCAACCTTTCTGATCGACAAGCTGATTGTCTTAGCCACTCAGCCGCCACATCCCTTCCTTCAGACACAATGCCAAAACCCACTTTTTCCCTTTCTCAAATGTTTCCTTCTGCAAAAGAGCTCTGTGTTTTTCTACCTTTTTCTCGGTCCGCTTTAAAATTCCTTCCACATTTCTCTAATTTGCTTTTTATTCCACCAAAGGATTATTTAACGTCCCCAAAGATAAAAAATACTGCCCAGGCATTTGGGCAAAGCGAATAAGGCATTCAAGAGAGAGAGAGAGAGATTCTATGATCCTTTTCTGGTTAGGAAAACGCAGACGAGCGACCAAATTGTTCCTTTTTCAGCAGAAGACATTTGAGAAGGCCAAAGAACGCATTCCAAAGTTGGACATATTTATTTCCTGAGCGGGAGAGGAAGTAATTAAAACCAGACCTTGGCTGTTTACAAGAAAAGGTTTTGTCTCAGACAGTTGAGCTGAGCTGGGGCCAACAGACCCTGCAATTTGGAATTTTAAAAATTGTCTTGTCCGGAGGGATCCCTCCCTGGGATCTGTTGCTTACAAAGATTTTGTCCAGCTCCCAGGTCTGCTGCTGAGATTTCATTCCCTCTTCCGCCCCTTCAAATTGGCGCGTAATTAAATCGTTAGGCAATGTCTCCAAATTCACCCAAGATAAACTTGGGCGTTACCGATTTTTTTTTTTGTCTTCCTGGTTGTAGGAGAAATAGAATCCTCAACACTACCCCCCCAAAAGTATTTATTTTGGGGGAGAGAGGGAAATAAAAAACCACAGCAAAAGCAGATGAAAGAGGAAGGCGTTTTCCGTGCTGCCCTGGGTTATAGAGAGTCCTCAGATTACAACCAATTGTTTAGTGACAGTGGAAACAGCACTGGGGGGAAAATGACTTGTGAGTCCTCGAACGTACGACTGTCACTGCATCTCTAGAGTCAAATCATGATCAAAACTGCAATGGTCCCAACATCCCGGGATGATGGGATCACCATTTATGGTGTCAGTTAGCTTCCGACAAGAAAAGTCAACGGGATTCACTTAATGACCTGGTGATTCACTTTTAACAACGGCAGTGGTTTACTTAACAACCATGGGGGGGGAAAGATCATAAAACCAGGTCACTTCACAGCTGCGTCGCTTAGCCACGGTAATCCTCATCCCAATTTCATTAAGTTGAAAACTACCTCTACATGCAAACTCTGCAAGGTAAAACCACCCGCTTTACCACGACGTAAACTATTCAGACAATTATGTGGCCATCAAAGTTTTCTTCAGGGTTTGGAAGAAGAACAAAATATTTCTGCTGGTATCTGCTGTCAAATATATTCTCCGTGGATGCAACCATCTTTTAGAAGAAGACTGAATTTAAACGTCTAGAGGGATTGTCACTAATCCTAAATCCGTGATGGCGAAACTTTGGCATGCGTGCTTCAAGTGGCACACGGAGCCATTTCGCTTGGCATGTGCGGCCGTTCCTCTTCCGGATTCCTGTTGCGCATGTGCACGCCAGTAATGGGATTCAACAAATTTTACTACTGGTTCTGTGGCTGTGGCATAGTTTGGTGGGCGTGGCCTGGTGGGCATGGCAGGGGAAGGATACTGGAAAATCCCCATTCCCTCCCGATCAGCTGGGACTCGGGAGGCAGAGAATAGATGGGGGCGTGGCCAGCCAGAGGTGGTATTTGTCAGTTCTCCAAACTACGCAAAATTTCCGCTATCGTTTCTCCAGAACTGGTCAGAACCTGCTGAATTCCCACCTCTGGCACATGCGATGACCAGGTGGCCTTTGTGCGTGCAGCAGTGTGGGAAACAGGAAAAGCTGGTCTTCTGTTTTCCGGCATGAGGATGTGTGCCGGCCAGCTGATTGGCACATGTGTGGCAGTAACCAGAAAACTTTCTGGCTGGTGCTCATGCGCGCACCAGAAAGTTCATTTTCCAGCACATGCTTCCTAGGCAGCTCCTCTTCCTGGACGCGACCCAGATGCGCACGAATTGCTCCCATTTCGGCACTTGGTGCCGAAAATATTCCCCATCACTGTCATGGTTGTCCCAAAGGTACTTTTTCAAGAGGCAACTGAACTTTCTTTCGTTTTTCCTTGAAGACATTTCGCTTCTCATCCAAGAAGATTCTTCGGCTCTGACAGAATCCTTCCATTCCGCACTATCCAATCAGAGCTGAAGAACCTTCTTGGATGAGAAGCGAAGCCTCTTCCAAGAAAAAAGAGAAAGGAAGTCCAGTTGCCTCTTGAAAAAAGCACGGTTGGGACTGAATTTAAACATTTGCGGGGGCTTATTTAGGAAAAAGGGGCAGGAATGGCTTTCTCTCCGTCCTAATCCTGGGGGATTGCTGGAGCAAAAACCGCTTTTGGTGATCCGTGAGAAGGCTGATTTGCCAAAGAATAAAACAAACCTCAGATTTCTGGCAAGGATTCCTGGCAATCCTGCCATGAGGAGGAGGGAAACCATCTGCAATTCATTACATCGCTTTCCGTCCTCTGTCTGTAGCATTAAAATAGAGCAGTAGACAGTTCCTGCCTCTGACATGGACGAGGGATGGATTATGAAATGAGTCGACAGTTAAGTTAGAAGTTAACTGGGAATGAAAACAGATGCTCCCAGGGCTGACCGGCCCACGAAACCTGAATTTGTTACAAAGCTCTTTTCAAAAGAACAAGAGAGCTTGGATCTCAATTATTAATTGTTAATTAATTGTCTATTCTTTCATCAGAGTCTGGGTGACTTTGGCGAACCTCTTGTTTGCAACAGTGGTGAATATCTGTAGCTGGGGTATAGTCAGGGGTGGGATTCAGCCAGTTCGCACCGGTTCGAATGAACCGGTTGTTGCAAGGACTGGCTGGCCCCGCCCACTCCTCCCTTCCCAGGAGTCTCTCCATGGCCCGTTCATCATGCCAGGTAAGTGCAGGGCCCAAACTTGGTACACCGATGACTTACTCTCTGGAAACAAATACTGTGGGGGTAAGATACCCTAACACCCCTCGAGGTGTGTGTGTCTTTGTCTGTGTCTGTGTGTTCCAGCATAACTCTGGAATGCCTGGGCCGCGGAGATGAAAAGGAATAAATTATATCTATAGTGCCAAATCACAGTACTTTTGACAGTGATCGTGCGCATTTTGGATACATGTTCTGTTAAGATACAGCCTGTTGTGCCTTACAATGGCTTCTACTGTACAGCACAGTGGAGTTGCCATGGTAACGGCTTCACAGTACTCCACAAGGTAAAGGGGGTGGATTGGTAAGGATAAAATAAATACCCATTCAACGCCGGGTTGTCAGGTAGCAAGAAATAAAAGGAAATTTCAATGCTACCTTGGTGCTCTTAATTCCAGAAAGTTTGCGCTCCACACTATCAAACTGCCCTAAATCAAGTTGGTCAGTGAGAGGGTGTTAAGGTGTTACCAAGGATTTGATAATTTGCTAAGAGTTTAGGTTAATTCTGCAGGCT